>NC_050070.1:67068778-67392583 GCF_009764565.3 Dermochelys coriacea | reverse complement strand
CCCTCCTCATTCCCTGCTACCCCATCAGAGATCTAATTTAATCTGAAGAAATCATATTTAATTCATGATTTTCCTCATTATTTTAGTGGCCTATCCTGCGATGGATAACCCTGGTATGTAGATGCCTCTGGCTTTATTTGTTCCTGTAGTCCCTTTGTTGTACCATTTCCCTGTTTTGCTAGCTGCCATTTTTAGCATGGAGACTCTGATGTATGCCTGGCTAGCTTCTCACACCACATACTTCTGTCTCAGTCACCTGTCCTCCCCTGAAAATAAACATTTTGAAACTTAGTTCTGATGTGTTGACAAATCCTCATCTCTTTTACAATTTAGTGTTCAGATTCTGTGATATTATACAACCCACCAGTATCACGGGGCCCACAGCCCTGTGCCTTAACAAGCCTGGCTATCCACTTTTTCTGGCAGCTCACCCAAACACCACATTAACTTTTCAAAAGTTAAAATGCAGTGAAAGAATGCCTGAGCTCCGAGTCCAAGGGCAACATATAGGGTGCTCCATTGGATGCTAAAATATGATAAGATGCACCACAAGTTGGGGGTTGGACTAGATGACCTTCTGGGGTCCCTTCCAACCCTGATATTCTATGATTCTAAGTGATTGGAGACAAGTCATGATGGAGCAATATAAAGAGAGGGGATGTGGATGGCAGTGAGAGTATTAAGACTTGCTAAAGGGAGACATGGACTAGAAGGGGATGAGTGTAGGATGAGAGAAGAAAATGAGACGACTGGGACAAGATGAGGGAAGAGAGCAGACAAGGACAATTACAGAACAAGGAAAACTGAAGGGATAAATAAGACGAAGCAAGAGATTCAGGTTGTATATGTGCTAGAAAATACAGGTAGGATGGGGGACCCTTAGAGTTGGGGAAGAGAATCCTTCACCGCCTGAATAACTACAGAAAAGGCATGCTTTAGATTAGCAAACTTCAGTGCATTAAATCATTTGAAGTCACAGAACTTAAACTGATATGACAGCTTAGAAAATCTGTTGTGCAAATTATCTCTTTTTAAAAGCTGGGAATCATTAAACCTGCAAATTTCAGGCTTCATGCTGCTTCCAGAGGCTCCTGCTATTCTTTTTTAGACACAGCATAAAGACAATTGGCAATGTTTTAAAGAGACTAATTTAAAAACATGCTCTTGCTTCTCCCTCTGCAGATCTTGCACCACCCCTCCTTTTTATCTATACGTTTTATCTACAATAAACTCAAATATTCAAAATAAACATCTTTTGTCCCCTTTAGTTCTGGTTCCTGTTTTCAGCTTCAGATGATAGAATTATTTCATAGAAAAATCCAGCCTTTTCTAGTGCTTTCTTCAAGGTGACAGTCTTGTCTCTTTACACCAACTTGATTAACAACGTCCAAGTGGGACAACACAAGTGCTTTCAGCAATAGTTTTTACAGTCTCCCTCGGCCCTGGTCTACATTGTAGTGGCTAAGAAGATGTGGCGGGGGAGGGAAATCACACCCATAAGTGACATAGCTATGCCGGCAAAAGCCACGGTCTAGATTCAGTTTTACTGGCAAAATAATCCTTTTACCAGTATAGCTTATTCCATTCAGGAAACTTGTTTACGCTATGCTAGCAACAGAACTCTTTTTTCTGTATAAGTTGAGTCTCTGCTGGGAATGTTTGCCAGTATAGCTATTCTAACAACCCTTTCTCTACGTGTAGACAAGGCCTCTGTAAAAAGGATTAGGTATTTTCAACACCAAGGAAGTGACATGTCAGCTAGGAGTGAGAATGGTGAAGAAAGCAGAATGTTCATTATTCATGCAAACCTATATGGGGTAATGTCCAGAGGCCAAATATGGTGAACAGCTCACTGCAGCTCTAACCTCCATGGTGAGTTACTCTAGGTCAGGTCAGGGTGTGAATCTACAACATGCTTGCTTGCTGCGCACTAAATGGCTATGTGGTCCCTGCTACTGGGCATTAAAAGTTCCGTGCTGCACTTTGACATCCTCCCGTTTGAAAGAGCAGAACGTCAAAGTGCACTACGGAACTTTTAGTGCCCGGGACCAGCATGTACACAGCCAGTTAGTGTGCAGCAGTCTAGTGCACTGCAGTTTCATACCATGGCTTGCTGTGCATTGACTCAGAGTGTAGACAAACCTGTAGACAAAATCTGAAGCTGTGTCTCAGCTATTACCTGAGAATAAACTTAAAGCTTGGTACAGCAGAGAAACTATTGCAAACATGGTCTGTTCCACAAGAGGGGAAACTGAGGTACACCTCATGAATTTCATAAATGACCAGTGAGTGGGGTAATTCACTAGCCTGACTATAGAACAAAATAAGGACAGCCTGGAGGTAATTTTTCTGTTTTTCCTGCAATTAGCAAGGAAATTTGTAAAAGAAAGTGGTATTATTATTAAGCAATAGTCTGTCCCACCAGGGGGATGGAAATTGTTTCTTTTGTTTTTCCAGACACTCTACAAGCAAGCTGGTGTCAGCAAGAAAAATAACCCAGAAACCATGGATCTGTGTTTTGTGTTTGTCTGTGGTGTTTGTCTTGTTGCTAGCATTGTTGTGTTTTAATGAACAAAAAACCTCATGATGTGGGTGGGGGGGGATGGGAACAGGGAATGGGGGTGGGGAAATTGGAATCATGTTTGCCTAAGGGAAGGAATGGGAACAGGGACACAGGTGTAAGGCTCTGTGGTGTCAGAGCTGAGAAGGGGGACACTAAGGAAGGAAACAGGAATCACGCTTGATGGAAGTTCACCCCAATAAACATCGAATTGTTTGCACCTTTGGACTTCGGGTATTGTTGCTCTCTGTTCATGCAAGAAGGACCAGGAAATAAGTGGGTGAAGGAATAAGCCCCCTAACATCTTGGTGCCAGTGACTCACTCGGATGCATTGCATTGGATAGGTGAGTGGCAGCCTGTAAGTCCCCCTCCCCAACAGTCCGCGCAGCTGCTTGGAGGGGGTATTGCGAACTCTAGTGATGGTAGTTGCGGGTTCTGGCAAGCCAGGGTAAAGGATTTTTTGGATAAATGAATAAGGAAGAACCAGGGCCCATACCAGATGCAGGGGTCAACCTGGGATAAGATTAAAAAGGAAATGGAGGAAGTGTTAGGGGACCTAGAGGGATGGGGGGTAGCTGAGGAGCCCACCCTCCTTGGTATATGGGTAGTGGAAGAAGGTCCCTGCCCATGGGGACTGAATGCCTTCCAGGGAAAGGAGGCACTTCAGTCCACTTGTGAGAGGTTTGAATTAAGGGCAGCGTTATGGGAAGCTGCCAGTAATCTTTCAAGTTTGGTGCTGCTTCAGCAAGGGCTGCTGAAGGGTTGTAAATTAGTTAGGGGTAGTGAAAGATGATTTGGCACAACAGGGTTTAAAGTACAAGGGCAAAAGATAAAATAGTTTGTACCTTGGGGAAGTTTTAACCTAAACTGGTAAAAATAAGCTTAGGGGGTTTTCATGCAGGTCCCTGCATCTGTACCCTAGAGTTCAGAATTTGTCTCCAGGTTTGTCTCCAGACCAATGGGAGCTGCGGGAAACGACGTGGGCCAACGGACGTACTGGCCGCCCTTCCCGCAGCCCCCATTGGCCTGGAGTGGCAAATCGCAGCCACTGGGAGCCACAATCGGCCAAACCTGTGGATGCAGCAGGTAAACAAACCAGTCCGCTGCACCAGGGGCTTTCCCTGAACAAGCGGCGGACCGGCTATGAGAACCACTGGTGTAGTAGACAAGACACTGGCTTGGAGTCAAAATACCTGGGTTCTATTTCTGGCTTTGCCATGTGACCTTGGATAAGTCTCTTTACCTACGCTACTTATATGGGCTCACTACCATGAGAGCTGAACACCATACAGTCTTTAGCAAAATTTTCTACACAACATTCTTCTGAGCCCTGGTCTACACTAGGCGTTGAGGTCGAATTTAGCAGCGTTAAATCGATGTAACCCTGCAACCATCCACATGACGAAGCCCTTTTTTCGACTTAAAGGGCTCTTAAAATCGATTTTCTTACTCCATCCCCGACAAGGGGATTAGCGATGAAATCGGTTTTGCTGGGTCGTATTTGGGGTACTGTGGACGCAATTAGATGGTATTGGCCTCCGGGAGCTATCCCAGAGTGCTCCATTGTGACTGCTCTGGACAGCACTCTCAACTCAGATGCACTGACCAGGTAGACAGGAAAAGGTCCGCGAACTTTTGAATTTCAATTTCCTGTTTGGCCAGTGTGGCAAGCTGCAGGTGACCACGCAGAGCTCATCAGCAGAGGTGACCATGATGGAGTCCCAGAATCGCAAAAGAGCTCCAGCATGGACCAAATGGGAGGTACGGGATCTGATCGCTGTATGGGGAGAGGAATCCGTGCTATCAGAACTACGTTCCAGTTTTCGAAATGCCAAAACATTTGTGAAAATCTCCCAGGGCATGAAGGACAGATGCCAAAACAGAGACCCAAAGCAGTGCCGCGTGAAACTTAAGGAGCTGAGGCAAGCCTACCAGAAAACCAGAGAGGCGAACGGCCACTCCATGTCAGAGTCCCAAACATGCCGCTTCTATGATGAGCTGCATGCCATTTTAGGGGGTTCAGCCACCACTACCCCTGTCGTGTTCTTTGACTCCTTCAATGGAGATGGAGGCAACACGGAAGCAGGTTTTGGGGACGAGGAAGACGATGATGAGGAGATTGTAGATAGCTCACAGCAAACAAGCGGAGAAACTGGTTTTCCCAACAGCCAGGAACTGTTTCTCACCCTGGACCTGGAGCCAGTACCCCCCAAACCCACCCAAGGCTGCCTCCTGGACCCACCAGGCGGAGAAGGGCCCTCTGGTGAGTGTACCTTTAAAATACTATAAAAGGTTTAAAAGCCAGCATGTTTAATGATTAATTTGCCCTGGCATTCGTGGCTCTCCTGGATATACCCCCAAAGCCTTTGCAAAAGGTTTCTGGGGAGGGCAGCTTTATTCCATCCACCATGGACAGTTTACCACTCCAGGCCAGTAGCACGTACTTGGGAATCATTGTAGAACAAAGCATTGCCGTGTATGTTTGCTGGCGTTCAAACAACATCTGTTCTTTATCTCTCTGTGTTATCCTCAGGAGAGTGATATCATTCATGGTCACCTGGTTGAAATAGGGTGCTTTTCTTAAGGAGACATTCAGAGGTGGCCATTCCTGCTGGGCTGTTTGCCTATGGCTGAACAGAAATGTTCCCCGCTGTTAGCCATGCGGGGTTGGGGGGGGCAAAATGCGACCTTGTAATGAAAGCACATGTGCTATGTATGTAATGTTAACAGCAAGCTTTACCGTGAAAGAGACTGTACCCATTGTTCTATAAAAATGGGTCTTTTTAAATACCACTGTCCCTTTTTTTTTTCCTCCACCAGCTGCATGTGTTTCAAAGATCACAGGATCTTCTCCTTCCCAGAGGCTAGCGAAGATTAGAAGGCGAAAAAAAAGCACTCTCGATGAAATGTTCTCTGAACTCATGCTGTCCTCCCACACTGACAGAGCACAGACGAATGCATAGAGGCAGACAATGTCAGAGTGCAGGAAAGCACAAAATGACCGAGAGGAGAGGTGGCGGGCTGAAGAGAGGGCTGAAACTGAAAGGTGGCAGCAGCGTGATGAAAGGAGGCAGGATTCAATGCTGAGGCTGCTGGAGGATCAAACTAATATGCTCCAGCATATGGTTGAGCTGCAGGAAAGGCAGCAGGAGCACAGACTGCCGCTACAGCCCCTGGGTAACCAACCGCCCTCCTCCCCAAGTTCCATAGCCTCCTCACCCAGACGCCCAAGAACGCGGTGGGGGGGCCTCCGGACACCCAGCCACTCCACCCTAGAGGATTGCCCAAGTAACAGAAGGCTGGCATTCAATAAGTTTTAAACTTTTAAAGTGCTGTGTGGCCCTGTCCTTCCCTGCTCCACCATCCCTCCTGGGCTACCTTGGTAATTATCCCCCTATTTGTGTGATGAATTAATAAAGAATGCATTAATGTGAAGCAACAATGACTTTATTGCCTCTGCAAGCGGTGATCGAAGGGAGGTGGGGAGGGTGGTTAGCTTACAGGGAAGTAGAGTGAACCAAGGGACGGGGGATTTCATCAGGGAGAAACAGAACTTTCACACCGTAGCCTGGCCCGTCATGAAACTGGTTTTCAGAGCTTCTCTGATGCGCACCGCACCCATCTGCGCTCTTCTAACCACTCTGGTGTCTGACTGTGCGTAACCAGCAGCCAGGCGGATTTGCCTCAACCTCCCACCCTGCCATAAACGTCTCCCCCTTACTCTCACAGAGATTGTGGAGCACACAGCAAGCAGTAATAACAGTGGGAATATTGGTTTCGCTGAGGTCTAACTGAGTCAGTACCGAGTCAGCTGCACCAGTGCGCTTTTAAATGTCCAAATGCACATTCTACCACCATTCTGCACTTGCTCAGCCTGTAGTTGAACAGCTCCTGACTACTCTCCAGGCTGCCTATGTATGGCTTCATGGCATGAAGGGGTAGGCTGGGTCCCCAAGGATAACTATAGGCATTTCAACATCCCCAACGGTTATTTTCTGGTCTGGGAAGAAAGTCCCTTCCTGCAGCTTTTAAAACAGACCAGAGTTCCTGAAGATGCGAGCGTCATGTACCTTTCCCGGCCATCCCACGTTGATGTTGGTAAAACGTCCCTTGTGAACCACCAGTGCTTGCAGCACTATTGAAAAGTACCCCTTGCAGTTTATGTACTCGCTGGCTTGGTGCTCCGGTGCCAAGATAGGGATATGGGTTCAGTCTATGGCCCCACCACACTTAGGGAATCCCATTGCAGCAAAGCCATCCACTATGACCTGCACATTTCCCAGGGTCACTACCCTTGATATCAGCAGATCTTTGATTGTGTTGGCTACTTGCATCACAGCAGCCCCCACAGTAGATTTGCCCACTCCAAATTGATTCCCGGCTGACTGGTAGCTGTCTGGTCTTGCAAGCTTCCACAGGCCTATTGCCACTCACTTCTCAACTGTGAGTGCTGCTCTCATCTTGGTATTCTTGCGCTTCAGGGCAGGGGAAAGCAAGTCACAAAGTTCCATGAAAGTGCCCTTACGCATGCGAAAGTTTCGTAGCCACTGGGAATCGTCCCAGACCTGCAACACTGTGCGGTCCCACCAGTCTGTGCTTGTTTCCCGAGCCCAGAATCGGTGTTCCACCGCATGAACTGCCCCATTAGCACCATGATGCCCACATTGCCAGTGCACGTGCTTTGAGAGAAGTCTGTGTCCATGTCCTCATCACTCTTGTCACCGCGCTGATGTCGCCTACTCACCCAGTTTCGCTTTGCCAGGTTCTGGTGCTGCATATACTGCTGGATAATGGGTGTGGTGTTTAATGTGCTCCTAATTGCCAAAGTGATCTAAGCGGGCTCCATGCTTGCCGTGGTATGGTATCTGCACAGAAAAAAGGCGCGGAACGATTGTCTGCTGTTGCCCTGATGGAGGGAGGGGCGGCTGACGACATGGCTTACAGGGTTGGCTTACAGGGAATTAAAATCAACAAAGGGGGTGGCTTTGCGAGAAACTGAATGGCTGCCTCAAGGATAGAACTCAAAAACCTCAAGGATAGAACTCAAAACTGGGTTTAGGAGGCCGTTGATTTCACAGAGGGAGGGAGGAGAGGAGAAAATGAATACAAAACAAATCTGTTCTATTTCTTGTTTTGAGCCACTTCATCTATCTTTATACATCTTGCTGGCAGCAGACTGTGCAGTACGACCGCTAGCCATCGTCACCTCCTGGGTGCTTGGTAGAAGACGGTGCAGTATGACTACTGGCCATCGTCTTCCGCTAGCTGCAGATTAAAAGACAGTGCACTGCCGGTAGGACTCAATCGCTATGAGATGAAACAAGGGAAATGACCTGGCTGAGTCACTCCCATGTTTGCCCAGGCGCCTGGTTAAAAGAGCATCCAGGACTACGTTGACGACGGCTACTAGTCATATTGCACTGTCTGCTACCAAAAGGCAATAAACTGCTGCTGTGTAGCAATGCAGTACCATGTCCGCCAGCACCCAGGAGACATACGGTGACAGTTAGCTGAGCGGGCTCCATGCTTGCAGTGGTAAGGCGTCTGCACAGGTAACTCAAGAAAAAAGGTGCAAAACGATTGTCTGCCCTTGCTTTTACGGAGGGAGGGAGGGAACGGGGGCCTGACGATATGTACCCAGAACCACCCGCGACAATGTTTTAGCCCCATCAGGCACTGGGATTTCTACCCAGAATTCAAATGGGTGGTGGAGACTGCAGGAATTGTGGGATAGCTACCCACAGTGCAAAGCTCCGGAAGTCGACTGTTGCCTCGGTACTGTGGACACAGTCCACCAACTACATGCACTTAGAGCATGTGTGTGGGGGGACACACACTCGACTGTATAAAAACGCTTTCTACAAAACCGACTTCTATAAATTTGACCTAATTTCATAGTGTAGACATACCCTGAGAGAAAGAAGTGCTATTATCCCCATTTTACAGACAGGCAATTGAGGCACAGAGGCTAGGCAACTGTCCGTGGTCACACAGGAAGTCTGTGGCAGTGTAAGGAACTGAAACCGGGTCTCCTGAGTCCCAGGCTAATGACCACTGAACCATCCTTCCTCTTTGCACCTCTCTTTCTCCTCTCACTTTCACTCAACTAAACAAGACCCAGAGATAGACTTTCAGGACAAGGAGCATCACTTATTTTTTGTGTGCAGTGCCTAGCACAATAATACTATTGTGACAACAAATAATAACAGCTGTGTGATACTATATGGGGTGATTGAAGAGTGAAATTTATTCTTACTCACTATTAAACAATGTGCTCCCTGAAGCCTCTAGACTGACAACCCTTACAATTTATCTTCGCTAATGAAATTTCTGAGTCTTCCTCTTGCTAAAATCCATATTTGAATATAATACTAAGGTCTCCTTCAGTAATATCCAATGGTAGTGAACTAAGTGTATTAATTTTATGTTGCATGAAAAGCATTTGCTTCTCTCCACTACATTTTCCATTGGCCATCATTTAATTTTGGAATGCTCTGATACTTTTAGTGGAAAATGTAAGAGAGCCCAGCTGACTTCCTCTACCATTCATTATCTCATAGTTCTCTATTGTATTTCCTCTTCTTCTTCTCCATTCCAATCAAAGTAGTACTCCAAGCCTTTACAATCTACTTGCATGCATGCCCACCAGTCCCCATCCCATTATGCCCTCCGTCCCTCAAAAGTGGTTGAGTGGCTCACTCCCGCCTTGGACACCCTGCTTGTTCAGCACCACCAATTTCTGGCTGGGCATTTTCCCCAGCTAGCTGGGATGTAGTAGCTGAAATGCATCTAGAAAGGGAAAAGCTCTCACTCTCACACACACACTCGGCATATGGAAGAGGTGCACCAAAAAATAACAGGTTTCAGAGTAGCAGCCATGTTAGTCTGTATTCACAAAAAAGAAAAGGAGTACTTGTGGCACCTTAGAGACTAACATTTATTTGAGCATAAGCTTTCGTGAGCTACAGCTCACTTCATCTGTAGGCCACGAAAGCTTATGCTCAAATAAATTTGTTAGTCTCTAAGGTGCCACAAGTACTCCTTTTCTTTTTTACCAAAAAGAAAGATTCTACTGATTTCAATGGTCTTTCTCCAGTGTTATATTAGTGTAACTAAGATCAAAATCTGGGGCAGTGTGTGTTGGATGTATGACAAGCTAAATTTCATTTCTGGAGGCTATGTCTGGAAAATCCTACATGGAACTTACTGGCCTCTTAAATTAAATGTTGTGTGAAGGGATGTAATTGAAATTGAAGAATGTCTGTGCTAAGTCTAGGAGACAATTAATTAAACAATGCACAGCTAACAATGCACAGGGGACTGCAGAAGCATCTGGAAATGTAGAATTCAAAATACCTGCTTTTAGGATTTTCCCATTTAGGAGTGTAAAAGTGAATATATTGTAGGGTGTCCCTACTTTCTTATGGTAGTATTTCCATGATTTTAATGGTGCACAATGAGATATGTATATGAAAAACATGCAATTAAGTTGTACCACATTCTATATTTTAAACTGAATTTTTAAAATAAATTTTAAAAAATCTCCTCCTCTACTGTATATTGCAATTTGGCTGGAGCTTGTCTGTGCTATTTCACCTGGGGGTCAATGGTTAAAAACTCTAGAAAGGAGAAATAAAAACAGGTACTGCCCTACAGAATATTAACTAGTAGGATTTTTGAGTACCTATGAGGGTATCTGAACAGTTGTTGTGGTTCAAATAGCTTTATATGAGGGGAAGAAATCACCGTCTTGGATGGCAGCGGTGTTTATTTCCATAAAACAAAGTGTTAAAATGGGCATCAAGATTTTTTTTGTTTATAAGCTACCTTGTACAAATTCTGAGAATCCTATGAAGAGGCCATTGATTCAATATCCTTTGTCTCTTTTTAGTCCCTTAAACTATCATATTCCAGACTAGTACAGAATAACCTACTTGGATAAGTTTAGAAACTCATTAAAATTCAGAGGTCCTGACTTCTCTCACTTACACCAATGTAAAACTGGTGCAACTCCACTGGCAACAATGCCATTGCTCCTGATTTACGTAACATGAGAGAAGAGAGTTGTATGCTGACAAAGGAAATTACTCTGACCTATAAGATGAACAAAAGTAGAATTAAAAAAACGAAACATCAAAACAGAGAGGAAATTTTAAGCAAGCCTTAAAACATAAGCAAGTGAAGGGAAAAAAAGTTACCTGTATTGCTCTGAGATCAGCACCACCTGGGAAGAAAAAAAGAACAAATAACTAGAAACAATCACAATTACACCATCTAGGAAGCAGGCAGCTGAGACAAAGTATTGCCTTGTTGGGTACCATTAAAAGCAATTATGTCAAGACCCTAAAATTGAGACCTCTCTCAAAATGCATTTCCAGGGAAATTTCTAATGAAGTTTATGTGTAGATTCACAAACAAAACTAGACTTTGAATAAAAAAACCCATGTTTAAATAAGATAAAAAATGTTGACATTAAAGAATCATAGCATGCTCTCCAAATTCTCCACAAATAGATTAAAGAGAATGTATACTGACCAATAATAATGTAATATAAAAATGAGCAATTGCCAAATAGTAAAATTAAAAGCTTTGTTAATCATATTTTAATGATTTGTAATTATGGACAGTGAATGAGTACAGATGAGGTAACAGTTCAGCTTTGCTGACAAGTGTTTTTGCCAATTCTTTTACATAGAATTGATGATCTGCTTAAAAAATGATATTATTGCTGACAAACAAAGGCAACATTGTGCTGGATGTTTTGAGATAAAAAACGCACAAACCTGTAATAAAAATCCCTTTTTCTGAAAAGACCTATGGCAGGGTGACAAAATGACATGACCCAGTTAATGCAAAAGAAGCAGAAAAAAAAAATACAGAAGTTGGGTGTTTGCACATGCTTATCGTACAGGTTACCTAAAACCCAAAGGGCTGATGTGTTAAAATCCAGTTGGATAAAGATTAAGTGATCTGTAATGAAGAAATATATAAAAGACCTAAATGAACATGGGCCCAAACTGGAGAAACACTGAATCAGAACTCGAAGGATGGGACTGAAGGACCCCACCAACGCATCAGGGAAGGTGGAAGGACTTCCTGGTGTCCTGGAATGTGGTAACTTGGGCCCCTTTCCGAATTCAGTCTTGTCGGTTATTATTTGTCTGCCATAAAAATGGCATGTGCAGACACTATAGGTGACAATAATTCTGTCTGAAATTGTACAAATAAAGATGAAAACTGTTTAAGCCTCAACTGGGTGGACTTATGACTCCATTTCCCAACTTTTACCTCCATGACTTGCAGGCAACAGATCAGCTCATTAAGAAAGATATCCAGCAATAAGGAAACATCTTTTGGTACCTAAGACAGCCTAGAAAGTGTTAACTATCCTAAGCACCTCAGAGGAATAGAGCCAACAAGGATTTGTGAATACCCCCTAGAGAGATGCAGAGAACAACAGGGATAAAATCTTTATCCTTTCGAAGTCTTGGCATTGACCTCATTGGGGCCAGGATTTCAGCCCAGGAAGGGCCAGAACTAGGAGGTCCTTGATGTGGACATCTGAAGAACAATTATCCAAGGCCTCATACCTGTAGGCCCATCAGACTTAAGAAGCAGTCACCTGCTTAACTGAAGAGGACAAACTGGATCTGACCATGACATGAATAAAGATAGTCATGCTCAGAATGCAGAGCAACAAGATAGTCATAGTGAGAGCTCAAAGTCTTAATAGAACATTACTAAAGTTGTCCAAAGCTCCTAATTTTTATGGCAGGAACCAGACTAGGAATTTATAATGACAAGGAATGAAACCCTCACAATACAAGCAGAACTCAGAGTGAGGGAGAAATATAGAAAGGCTCTAGAAAAAGCTTGCTTGAACTAGGTCAACCATCCAGGGGAATATGAAGAGTTTTCTATTTCTAACACAGGTATACACATTGCTAGACAACAGGTGAACTGCACTATGAATAAAACCCTTGTTCTCCAAACATTACTATCTGAAGAAATGAGCCAATACAATAAAATATTTTTTAAAATGCCAAAAATAAAAGTAGTGTGGCTTCATTACAGCAGTAATGCTTTGCAGGACAGGGATTTCCTAACTATGATTCTTATGGAAACAGTGAAAAGTCATGAAAGTATCCAAGTTAGTTACCAAATCTGACCCCCATGATGTGGCTTATTTAATGGAAAAGTATGTGGAAACCACTGAAAACCTTTATACAGGATATACAGAGACAGGTATAATGTGCTTCCACCAGGTTAACTGTCTCACTGAGGCTTTAGCTACACTTACATGATATACCTCAATAAAGCCTCCCAGAGCGCTCTACCTTACTCCCAGTCCACACTGGGCAAAGCACGTAGAGCGCTCTGACTCCCTGGCTGGAGCACTCCTGGTACTCCACGTCCCCGAGAGGGATAATGGCTGTTGCGTATTGGCTGAGACGCCCCAGGGTCAGCGTGAAGGAGGAGTTAAGTTATTGCACTCTGATTGACCTCCAGAAACGTCCCATAATCCTTGTAACTGAAGCGTCCTCTTTTGTTTTGTTGTGAACTCCGGACGCAGAAGTGCCATTTCAAATCTCCGTTTCGGGGGCTGCTTATCAAAAAAACAAACACAGCTACTGTCTGCTTTGAACGAGTGAGAGGCAGGCAGGGGGGCTCTGGTGCGAGTGCCAACAGCTAATGTTTGCTTGAAGAGAGAGGCAGCGCAGGGGGGGAGGGGAGGGTTGGGGTCTGTTTCAGCCAGCGGCCGCTTATCTCGTCTATGAGAAAAAAAGAAACAGCTGCCGTTTGCTTTCCATGAGTGAGAGAGAGGCGGGGGAGGGAGAGGGGTCTTACAAGACAGCTCACTGACACACTCTCAGCCCCCCAAAAACCCACTCTCTTCCCCCATGCTCCCTGTCACACTCCACCACCACCCCCATTTGAAAAGCACGTTGCAGCCACTTGAATGCTGGGATAGCTTCCCATAATGCACCGCTCCCAATGCCGCTGCAAATGTGGCCACACCAGTGCAATGGCAGCTGTCAGTGTGGACAGACTGCAGCGCTTGCCCTACTCAGCTGTACGAAGGCGGGTTTAACTCACAGTGCTGCACATCTGTAAGTGTAGCCAAGGCCTGAGAGTAAAGACTTGGCTTAAGTCCTAACTGGATGCTACTCAAAGGAATTTTGAGAATGTATGTAAATTGCTAATTAAGAAGTCTGGAGCTGAAGCCCTAGGGGCAACATGTGCATTGAAATGTATGAATGAAAAAGCCACAAAAGATTTCTATGAACAGTTGAGTTGGCAAAACAACAGATCTGGATAATGAGGAAGATTTCAGGTTAAAAATAAGGTTAAGCCTACCCAATGACATAAAAGCCTCTGATTTTCTGCTGTCATGTATACAGACATCTGTATGGAAAGAGCCTAGGGTATTTGATGTGCCAGACTCAGCCTAAGGAAAGAGACCAATATAGCCTCTTAAAGTGTCATCAGTCGCCCTTAGGAGTTGGAGTGCAAGAATCACCTGGAATAGCTAATAGGGTGATGGTTGGGCACTCATCAGGGATGTGGGAGACCCAGGTTCAGGGCAGGAACTCTAACTACCAGCCTATTGGCTAGTTTAATGTAAGGAGGTGTGCTCTCGCTCATGGGCTTTTGTGAAAGTTCCGAAAGGTCTCATTCCCATTCCGCCTGGGAATAAAAACAAATTTCAAGGCCTCAGATTTTTTTTTGCAAAACTTCATTGTTGTTTCCCAGCAAGCCATACTGCATATTGAAAGAGGAGGACTATCAACGTCACTGATTCTGACAGGACAGCAGAATTGAGATTTCAGCCAAAGAGAGGTTGTCAGTAGAGCTCGGTGGGAAATGTTTTTCCATCTTGCAAGAATGTTCAAAGTTTTTTTAAAATGTCCATTCTAGATCAGAATGGAAAATTAAAAACTGAAATTTTTCCTAAACCAAGTAAATTATATATTTGCGGGGAAAAGTGTGTGTATGGAACAGGTCAATCTAAACAAACATTTTGTTTCATTAATTTTGAAATGTCTCATTTTGATTTCAGCCTTTGTATTTTTTTTTACACTATAAATTAACTTAAATTTCAAAACAAAAAGTTGTTTCAAACCAAAAATAGAACTTTTCATTTAGAGAATGTGTTAAAAAAAGGACAATGATCATTTCAAAACTTCCCCCGCCCCGCAAAAAATAGGAAACTCATCAGAATGAACCCTTTTCTACAAAAAGCTTTGGTTTTGTCAAATTGGCATTTTCCAACAAAAATACAAAAAAAAACCCCAAAAACAGGTTTAGCTGAAAAATTCCAGACCTGGTCTAGTTGTAAGCAGTACATATTTCCCCACTCCTTTAAGTCTATGAAGAAAGTTATCAAATGAGAGAGGTTTCAGACAGCATTTAGGAACTGAATGCCCAGCACCAAGAATCTAAGATGAACTAAACCAAAGGGAGTTAATAAGGAATTAATTTAAAAGTAGATTAATATCCCAGTGGCAAATTTCCCAGCCTTGGGATATGGATGAAGAGTTAAGCTGCCAACACCAACCTCATAAATACAGCTAGCATCAACAGCATCCGCAGCAACTGGAAGGCAAACATTCAGTCCTTGTTTGTGCTGATGATAGCAGCTGTAGCGGACAGAGGGTAGTGTTTTTGTCACCATTTCATCTGTGTAGGTTTAGATGACAGTGGTAAAAACCACTGTCTCTGCTTCAGTTTCTGACCTTTCTTCCACCAGTGAAGAATTATGCATCCATTTTTTGCCAACCTATATGTAGCCCTATTGGTGGTGTAGTGTCAACTTCTCAGGAAAATGTGGTGAAAAATTCCAGAGAGTTCTAGAGAGGAAATGTCCAAGGAGGGAAAGGAAGAAGATGCCATAAAGGAGATACAAATCAGAATCAAGACTTTTGTGGCTGAGATGCAAATCATGATTGTGTGGGAATGAGGTAAACGATTTGTAATGAATCGCCTGTGACAAGCTCTGAGAATGTTTCAGTTAAGCTGACAGGCACTGGGGTGCAGACCGCTGGAATGATAGCTCGCTGAGGAATGGGCTTAAAATGGAGACAAGATGCCTTGCTTCTGTGAACCCTCCAGTTGTAACAATATGAGAAGTCACCAGAGGGCACTATTGCAAGATGTTTCTTGATGTATCTTTTTTCAGAGTAGCAGCCGTGTTAGTCTGTATTCGCAAAAAGAAAAGGAGTACTTGTGGCACCTTAGAGACTAACAAATTTATTAGAGCATAAGCTTTCGTGAGCTACAGCTCACTGTTCATCTGAATGAACAGGAGTTAGACCTTGGAGAAATACTTATTAGCAGCCACCATACTGCTCTTTGTAGAAGCCTAGCATATTTGTCTAATAGTATCAAAGTGCATCTGACAAATATTACTAGCAAAGTCTGTTCTGCCTGAATCTTTCAAAATCACTTTTAGGCGTAACTGCTTTCTCTAGTGATATCTACAATATACAAAAGCATTACCTAGTGCCAAAACTTCACACTAGAACCATCCCCTTTGACTATGTCATACCCACAAAATATAACTTTTTGGAACAAAATAGCCAGAGAAAGCATATTGCTCTAGCAATTTTCTATTTGTTACTAACCAAGGTTCTTTGGGTGATGCTGAAAAACTGACTTTTGAATTTTAACTACAGTATAGTAGTAGCTATACTTGACCACTAAGAGCTGATCTTCATATATTTTGGTACTAATTTAACTATCATTTTAGAAACCAATATACTTAAATTGGTGCAAACCCTAAATGTGCACACAGTTATACCAGTATAAAGATATTTATATTAATATAGATTTCAGTACATTTATTCCACTGAAGTCATGAGGGACACACAGCAGTGCCACATGAAAATAAAGGAGCTTTGGCAAGCCTACCAGAAGACAAGGGAGGCGAACAGTAATTCTGGTTCTGAACTACAGACATGCCACTTTGAGGAGCTGCATGCAATTCTCGGCGGCAACCCCCCACTACCTCAAAACACTCCATAGATACCTCCCAGGAGCCCCAGGTGACCTCGGGCAACAATGAGGAGGACATTGTTGAAGAGGAGGAGGAGGAGAATGCACTGCAGGCAAGGGGAGGTTCCATTCTCCCAGACAACCAAGAACCTTAACTCTGGAGCCCATCCCTTTACAGGACCAATTGTCAGTGGAGCGTGATGCCAGGGAAGGCACCTCTGGGGAGTTCACATTTCCAATTGAACTGTAGGGGATACATGCTATTATTTTTAATGTTGAATCTGAATAAAAACATTGGGATAGAAGTTAGCAGCAGCCACTCCAGCTATGCAGAGGATGCTCTCTGAAAAAGACTGTTTATGTGCACAGGGATGGCCCGGGAATCCTCCATGGAGATCTCTAGGAAGTTTTCATGGAGGTACTCTGCCATCCTTTGCCCTTTCTGGGAAGGGCTGCCTTATTTCGCCCACCAGGATAAGACACTTTCCCACGCCACTCCAGGATTAACTCTTCTGGCGTCATTGCAGCATACAGCATAGCAGCATTAGGACCAGGTCTGTACCCAGACGCTTGCAGCAGCTGCTCCCTTTCTGCCTCTATTACCCTCAGGAGAGGGTTATCGCATAGGGTCACCTACGGGAAACGGGATAAGTTTTAAATGATAGCCCTTAAACCGCAAGCAATTCAATAAGTAATCCATCCTCCTGTCTGGTGAATTCCGGGTCACACAACCACACTTTCCCGAGCATGCCCTGGTTGTGGTTGGAAGGGATCACTGCATATTGCAGCCAGCATTTAAAAAGGAGTAGGGGGGGCACTTCCTGTTTGTCTCCCTTCCACCCCAACCTGCTGCTGCTTTTGTAACAGTCAAACTATTTGTGGGGCTTTACGCTGGTGCCTGTCCTCAAGCATCATTCAGCTTGCTATGGGAAAGGGGGTTGTGCTGTGGTTGCAACCATTGATCCCAAGGATGTCTTAACAAAAGCTGCAGCACAAGACCTCTCGCCCATGCCTCGTGGCCTTACTCACCATGACTGTAGCAGCAAACCGACTCTTGCATTAGCCAGCGGTTCCACTTAATTTGTGGCTTGCAGGGAAGTGCATTGAGGGCTGTTTTTAATATAAAGATTTAACCTTGCACCAGAAACAATGTATGCACTGTCAATGTGCTTTGCATTTTTTGCAGCTGAAATCTTGTGCTTTGCATTCTTTGCAGCTGAAACCTTGTCCATAGGCACGTCCTCCATGCCGGGACAGAGACTTTCCCAGATTAGAAGGCAGAAAAAGATGACTTGAGAGGACATGTTTGATGAGTTACTATGCACTTCAGAGAGTGACAAGACGAAGCTCAGTGCATGGAGGATTGAACTCTGAGAGCTTTCACAATGACCACGAGGACAGAAGAGCATGCAGGGAACATGAACGTGACATGCAGGACAAGATGGTGTGGGATTATGAGGGAGAAAACAGACATGTTGAGGCTTCTGGTTGAAGTTCAAGAAAGGCAGGTGGACACTAGAATCGCGCTGCATCCTATGCTGAGTTCCACATCCTCCTCTCCCAGATGTCCTAGGATGTGATGGGGAAAGTCCGGTATCCCTTGCACTCAACTCCAAGGGAGGATACAAGGTTCCACACCTTTGATTGTTACTGCAGTGCAATTACAAGCAAGCTGGCCTTGTTTCTCCATCCACTCTGCACCCGCACTCTGTGTTATCTTACTTTTCTTTGTTGTCTCAGTGTTTGTGAGCATAATAAAAATTAATGGATTGAGGCGAAAAGGCTCTTTATTCATTCAGCACATTGTGGTTAGTGGAGGTGTAGTTTACAGGGGAGTACATGCAATAAAGGGGACAGCTAGGTAAGGAACAACACACATAAGTATCATATTACTGTGGGTCATTGATTAAACTAGTTTCCAAAGCCTCAGAGATGCAGCGTGCCTCGATGTGCTCTTTTTATTGCCCTGATGTCTGGCTGCTCAAAATTGGCTGTCAGGTGATCTGCCTCCACCCCCCACCCTGACAAACTTTTCCCCCTTTTTTTCCCCACAGATATTATGGAGCACACAGCATGCAGCAACAACAATCAGGATATTGCTTTCAATAAGTCTAACCTAGTAAGCAAACTACACCAACGGGCTTTTAAATGTCCTAAGGCACATTCCACCACCATTCTGCACTTGCTCAGACTGTGGTTGAACCGCTCCTTACTGCTTTCCAGACTTCCTGTGTACGGCTTCATGAGCCATGGGAGCAAGGGGTAGGCTGGGTCTCCCAGGATTATGATTGGCATTTCAACATCAAAGGTTATTTTGCAATCTGGAAAGAAAATTCCTGCTTGCAGCTTTCTGAACAAACTGGGGGAGGGATAGCTCAGAGGTTTGAGCATTGGCCTGCTAAACCCAGGGTTGTGAGTTCAATCCTTGAGGAGGCCATTTCGGGATCTGGGGCAAAAATTGGGGATTGGTCCTGCTTTGAGCAGGGGGTTGGACTAGATGACCTGCTGAGGTCTCTTCCAACCCTGATATTCTATGGAGTTCCTAAAGATGCGTGCGTCATGCACCTTTTACGACCCACTTTGATGTCAGTGAAACGGCCCCTGTGATCCACCATTGAGAAGTACCCCTTTCGGTTTATGTACTCCTTAGCAAGGTGATCAGGTGCCAAGATAGGGATATGCGTTCCATCTATCGCCCACTGCATTTATGGAACCCCATTGTAGCAAAACCATCCACTATGACATGCACATTTCCCAGAGTCACTACCCTTCTTAGCAGAAGTCTGTTGATGGCCCTGCAAACTTGGGTCACAGCAGATCCCATGGTAGATTTACCCACTCCAAATTGATTCCCCACTGACCAGTAGCAGTCCGGCATTGCAAGCTTCCACAGAGCTAGCGCCACTCACTTCTCCACTGTCAATGCAGCTCTCATTTTAGTATTGCTGCACTTTAGGGCTGGGGGAAATTCTTCACACAGTTCCAGGAAAGTGGCCTTGCGCATTCGAAAGTTCTGCAGCCACTGCTTGTCATCCCATAGCTGCGTAACAGTGCAGTCCCACCAGTCAGTGCTTGTTTCTCAGGCTAAGAAGCGGCACTCCACCATGTCCAGGTGATGCTCAACTGTCGCCAGCATCTGCAAATTGCTCCACTCTATGGCTTTCACCAGGGCTGCTTGCATGGCCTCATTGTTCTGCACGCCAGCTCCTGCTTTGGCTGAGCAAATACTGCAGGATAAGGCATGAGCTATTTGTAATGCTCACAACAACAGTGTACAGCTGAGTGGGGTCCATGCTTATCATGTAATGGTGTCTGTGCGGGTAACCCACACTTAGGAAAAAAGGTGAGAAAAAGGCTTGGTTTGTTTGCCGTTGATTTCAGGGAGGGAGGGAGGCAAGTGCAAATGGGAGGCTAATGCCATGTTCCCATAACCACCCGCGGAAACGTTTTGGTCCCATAAGGCATTGCAAGCCCAACCCAACATTCCACTCGGCTCCATGCACTGTGGGATAGCTACCGACAGTGCCACGCTCCGTGAGTCGATGCAAACCCTGCTAGTAAAGATGTGCTCCACTGACATAATGTGCATAGTGGGGGACATGCAGAATCAACCTGCTTAAGTCGGAAGCTAATGATAAATAAAATTGACCTAATTTTGTATTGTAGACATACCCTAAGTCTCTGTACACAATGGCTGTTTTTCCACAAAGTTATTCTTATAGCACCTAATAGAATCTCTTCCTCCCAAATCCACCATGACGTCTCATCATGTGAAAGTTATTGTTGTTATTTTGATAAACATTTTATTGTTAAAATTATAGCACTACTTAATAAACTACTGGTCTGCATGGGCCAAATTCTGCTCATGCAACTACATTGCTGTTAATGAGATTGCATAAGTGTAAGTGAGAACAGAACCGAGCCCTTCAGTTTTCCACTGGCTTATGTTGTTTTTGGACAAACAGCAATTGTATTATAAGGTTCATCTGAGGACACCGATGAGTTTTATTTAGCACTTGTTTCCTCCTTAGCTTTCATGTACTGTAAATATACAATAAAATGAAGTTTTAAAAGAATGACAGAATTAACTGACTTGCAATGTCTGAATTTCATCAAAGCTCTCTTCAACCTACCATCTTATTGAAGGATGATCAGGTGTTGCATGTCTGTTGTCAGGAATACCTAGTCCCCTGACTATATTGTTTTCCCCATTGGCACCGTCAGCTCCAGAACTCCTGTGCAATGGCATTGTTAGGCTAGGTTATTGTAACAATGCTGGCTTTGGTGGGACACAACTGTGAGTGCCAATTCAGGACAAATTGCTTAAAGCAGTGCAGTTGCAGCCCAAAGCTGGAGTTCCTTTACCATTAAGGCAAACCAAACCAGCCAAACAGAGGACTCTGGTTTTACCCCACTGGCTAACCGCAAGTCATATAAGCAATTCCCTTAGACACTCCAGTTTCCCAGTATCACCACCAGTTCCACTCATTTTGGGGATGAATGGTTATGAAAACCAATACCCCAGTAAAAGAAAAAGGTCACCCGATCCCAAAATACCAAGACCCAGACCCAGGTCAATATACAAGTTAGATCTTACCCACAAATCACTCTGTTGCCAATCCTTTCGATCTAAAGGTTTATTCGTAAAAGGAAAAAAGATATAGATGAGAGCTAGAATTGGTTAAATGGAATTAATTACATACAGTAATGGCAAAGTTCTTGGTTCAGGCTTGTAGCAGTGATAGAATAAACTGCAGGTTCAAATCAAGTCTCTGGAGTACATCCACAGCTGGGATGGGTCATTCAGTCCTTTGTTCATAGCTTCAGTTTGTAGCAAAGTCCCTCCAGAGGTCTGAAGCAAGATTGAAGACAAAATGGAGGAGTTTTCAGGGCCTTTTATATCCTCTGCCCTGTGGAAGATCACAGCAGCAAGATGGAGCCTGGAGTCACATGGGCAAGCCACATGTCCATGCATGACTCAGTTCTTTACAGGTGGCAGCCATTGCTCACATGCTATCTTGAACGTCCCCAGGAAGACTTATGTGGACTGGAGTCTTCCAAGGTCTATTGTCAGTTAAGTGTTTGACTAGGCACTCAACTTGCAAATTCCTTTCTCAAGAAGCTGACCAAATGCTTCACTAAGGCTACTTCAGAATCAAAACACATTGATATACAAGTACATAGCCAATATTCATAACTTCAACTACAAAAATGATACACACACAGATAGCATAATCAATTAGCAAATCATAGGACACCTTCCATGGACACCTTATATGACAATCTTTGTACAATATTTGCTGCAAATATATAACAGTGGTTGCACCAATGACCTATGTGGTCACAGGTTATATTAATAACATCACAGTCATGGTGCAGGAGACAGATGTAGTCTCCAAGGAATGGACTGTAATACCCTTACTTGTACTATATGATGTAATGTGAAGTACCTTATTCCATATGAAGTGCCATTGAAATCAGTGGGATTATTTGTGATGTCAGGCAGTACCATGCATGTAAGGGTATTAGAATCTGGCCATTAGATAATTGGAGCCAAGACGGATCAGCACAGGAACAGAGCTGTTGAAGAAGGTACAAGTAGTTTTAAGCCTCCTTTGTGCCTTCTATATTCTAGCCCCAGCCAGGGGGAGATGGCCTGACCCCCAGTATAATTTAGAGTAGCCTTGGTGCAGTCCAGCTATGCCCTCTTTCTTCTTCACACTCATTTATGCTGGGCATTGGAAAGGTAGAATAGCACCACTGTGATGACTGCACACAGAACCTCCTTACATAAGAGCTATTCCCCAAGGGTTGGCTCCCCCCTTTATTGGCATCAGTGATATAGCATGGTTAATGCCTACTGAAGAATGTGGACCCTGGTTTATAATTTGATCCAGAACCCGACAGGCAGTGAAGAGTGAGCACAGGGCATGGAATACTGAGGTGACATGTTGTCAGGGTTGTATGTCTGAGTTTTTAATTTAAAGTACTAATAAAATTGTGTAGTTTGGTTTCTGCTCCTTTTGATGTTGTTTTTGCCTTTACATTCCAACCTTGAAAAGATAATTTGTTAGTAAATGTACCTGTTATCTGGTACTCCTTAAACTATTGGTGGGCAACCTGTGGCCCATCAGGATAATCCGCTGGTGGGCCGCCAGTCAGTTTATTTACATTTTCACTTCTGCCCGCAGCTCCCAGTAGCTGCCTTTTGCCGTTCCCAGCCAATGGGAGCTGTGGGAAGTGGCGTGAGCTGAAGGAACATGCTGGCCGCTACTTCCTGCGGCTCCCATTGGCCGGGAACGGCAAACCATGGCCACTGGGAGCTGTGGGCAGTTGTGCAAATGTAAATAAACTGTATGGTGGGCTGCCAGCAGATTACCCTGACAGGCCACATGTGGCCCACAGGTTGCCCACCACTGTCTTCAACTGTTCTTTTCTGTGACCATTCAGTATTCCTCATACGGGCCACAGCACTGTCAGCAACATACCTCTGGGAGAAGTCTGAATCCAATTTTGACAGTCTGTACTCCTATGTTCCCCCTTTTACAAGACTATGTTACATGGTATGCTTTGTACAAAATTTAAGGTATCATTTGAAAACTCATAATTTGCTGATCATTATTGTTCTGGTAAAATGTGTGGCAACATTGTATGTAAAGCTATAAGATTCCACAGTAGGATATTACCAAAACATGTTCCAACATGTTCTGAAGGGCAGTCACAAACAAGTTCCCCAGAGACAAAAGGCTAGCCAAGGCCTCAGACAGGTGTCAATGGGACCAAAGGGACCACTAGCTGATTAAGTGACCACTCTTCAGCAGGAGAGAGAGTGTAGGCAAAAGATCTACATTTTGACAAAGAAGCAGCTTAAGGTTCCTGGCCACACAGAGTTTGTCCCCTGAATGTCAGCTGGAGATAGCAAGAGGAAGGGTTATAAGAGGAGAGGGCAGACGCCTCAAATCATCTCTCCCTTTCTCTCTACCCACGGCATCCTCAACACCTGAAGAACAAAGGAAGCAACAATGGACTGGGGGTGGGAGATCCTGACTGAAAGAGGTTCAACCAGTAAGACAGCAGGAACATGTGGTGAGAGAGACCTTTGCTTTGTATTCCCTTACCTTGTTAAGTTAGGTGTTAGTTGCATTTTACCTTTTATTTCTTTGTAACCAATTCTGTCGTATGAGCCTCTTCACTTGTAATCAATTAAAATCTGTCTCTCTGTAGATAATAAATTTGCTTCATTGTTTTATCTAAACCAGTGTGTTTGAATTGAAGGGTTTGGGAAACTCCATTTGGGTAACAAGATTTGTGCATATCATTTTCTATTCATAAATGACAGATTTTATGTGAGCTTCTGTTGTCCAGGAGGGTGCCAGGCAGTATAAGATGCACATTTCTCGGGAAAGTCTGGGAGTTTGCTGGTGTTTCCCTGTAATGTAATTCATGAGTGGCTGGCTATAGCCCTCCTCCAGCATAGCTAGGAGTGATCTACATATTGGAGGCCATGTGTGAATAGACCAGAAGTGGTTGCTCTCACAGCAAAGCAGTGTAAAAGGCACTCCAGGCTGGGGAATTGAGGGAACACAGCTGTCCATCAGTCAAGATTGTACCCTGGGTAATGACACACTCATGTCATTTGACCAAGAACCCTGTCACAGGACAGGGTTGTCTCACCGTGGTTTCTTACTGCAAACTGTCCTTATGCACACCAGTGGCAAGTTCAACATCAAGTGATTTATAAATGTTTGTTCCCCTCAACCTAAGGTTCTCTCAAGTTTTACCTATTACTTAGAGCTTGTCTACACCAAAAATGCTGCAGCAGCGCAGCTGTAGCACTTCAGTGAAGACACTACTTTCGCAGACAGGAGGGGCTTCCCGTTGGTATAGGTAATCCCCTCCCCGAGAGGTGGTAGTGAGATTGACAAGATAATTCATCTGTCAACCTAGTACTGCCTACACAAGGGGTTAGGTTAGTTTAACTGCATCATTCATAGAATATCAGGGTTGGAAGGGACCTCAAGTGATCATCTAGTTCAACTCCCTGCTCAAAGCAGGGCCTATCCCCAGTTTTTACCCCAGATCCCTAAATGGCCCCCTCAAGGATTGAACTCACAACCCTGGGTTTAGCAGGCCAAAGCTCAAACCACTGGATGTGGATTTTTCACAGTTACACAGACCTAATTTTCTAGTGTAGACCAGTCCTTAGGCTCATACAGGGAGACAGGGGCAGAGATCTCACCTCTTTGAGATCTTGGGCTTCTATGGCCCTTTTTCAGCCTTCCTCCATCTACTGGTTCTTCTTGCCTCTCTCAACTGTTTCCAGCAAATGAGCTGAATTACCCCGTTAATCAATCACTTGGTACTTAAATTACTACATCAATTTACCCCATTTGGGGACACTTCCAAAGTGCACAGAGTAGTGAGTCAGCCTTAGGCTACTCACACTTTTAGGCTCGTCTATTCTTGAAATGCTACAGCTGCACAACTCAATGGGAGGCGTTCTCCCATTAACGTAGGTAAACCACCTCCCTGAGAGCTAATAGCTAGGTCAATGGAAGAACTGTCTACACTGAGGGTTAGGTCAGATTAGGTGTGTGGATTTTTCCACACCCATGGGGGACATTGTTAAGCAGACTTAAATTTCTGGTGTAGAACAGACCTAAGTAGGCCAGACTCAAGACATTATGTCATTACCTCTGCTTATTAGGTCAAATATTGTTTCACCTCTCTAAATTGATCAGTGTGAAATTAAAACAGGTCTAAAACAACATGAGCTATAGTAATACAGGATTTAAAAAAAAACTGATAAAGAAAATTTCTGTATAACATATATAGCCTAAAACTCAGCAAAAGCTAGAAAGGCCTGACTAAAGTACAGGCAAAAATCAAAACCAGCTTGAAATTCTATACTCTGAGAAAAGATATTATGATGGAAATGTCAACCGATATGGAAGGCAATAGCCATAGGAGGACAGGCTATTCCACTTCCCCAGATGATGCACAAGATCCAGGGCATCATTGTTGAACAGCTGATGTAATCTAGACTGGAATCCCTAATATTTGTCATCAAAAAAGTCACCGATTTACAAAGGACTTGCATCCCAGGGATCAAGAAGGGGCCAATGACACTTCCCATTGAAACTAGAGTTGGTTTCTCCAACATTTTTTATATATATATATAATGTGTTATGCAGACATTCTCTCAGATTCTCTTTTCTTTTATGTTGATTTACTCCAATTGCTTGAAATCAGTTGGACTTAGGTGCCTAACCTGCTTAGACACTTTTCAAAATCCCAATAGGCAGCTAAATATCTTTACAAATCTGGCCCCAAGTCACTTTGTTGAGGTGACTTAGCAAGTCTAAGTCCCATTTTCCAGTTTATCCAGGGCTCTTCCTTCTTTTAAAATCTCTGTTCATAAGACCTTTATTATAGGACTGAAAAGAAAACAAAACAAAAATTACACATCTTCCAGATGTTCTTCAGGAATTCTGCATGATTTCCAGTCTGTGGATCTTAGTCTGCTTTCACTGACACTCATGCAATACTGCTGATTGTGTAAGAGGAATGCACAGAGGTAAGAGAAGCCATAAGTTGCCTCATTATTATTTCTATTGTGGCAGCACTTGCAATATGATAAGCATTGTGTAAACACAAGATACACCCCCCTGGCCAGAGAGCTTAGTCTAAAAAGAAGAAAAAAAAAACAAAGGACTACAACAGTAATATTTGTCTGTTGCACCAAGAAAGTGTCAAACTCCATAAAATGTTACTGTCAAACTTTAGACAAGGGTTAGGAATTTAATCATTTTTGCCATTGTCCTGGATTACAAGCATAAAGTAGCTCACTTTGGCCCATATGTACAATGACACACAAAAAGCATTCATTCCAGAGAATGAATATAATTTCAGTTGTTCACTAGCAGCAAAAACTTATAAACAGCCACATGTGTTTGCACAAATAAAGATCTCTGTTAAATCAAGGCTTTGTAGTATATAAATTATACAAAAGATGTTAGCTAAATCTATATTTTAAATGAAAAATATGCTGCATTTAGCCCCAGTGACTGAAAGTTCCTTTAGAGAGCTGTTGAACTTGCCTCACAAACTTCAACAGTATTTTAAAAGAATATGAAATGTAATTAGTGATGAGCATATCAAAATAAGCAAGTGAAAACAAATGTAAATACACAATGTAAAAATGGAGGGGTGTGTGCGTGTATAGCCACACAAATACACTCTCCTAAATCTATGCAAATAGATGACACTAAAGTGATCTGTCACAGTTTTAATCAATTCTAGTATACAGACTGAAGACAATAAGAAAAGGAGGACTTGTGGCACCTTAGAGACTAAAATTTATTTGAGTATAAAGGAGTACTTGTGGCAGACTAACAGCTGCCACTCTGAAACCTGAATGAGGACAGTTGTGTTGCCCCTTTTAACCTGAGTGGGTAGCCAAAATTTGGGGTATTGCAGGATGTTTCCCTTTGGAGAAGAAATTAAAAATGGAGTCAGGTATTTCTTTGATGCAATCCTCATTATTTGTAAAGGATATACAAAGTCCCGTTTCCCTGAATGTGGCAGGAAACAAATAGCAGGAGACAGTTTCTTTGCTCACAGTTCCAAGACTCCATTCAGCACTCTACCCAAAAGCTCTCAACTTTTTCTGGTGGTCACACTACAAGTCCTTCTCAGCTGTCCTTGGCTTGCTGCTGCTTTCCCTGTGTCTTTCTGTGATGTCTCACACAGGCACAAAGAGACGTACAGCTGCAATCCAATCAACCCCCTGCGTATATCAGACCCCCAGGAAATCCTTTGAAATGCATGGCTCAATTCCTACTCCAGCCTTATATGTGGACTATTGTTTCATCTGTCTGTTCCATAAAAGGAGCTCCATTGCATTTTACATTCATCCTGAATGAAGGGCGGATGTTACACCCACTAGGCTCAATAAGGTTTTGCTCATCCCACCAGTATAACAGTTGTATAAATTGCTATGGAAAGTTGTATACTCACAAAACCTAGTATTAAAGAGGAAAGGATGTTATTGAGGCAGAATAATCAAGGTGAAAGTCAAACACTTTTTAAAAGTAGGAAAATGCCAAGAAAGCACAAGTTTGGGCAATAGCATTATACAATACAATGTAAAGAGCAATAAAAGGAATTGCACTGGTAGCCAGCAGTATGCAAAAATCAAATTTTGATGCCAAGATGAGGATCTGCTCCCAATTCATAAAATTATACTTATTGTACATAATCAGCTTCCATTGTTCTGACAGCATTTTCCGTGTAAAATCACACATCCTCCTCCACCCCCAATATCTTTCAGAAAGGAAACATCACTTTCTGTTACTGCCTGAACTCAGGCTGGGTGAGGCTTAAAAATACAAGTCTTGATAGAGGAATCAAATGTGAGCACAGGGGAACTGTGTCTTGTTCAAATAAAATTTACTACTTGCTTCTCAAATGAGAACTTGCATACTGTAGATCCTTGTTAAAGTATGTATGCACTTTTTCTAACTTTCTTGAAACAAGAGATTTACACTGCTGACTGCAACTGCCCTAGTCATGCAAATGTTGTGTTATTTTCGATTTATCGAAACTGGATACTATTGCTAGAAATATTTTAACTCTGTAATAAATAGGTATAACAGAGTTTAAAAGAGAACTGGATAAATTCATGGAGGTTAAGTCCATTAATGGCTATTAGCCAGGATGGGTAAGGAATGGTGCCCCTAGCCTCTGTTTGTCGAAGGGTGGATGCTGGATCATATTAAAGCAGTTCTGCATTAAAATCACAAAAGAGTTTGATTCCCCATGGTTTGAATTCCAAGGTGTTACTAGTTAAGAGGTCTCTTGGTTTTTGATACTGTTTCTCTCCCTCTATATGTGAAACTTGTAAGCTGCTAATTGTGTTAGTACAGATTTAATAATTTTATTAAGATAATGTTGAAGTAAAAAGAAAATACAGAGTTTAGGCATAGAAGTTTCTGGTTATCAGGAAATAAGGTACAGATTATCAAGGGGTGCGAAGTTCAGTTTAGGAGCGGTGGCATAAGGAATACATAATCTGCAATCTCCCCAATTGGGGGTAAAAGTTTAACGGGTCGAAGTATAGACATTGATATATGGGGGTATGTTGTCCATATAATGGACATGTTCAGGTGTGGAGTATAATGAGTGGATACGATGAGGATGGATCTACCCTCATTTGGTGGAATTTAATGTTCAGTGAGTTTATGGTTCCAGTTCATATGGTCCAATGGAAAAAAGTCTCAGTCCCTTTCCCATGATTGATGCACGATGTTGTACCGGCTCATACCTCCTGGTACTGGTGGCCGGTGATGTGTTCCATGTAGATGTCCCTGGACCATCGGATTGTGTCCGAGACCATGAGGCGCCGCATGAGTTCTAAGACAGAGTCTGTTCTCAAAGCAATTCTTTGTAACTACTCACACAGAGAAAGACTCAAAGCAATACTCTGTAACAACAGAAACAGCACAGAGACACCCCCCCCCGCCCTTTTGTTGTATCCATCTCGCTTTGTTAACAATTGTGATTAAAATAGAGAGATAGAGGATGTATGTGGATGGATGCTTGGTGTGGATAATAACTGAATGATTAGGGAGTGCCAGCCTAAGAATCCAGTGTCCATCGGCTGAAGAAGGCGTCAAGTGGAAATAACCAGAGGACCCAGGGAGGGCAGATTGGAATCCACCCAACAGCCTCAAGAATGGAAGAACCAAAGAACAAGATAACATCTGGCAGCACGGAGCAGTCAGGAATGCACCATCTGCTGATTGATTCAGCAACAGCATGATGAAGCAATTCCCATAGACTGGCATAGGAAGAAATTCCTATAAAAATGGACTCTAGAAAGTGAGAACTTTGGGGTCTGATTCTGCAAACCAACTTCCAGGAGCATCAGATGTGCATCTGACAAGGCCCTGCTCTCTCCTCATGTCCATGCCACTTGGCCAGTGGTTTGGCATGAGCAACTCTAAGGCTGGTAACTATGATAACAACCTTGCAGAACCTCTGTGTGTGTGTGTGTGTGTGTGTCTGTGAATAAATATGAGATTGAATGGAATGTTATAGCTATAACTGCTTACTATGATTCTTTCTGTATTCACAATAAATGTGGTATTTTGCCTTTTCCTCTTTAATAAGATCCTGCTGGTTTTTATTTTATTGGTATAACATGGAAATGGATGGCAGGAGAGAGATCACTTGATCATTGCCTGTTAGGTTTACTCCCTCTGGGGCACCTGGCATTGGCCACAGTCAGTAGACAGGATACTGGGCTGGATGGACCTTTGGTCTGACCCAGTATGGCTGTTCTTATATTCTTAGGTATTGGACTTTAACCTCAGTGCTGGGACCAGTTTATAGTACCACTGTCAAAGAATAATCATGTAAAGTTCAGGAGACTGCATGGATCCTTTAAGTCAGGTGCCTTGCAGACACAACCTTGGCTCTTAGCAGCACATAGTGGTTTTAATGGGGGTGTAAAGCAAGAAACTCTCGAGCGTCTTCATGCATGAGCGGCCAGGTGGATTTCAGATAGATGAGAGTACAAGGCAGTGTCTCACCCTCCAGACTCCACCCTCTAGAACCTCCCACAATTGGGAAATCAGTGGGAGTTGAGGATGGTCAGCAATTTGGAGGACCAGATCATTGCCTTTGGCCTTTTTGTTGATCATAACACTTTGTTATACATAACTCTTCTTTCAGAAAAAGAAAGAGCTAGAAGATGATAGAAAGACACTACCTAAAACCTAGGCACAACAGGCACTTTGCAGCACAAGCTTTGCCTGTTTTCAAATCCATTTCAGTACAAGCATGCATGGAAATCATCATGAGTCTCAGCAAGTCTGGGAACCACTTCAAATACTTCAGAAGCAAACTGAAACTCAATTCCCAGTGTTCCAAGGTCAGTGAGTCTGCTGTCTACCATTGCAGTGAAAACATGATCTGATTATGTTGAGTCAGAACAGCTTCCTTCAGAACACGATGCACCAATGATTGACAAGGTGTAAGAAAGTCTACATAAAACTCTGCAGATGGAGCACAATACACTGCGCCAAAAAGCTAGTGAGTTTGAGGTGATTATTTTTGTTCTTCTTTAAATAGCACTTTACTGCTATTGCTCAGTCTCATTGTCAAAGTAGGTTTCAGAGTAGCAGCCGTGTTAGTCTGTATTCGCAAAAAGAAAAGGAGTACTTGTGGCACCTTAGAGACTAACAAATTTATTAGAGCATAAGCTTTTAATGCATCCGATGAAGTGAGCTGTAGCTCACGAAAGCTTATGCTCTAATAAATTTGTTAGTCTCTAAGGTGCCACAAGTACTCCTTTTCTTATTGTCAAAGTAGTAATATTTCGCCATTAGGGTGTATGTTAATTAAAAAACATAAGAATAGCCACACTGGGTCAGACCAATGGTCCCTCTAGCCCACTATCCTGTTTTCCGACAGTGACCAGTGCCAGATGGTTCAGAGGGAATGAACAGAACAGGCAATCAAGTGATCCTTCCCCTGTCGTCCACTCTGAGTTTCTGGCACATTCTTACAGATTAGCTACAAGGGTGGGTACAGAGTTTGCTTTTCTCCCTGGTAGATGAAGTAGCATTTGAAAAAGCAAGTTTTCAAGATGACTCTGTTTGAAACAATTAGTGGGTCCTTTATGAAGGAGTAGCAGTTTGTCTTTTAATAACTTGATAAAACTAGAATCAAAAAACCACAAGATCCAAATAAAAGATTACAAAAATATTTCAATGTCAAATATGTTCTACAGTAATTTGATTTGTAGAAAATGCAGAAGTTTTAAATGAAACCTAACTACATACACAGGTAGATAGATAGATTTTTAATTACTTGTAAAATCTCCATCTAAACAGTATCCGTGCCAGTGCACATAGTAGCACAAAATCAAACCAAATGGCCTCAGTGGACAGAGGACCCAGTGCATGAAGATGCTGGACAAAAATAAGTTCCAAACAAAGAGGAGCAGCACTGGGGGGAGGCATGGGGTGAAGAAATGGAGACAAAAATGGACAAATATTTACTGGCCAGAATAGAAAGACTTTGTATCAGGATCTGAAGGAAATCACTGTGGACAGCATTGAGCCTCAGCCCCTGGATTAACTGGTTCCAGTCCAAGGTCCTAGTTCTGTACTCACGGCCAGGTACTTCCAGGTTTGTGACTCCCATTGAATTCAATTGAATTCCCATTCAATACGGTAAATAGATCTGAGGGCAGAATTAGACCCTTTAATAGGTAACCACACTTATTGTAGTGCTTCTACTCAGATGTTTTGGGGTGCTCATTTAGGGCATGATTTTTTATGAAAATACTAATGTGTGTAGCTCCCTGGGGCTTGCTGGTTTCAGTATTAAATGTGCAAAGCAGGAGCATCTTTATGACAGTTTAGTCTGAAAAGAATTACAGAAGAACTATTTGTGTTTATACAGAGACCAGCACAAGGGAGTGCCCACCTGGATTTGGGCATTATAACAAAACAGAGGACCCACAATTCCTCAAGATAGGGAATTATGTTGAGGCAATGTTTATGAAAAGAATACCCACAAAGGCAAGGCTCAAACAGCGATTCATACAATTCACTAGGCATTTCAACAAAAAGCCAATTGCCTGACCCTGAAACGGGAGTTGAGGGTGCTTAACACTGCATAAGATCAGGCCCCACACCACTCCCCACTCAGCAGCACAAATAAAACCTTCCTGCCCTTGTTCTGACAGCTCTTATCTATTTTCAGAATTCACAATAGTTTAAGCAAAACCAGTATTAAGGATTTATCAAGAAAGGAATCTTCTGCAAAAGATCGAAATTCCTTCCTGGTCCGCTTTATTATCTAGATACAGACCTCTGTCTTCCCCTCTGTGATTCAACCTGGGCAAGAGGGAGCATAGTCTTGAAATAGATAGTCTCTGAAAGGGCAGGCATTAGAGGCCGTAGTTCATTCTGAACAGAAGAAAGCATTGGGCATTTGAAGTACCAGACAACATTTTCCTTCAAATCAGGCAACAAGAGAAATCTCTCTTGCTCATTTCTGTGACCAACATCTTCCTGTCCATAGTCTTTTCCCCTCACCGCACCCCACCTTCTATGTTCATTTCATGTTTCTAATTAGGGGAAGAATCTCTGCAATTGGTTTTATGGAATATTGATTTTTGACACTTTTAATCTATGGGCATCTACCTGCCTGATTTATGATAATAGTAGTAGAGCAAAATTGGACCATAAGTAGTAATATTACTAAGCTTTCCTTTTCCTTTGAGAATCCCTCCTTCTATCTGCAGTCATTTCACATACAGATAGTTTTCTTTTCTGTTCACTGAACTATATTCCATCTTGTTTCCTCACATGGTATTTTCCCAGTAGGGAAAGTTTGCACTAACAATAACGAACGGTCCTGTTCACTTCAAATGGACTTTCAAGTGCTTGAGTGCTTCTTGGAATAGGGATGGGGTTATTTATGGGTTTAAAGTTTAGAGCACTTTTGCAGAGCGAAGCTGTGCACGAAGGCATCCCAAGTGCCCCCCCCCCCCAAACAGTGTGCTATATATAGTGCTTAATTTTTAATCAAAGGGGTCTCGGTATTTTCACTCTATGCCCATTTCAAATTCAGAATCTAAACAGAGTTCTTGTTTTGAGGGTTGGTTTTTGTTTCTCTCTGATGTTGCTGCTGAGATTTTTCCTGTCAATTAGAGACTTTAAACTTGGAGCACTGTATGTCATAAGGAGAAGGAGAAGCTAAGACTATGGGTCATTACTGTGAGTTCTTTATTCCCCAGCTATAGGCTAGTTAAGTCTTCAGCAATTAAGTTCTTGCTTAGGAAATGCTGAGCAGTCTATATTCAATAAATGAGAGACACTATATTAAAGATTTTCCTTTTACATGTTAAAAGAAAATTAACCAAAAAGCAGATTTTAAGGGCCCCAGTTTTTATCAGGACTTTAAATATTTGCAGGCACAATTTTGCCCCACAAAAAACTTTGCCTGGTTTCATTCCTGCAACAAATTGTGGGCACAAATGGCGGCAACTGGACATCTACCTATCTGATGCATGATCATTTTAAAGTGAAAGCCTTTGGAAAATATATAGGTACTGACCTCCATTAATGCACTAATTTAACACAATCTACCAAAGCTTTGTTTCAAAAGGGCATATATCTGAATGATTTGAAAGTTGCCACTGTAAAAGAATAAATTCTTTACTAGAAATATTCTATAATAATAAAGAGATAATTAAAAAGGAATCAGAAAGGGAAAGAAGGGATCAGGCTTATAAAAATTGTTGTTCATGGGCCAGATCCAAAATCCAATGATGTCACTGGGAATCTTTCCAACAACTCCAATGGGCTTAGGATCAGGTCCCATGAGGTTGTTTTTCTTTTATGAAAGAATATTGAGTCTAGGAGTAGATAGCACATTTTTGTTACTTGTAAAGAATCCAGTAGGTCTTCAATAACTGCTAAGGATACATTGTACAAATAGATTTGGTATCTTCTTAAAACCTCCAGCTTGCAATTATAACACCATATGAGCACTTACGGAAAGACCGTCTAGTCTCACTCATTCTTTCTCCATGATATCATTTCACAAAATGTAAAATGTTGATTCATAGGATTTTTTTTTCATGGCATTGCAAAAACCTGAGTCAGATGCTTTCATTTGTTTCTGACACAGTGTAGGATGACACCTAATACTGAGATTGCACTGACAACCTCTACATCTGGTCTATAACATGTCTATCTTTACCCAAGCCTCATTAAAAAAGATTTGACAACGGCATTTTGGATGAGTTTACTGTTTGGTCAAGCTGTTCCTTCTCACTGAATACAGTTTCCAGCCACTAACTTCAAAGGTAAAGTGTCAAGCTCTGACAAGAATGTTCACATCCAGGTGGGTGAGACTAAATCAGTCAGTTTATTAGTCAATAAAGGGACTGTCACACAGCGAAACTTTAAATAGAAAATAAAATAGTGAGCACTAGAAAACAAGAAGCAGCTTCCCCAGGGCATCCATCAAAGTATAAAGAGCCTCCTTTAATAGTAATTTGTATTAGAAAACTCAAAAAACAAGAATTCTATTGCAATCACAGGCAGTTGAGATGAATTATAGTAACAATGAGACTTTATTATTTATACTGTGATAGCGCCCAGTGAACCCAACTAAGAATAGGGCCCTACTGTGCTGGGTACTGTACAGGGCCCTTCATTGAAGAATTTAAGTCTACAGCCCCGATCTTGCATTGTGCTCCACATAGGCAAATAGATGCACTGAATTAACTGGGGCTCCCTATGTAGGGGCAGCACTCTGCCTAGGGCAGGATTGGGGCCTAATTTCAGATAAGATGCAACAAGTCAGTACTAAACAGAAAGGACTTAGAGAAGGACAAGAGCAATGGTAGTATGACCATGCAGTTTCACAGGCTAGCTATGTGCTCAACATAACGGTTCCAAATCTTTTAAACATGTACATAAATAGTGCCTTCTTTAAAAATCTCTGCATCTTCCAAGTGGTTTCTGTAGGAACCACTATTATTTTAAATTTCTTTTTAAAACAATTGTCTATTCCTAGTTTTTATTACACTGGGAAAAAGTGTAAGAGTGAAAGCTATTCTTACAGTGATAAGATCTTCTTTAATCAGGTTGATACAAAGTCTGCTAATTAGAAATACTACAATTTTATTCCTCAGTAAAAAGTTACAATTTTCAAAACATTGAAGTTTTATCTCCAAAATCAGGAAAGTTGCTTTAAAAACAAATCTGTACACTGTCTGTTTCCTAAGTGACAGAGGCAACAATTATGCATGTGTTGACTCCATCATTAATGGGACCATCAGAAGTGGCTTCCTAGACTATGCCACAAACATTGAGGCCTGGTCTATACTGTCTGCAGTCCATAGTATGGGGGTGTGAATAGCAGTGCACACCAAAGTGCTGCACTGTAGCTCCCCCATGTGGATGCTGCGGATGCAAACAAAAATATCAGTTCCCATTAGAGGACTATGTTATTGAGAACTAGGAACCTTTTAGTTTGGGTCCACAGCATCCACACGGGAGAAGTTCCAGTACAGCATTTTGGTGTGCATTGATAGTCATTCCTGTAGTCCTGCACAGTGTAGACCAGCCCTGAGATGGGCCTCGTTAAATGCATTGAGGATGTTGGAACAGAGTTCAACAAAAATGAGAGAACCAGCCCAGAATCTTAGAGAGAGGGTTGTACCTTATGCACTCAGCACAGCCTGATAGGGATCAGTCCCACTGCTTCTCAAAGCAAAGGAAGGATAGGATGGAGACTAATGGTGTGATAGAGTACATCACTTAGCCAACAAAGCGTATCCTAGATTTGCTATATGTAAGGGGAATGTTGCCCCCTTACTAACATTCAGTGGGGGTGTTTTAGTTGCTAGCTCCCAGTAGGTGGAAACTAAAATGACCTGTGCGGAAGGGTCAATGGGGAATCAGGACCCTGAGACTGACAGTCCCCAGGAACAATGGGGAGAGGCCAGTGCTCCAGGTCAGCCTGAATGACAGGGCGAGCAGGCAAATCAGGGAGTCAGGGAGGTCCCGTCCTCCATGTGAGCTGGATTTGCCTGGGTCAGAGAGTGGGGCTGAGCTAAGGAGAAAGCAGGGGCCCAAGCTGAGCTGGGGAGCAGAGCTGGGCCAGATACAGAGCAACCAGAAAAGCAGCCCAGAGAGAGCAGACCCTGTCCTGGGAGCAGAGCTGCAGCCCCAAAGCCAGAGGCACAGCCCAGAGAGAGCAGACTTGCCCTGGGAGGAGCTGCAGCAACCAGAGCCAGAGGGGCCAAAGAAGCAGCCCAGGGAGCTGGAGGCAGAGCAGCAGAGACAGAGTGGTGCAGCTGGGGCTGGAGCAGTCTGGAACTGGGTGCGGTGAGCAGCTGGGGAGACCGAGGGGGACCCTGGGCAGCAGGCCCAGCACAGGGAGACTCCTCAGCCAAGGGGCTCTGCAGGCCAGGCTTGGATCGTAACCCCGACAGGGCGGGGGCGACACTGGGAAGAAGGGTCCTACCACTTAGAGCCTGAGAGCGTGTGGCCACCACCAGAGCAAGTGTCCACCCCACAGCATCCCTGCAGCACAGCCAGGGCCTGAGAAGAAGGCCCGGGACTTACAAGGGACAGACTGAACTGCCCTGACATTCCAGAGACACTGTTTGTGATGTTCCTTGCCACAGAGTGGGTTGATGTGTTTCCTTTAACCTTTCCCATTATTCCTTATTCTTTTTAAAATTAATTGTTGATTAAATAACTTGCATTTGCTTTAACTTGTATGTAATGGTCAGTGGGTCAGAGAAGTGCCCAGTGCAGAGAGAGTACCCCGGAGTGGGGACACCCTAGCTCCGTCCTAGGTGACCACAGCAGGGTTGGGGGCCCAGCCTTGTTGGGGTTACGAGGACTCTGCCAGACAGGAGAGTGGAAGGGAGTCCTCAGGGGCAGGGAGGCCACTGGGTAAAGGAAGTGGGAGCGAGGACTCAGATGCTTTCGCTAGCCCACTTCACCGGGGTAGAGCAGAAGCCAGGAAAGTTCCCCAAAAGAGCAGGACTATTCCCCCACTTACATATACAAAAAATTGACATGTAAACCTAAAGAGGGTCAGTGAAGCAGAGGGAGACAGCATATAATTAGAGACTTTATTTTAGTAAAATTCCTTGTTCAATGTTAGGAAAAAAGTGACTGATTTACCATTGTCACATGACAGTATTGGGTTTTAATTGCATGTACTTGCTGCACCATTGGCTTTCAGAACAGGAAAGCTCTAAGGAAAACTAACTCTTCAATGAGCCAGTGGCCACAGTCATAGCACAGGTGTTTACAAGTTCTGACCTTTGGGGACTGATTCAAAACATTACAGTTTCTATTGCTTCACTGCAGGTATTACTCTGACAAAGTGAAATTTAGTCTCGTCACTCTGTGCTCTTTGTTCTGTCACCATCTATGGAATAAATGACTGAGTTCACATTGTATTTTCTGAAAACTTCAGGACTCTTAAGAAACATCTCAATCTCCTGTTGAACAGCTTTACAGGAAGAGCCATTGCACTTCCATGAATTTTACATAGTTACCCAACTGTGACAAAGGGGGGAATTATCTGTAATATTTTTGTGAGCCATCTGCATGACTCTGTACCTATTACCTTGGTACTGCTACACGGTGGGTGCAGAGAAAGGTGAAATTGCTACTCCTGGGGCAGAGCAGGAGACATGAAGCATTTGACTCACATAGCCAGAGATCAGAATCGTTAAACTGAAAAGACCTTACCCATGTGAATGGAAGATTTAGAAGAGACAATGGAAATCCTTATGACCCAAGCTTAATACCTAGTGGAAGAGGCAGCTGAACATGTGAACACAGCATGGCAGCATCTGGAGAACAAAGACAAGAGGTGTCATGTGGAGTCCCTGAGACAAAGCACCTGCCACTTAAGATTCTGGAGACTGGGAGATAAAGGAGACAGAGCAGATGAGGATGGGCTCAAGGGAAGGAAGGCATAGCAACTCCCTGGCATCCACCAGCAGGAACTCTGTCTATCCTAAGCCTGCCTCTCTCATTCTAAACCAAAGACTTTCAGATGATGTATGCCAGGTGATTAACAAACAGCTATCTTGTTTTGCAAAGACTGTCCACTGTCTCCACAGATACTTACTCAAAGCCTTGCATCCAGAGGAGGAAGGAACAAGTCTCCCACAGGAGTCTGGCCTTGCTGAACTCATTGCAGGGAATCAGAGAGATACAGGGATTGCTCGCACCTGAAAGCCTACTATCAGAGTGATGGAGGCAACAGGCCTGCCCCTGTGGAATTGTGTGGGTCCTTGGGGTCTGGTACATGAAAGGGGTTTCACGGGGGACTGTCTATGGTCAGGGCATAGTACAGACCATGTAAATTCATAACAAGAATAACTGCAAGTTAAAGGTTATTGGGTAATATACTTAACCCTTAAATTGATCACAATCAAGATTTTTCAGAAGTGACTTGGGATTGAGTGCACAACTGGATACATCTGAAAGTGTACTGAGTTTCAGCTACTATCAATCACTTTTTGTGACTTGGACCCCTTTTAAGGCATCTCAAATTGGAACCCAAAAAATGGAGGCAACCAAATTAGCCACTTTTGAAAAATCTTAGCCTACATGCATGACTTAATTTTGGACATATTTAAGATATGACCTGATTACCCTAAAAATCCAGCCCACTTTGGGGGGGGGGTCTTCCTTAAATTTCAGAGGGCTAGAAGGTCATTGAGGTTCTTTTAGCTCATGTCCCCATAGACTGCCATATACCAAAATGACAATCTGCATCTCCCTGTTCCTTGTGACTTTTTACAACACTGAGGTTTGATTCAGATGAGGCATTATGCTCTTGTCTGGGTAGGTTCTTATTCCAAATGAACCAATTTGCCCAACCTACATTATAAATTACCCTTTTCTAAAAATATCTAGTCGAAATGACAGGTTTCAGAGTAGCGACCGTGTTAGTTTGTATTCGCAAAAAGAAAAGGAGTACTTGTGGCACCTTAGAGACTAACAAATTTATTAGCGTATAAGCGCTCGTGAGCTACAGCTCACTTCATCGGATGCATTCAGTGGAAAATACAGTGGGGAGATTTATATACATAGAGAACATGAAACAATGGGTGTTACTATACACTCTGTAATGAGAGTGATCACTTAAGGTGAGCTATTACCAGCGGGACAGCGGGAGGGGGGAAAACCTTTTGTAGTGATAATCAAGGTGGGCCATTTCCAGCAGTTGACAAGAACGTCTTAGGAACAGTGGTGGGTGGAGGGGAGTAATAGACATGGGGAAATAGTTTTACTTTGTGTAATGACCCATCCACTCCCAGTCTCTATTCAAGCCTAAGTTAATTGTATCCAATTTGCAAATTAATTCCAATTCAGCAGTCTCTCGTTGGAGTCTGTTTTTTGAAGTTTTTTTTTGTTGAAGAATTGCAACTTTTAGGTCTGTAATCGAGTTACCAGAGAGATTGAAGTGTTCTCAAACTGGTTTTTGAATATTATAATTGATGTCTCATTTGTGCCCATTTATTCTTTTATGTAGAGACTGTCCAGTTTGACCAATGTACATGGCAGAGGGGCATTGCTGGCACATGATGGCATATATTACATTGGTAGATGTGCAGGTGAACAAGCCTCTGATAGTGTGGCTGATGTGATTAGGCCTGTCAAGGTTCCTTCCCCACTCTGAACTCTAGGGTACAGATGTGGGGACCTGCATGAAAACCTCCTAAGCTTACTTTTACCAGCCTAGTTTAAAACTTCCCCAAGGTACAAACTATTTTACCCTTTGCTCTTGGACTTCCACCGCCACCACCACGTTCGAGTGGGTTTACTGGGAAAATGTTGTTTGGAAATGTCTTCCCCCCCAAAATCCTCACCAAAACCTTGTACCCCCTGCCTGGGAAAAGCTTGATCAAAATCCTCACCAATTTGCATAGGTGGCCACAGACCCAAACCTTTGGATCTTAAGAACAATGAAAAAAGCATTCAATTTTCCACAAGAAGAATTTTAATACAAGAAAAGGTAAAAAGAATCACCTCTGTAAAATCAGAATGGTAAATACCTTACAGGGTAACTAGATTCAAAACAGAGAATCCCTCTAGGCAAAACCTTAAGTTACAAAAAAGACAAAGACAAGAATATTCATTCTATTCAGCACAGTCTAATTTCTCAGCCATTTAAAGAAATCATAATCTAACGCATATCTAGCTAGAATACTGACTAAATTCTAAGATTCCATTCCTTTTCTGTCCCCAGCAAAAGCATCACACAGACAGACCCTTTGTTTTTCCCTCCCTCCAGCTTTGAAAGTATCTTGTCTCCTCATTGGTCATTATGATCAGGTGCCAGCGAGGTTATCGTAGCTTCTTAACCCTTTACAGGTGAAAGGATTTTTCTTCTGGCCAGGAGGGATTTTAAAGGTGTTTACCCTTCCCTTTATATTTATGACAAGGCCCTATGATGGTGTCCCCTGAATAGATATGTGGACACAGTTGGCAACGGGCTTTGTTGCAAGGGTAGGATCCTGGGTTAGTGGTTCTGTTGTGTGGTGGGTAGTTGCCGGTAAGTATTTGCTTCAGGTTGGGGGACTGTCTGTAAGCAAGGACTGGCCTGTCTCCCAAGATCTGTAAGAATGATGGGTCGTCCTTCAGGACAGGTTGTAGATCCTTGATGATGCATTGGAGAGGTTTTAGTTGGGGGCTGAAGGTGATGGCTAGTGGCGTTCTGTTCTTTTCTTTGTTGGGCCTGTCCTGTAGTAGGTGACTTCTGGATACTCTTCTGGCTCTGTCAATCTGTTTCTTCACTTCAGCAGGTGGGTATTGTAGTTGTAAGAATGCTTGATAGAGATCTTGTAGGTGTTTTTCTCTGTCTGAGGGGTTGGAGCAAATGCGGTTGTATCATAGAGCTTGGCTCTAGACAATGGATCATGCGGTGTGGTCTGGTTGAAAGCTGGAGGCATGTAGGTAGGAATAGCAGTCAGTAGGTTTCCGGTATAGGGTGGTGTTTATGTGATCATCGCTTATTAGCACTGTAGTGTCCAGGAAGTGGATCTCTTGTGTGGACTGGGGTCCAGACTGAGGTTGATGGGATGGAAATTGTTGAAATCATGGTGGAATTCCTCAAGGGCTTCTTTTCCATGGGTCCAGATGATGAAGATGTCATCAATGTAGCGCAAATAGAGTAGGGGCATTAGGGGACGAGAGTTGAGGAAGCATTGTTCTAAGTCAGCCATAAAAATGTTGGCATACTGTGGGGCCATGCGGGTACCCATTGCAGTGCTGCTGATTTGAAGGTATACATTGTCCCCAAATGTGAAATAGTTATGGGTGAGGACAAAGTCAAAGTTCAGCCACCAGGTTTGCCGTGACATTATCGGGGATACTGTTCCTGATGGCCTGTAGTCCATCTTTGTGTGGAGTGTTGGTGTAGAGGGCTTCTACATCCATAGTGGCCAGGATGGTGTTTTTAGTAAGATCACCAATGGATTGTAGTTTCCTCAGGAAGTCAGGGGTGTCTCAAAGATAGCTGGGAGTGCTGGTAGTGTGGGGCCTGAGGAGGGAGTCTACATAGCCATACAATCCTGCTGTCAGGGTGCCAATGCCTGAGATGGTGTGTCCAGGATTTCCAGGTTTATGGATCTTGGGTAGCAGATAGTATACCCCAGGTTGGGATTCCAGGGGTGTCTGTATGGATTTGTTCTTGTGCTTTTTCAGGGAATTAATTAATTGGAATTAATTTGCAAACTGGATACAATTAACTTAGGCTTGAACAGAGACTGGGAGTGGATGGATCATTACACAAAGTAAAACTATTTCTCCATGTCTATTACCCCCCCCTCCACCCCCCACTGTTCCTCAGACATTCTTGTCAACTGCTGGAAATGGCCCACCTTGATTATCACTACAAAAGGTAGTCAGTCTGTCCCCCCCCCCCACCCGCTGTCCTGCTGGTAATAAGCTCACCTTAAGTGATCACTCTGGTTACAGTGTGTATGGTAACACCCATTGTTTCATGTTCTCTATGTATATAAATCTTCCCACTGTATTTTCCACTGAATGCATCTGATGAAGTGAGCTGTAGTTCATGAGTGCTTATGCTCAAATAAATTTGTTAGTCTCTAAAGTGCCACAAGTACTCCTTTTCTAGTTGAAATGCTAATTTGTCATGATTGGTGGCATGTTTAGGATGAAATATACAGTATTTAGGGTCAATAGCTCTACAATTAACCAACCTTTAGGAATACTTTAATGTTCGTCTGACTGCAGTGTATTTCCCCCAAGGATATTCCATCGAATATTTTCTTTTAGGCTGAAAGGAAAAGTACTTACAATCTGTTCAAGCTTATTGTGCTTCTGGCACACTGAACACTGAAACTATCATTCATATGGTATATGGCCAAACAAATTAATAGAGCTGGACTGTCTGTATCATTTCATCATAATAGGTTTGCTTCAAAACTTAGTTTTTTGCAGCTGCAGCAGTACATAGTACTTTATAGTTATCAAATGATCATGCCCAAAGAATGCAATGTCAACAAGGGTAGAAAAAGATTCAGCATAGATACCTCTTATTACCGAAGGCGAGGAGGAGGGGGAAAAAAAAAAACTACAATCAGTGGAGATTGACAGTGGTTGTCTGTCAATATCAGAAGCATATTCCTCCTTCACAGGGTCCCAGACAGGTCGGCACCACCATGTTGCATGACGGACATTTGACAAAATTACCATACTTTAGTAATGGACTTTGGGGAGGAGGGTTATGATATTCAGTTACTTAATTTTTTGAAAAATTACTGGGAGACCCCTGGTTCAAGTCCCCCCTCTGCCTGATGTGGAGGAGGGATTTGAAAAGGGATCTGCCACCCCTCAGGTGAGTGCCTGAATCACTGGGCAATGGGCTGTTGTGATGTGGAACTCCCTCAGTCTTGCCTGGGAAAGGAGTTATGCTGTGGATAGATAAAGAATCAGACAGGGTGACTGGCCTGTGGGTCTCCCCGACCTTGGGTGAGCGCTCTCACCATCAGGCTACAGTGTTACACTTATGCCAGGGTGCTCTCTTCCTCTGGCCCAGTGAATCTTTCATTATTTATCCAGAGTGCAACAGCTTCCACAGGAAAGGCTGAGGGAGCCCCATATCAGAACAGCCCATTGCCCAGTGGTTCAGGGGTGGCAGATCCCTCTTCAAATCCTTTCTCATCAGGTGGCGTGGGTACCTGAACTAGTGATCTCCCACATTCAGTGGTGAGCTGGAGCCAATGTTGCACCGGTTCGCTGGAACTGGTTGTTCAATTTAGAAGCCCTTTTTGAACCGGTTGTTCCATGAGGGACAACCGGTTCTAAAAGGGCTTCTAAATTTAACCACCAGCCAAAAGTGACGCCTTAGGCACCGACTCCATGGGTGCTCCTGGGCTGGAGCACCCAAGGGGAAAATTTGGTGGGTGCAGAGGACCCATCGGCAGCTCCCCACCCCGCCTCCAGCCCCAGCTCACCTCCGCTCCGCCTCCTCCCCTGAATGCGCCGCCCTGCCCTGCTTCTCCGCCACCCCCAGGCTTCCTGCAAATCAGCTGTTCACGCGGGAAGCTGCGGCAGACTGAGAAGCAAGCAGCAGCTTTGCGCTCAGGCCCAGGGAGGCGGAGGTGAGCTGGAGCGGGGGGGGGGGGCGGCGCGAGGAGGGCCACCCGCACCACAGCAGGTAACCTGGGGGGCACGCAGGGGAACCGTTCCCCACCCCAGCTCACCTTAGGGTGCTCCAGTCCCGGAGCATCCACATAGTTGGTGCCTAAGCCTCCACTTTTGATGTGATCAGTGTGGGGAGTGGCTGCTCCCCCCCAGATATGCTACCCCACCCCTAGGAGCCAGAGGGACCTGCCGAATGCTTCCTGGGAGCTGCCCCAGGTAAGCACCGCCAGGACTCCCCACCTCGCCCCCCGGCAGGTCCCTCTGGCTCTTAGGGGTGGGGTGGGCACCCACTATGGTGGCTGAAGAGACCCTCCTGCCTGGTTCTGGGGGCAGTCAGGGGACAGGGGAGGGGGATGGATGTTGCAGAGGTCCCGGGGGGGCCTCAAGGAATGCAGGGGGTTGGATGGGGCAGGAGTCCTGGGGGATGGGGGTGGGTAACGACCCCCTCATGGGGTGAGGAGGGAACCGGTAGTTAAGATTTTGGCAGCTCATCACTGCCCACATCCCACCTGAGTGCTCTAATCACCAGGCTACAAGTTATGAGGGAAGTCACCTCCCAGCCCGCCCATCTGTTGTGTGAACTTGTGCACAGGGCCCAACCCAATAGGCTGCTTCAGGCACCATCACCAGCTCAGGCTCTGCATGCGAGTTAGGCAGAGAATACCCATCTTCCCCAGTTTGTGACTCATTCTGGGGCTTAGGTGAGAGATAGGCACCTAGTGAGAGGCAGCAGCATGCAGGCCAGGAGGCAGAAACCAGAGGCGCTGAAGGAACTTTTTATTGCAAAAACGTTGGTGCTGAGTGAGTTTAGCTATCTACATGGTTCAACTGGAATTTTATGAATTGCAATGGAGCCTAAAACTAGGAGGTAGGGGGTGAAGACTGGGTTTAAGTCCCTACGTACCTTGGGGAATCTCAGCCTAGGAGAACACATGAGACCAAAGTGAAATATATTCAATGATTTCTGCATTGAGTACCAGCAGATATTTCATCAAGACATCCAGTAGATTTTAGCCAATGTATATACAAGACTTTATAAAGCAAGACAAGCTTGATGGAGACTTGCTTAACATTGATTCTGCAACTCGGACTCATGGAGACACAAGATTGTGGGCCAAATTCACACCTCTGCTCATTCAGGGAGGTGCAATTTGATCCTCCAGGTGCCAGAGAGGAGATTGGGGCAAGGGACTGCAGATTTTGGAGGCTGCACTCATTGACAACCCTATAGATATTGGGGATCCAGAGCAGTGTAACCTGCATTCTGTCCTGAGGCAGGAGTGTTCCTGCAGGGATGGCTCTGAGCTTTGGCTGTGCCACAGTTGACTGGGTACCCCCACAGTTGATCAGTACCAGCTGCAAAGAGAAGGCAGCCATGTACTCTGGCAGGAGCCTAGAGGTTTTATACCATGTATGAATGCCGATAAGTAGTTCAAATTTAGCCACTAGCACTAAAAATATTCCACAGAAATGTCAGGTGCTCTGGATTGTTACAATTAACAGGTAGCCAGGACTCTGTCTTTAGAGACAAAAACTAGTACATACATATTGTATATAGTCATAAGCAGGATATTTTCAGACTTGTGTTTCTTTTAAATCTATGTGCAGTTGCTTATTAGTATCTGCTTGCACTATTAGCTTGTTAAACTAATTTGTCCATTTTCCAAATTAAAATGGAGAATGAACATTTATGCATAACTCATGGTACTATGCTAGCTATGTGATACAAGATAATTTTGATCCTCTGACAGTAATACAAATGGTCAGGCAGTAAAGGAACCTAATCACTCATTAAGAAAATAGAAAGTAACTCCCATCAAACTAGATCTGGTACAGATATTTCATTGTTCATGCCCAGCCAGATAAATCCACAGATTCCAGTTTGTATTAATAATCTTTCTCCTCATCCAATTCAAGTCTAGTTAGGTTCTAGAAAACCATCCCACATAAAAATCAAAAAGGCAACATGGACAGTCATAAGTTTATCAGTAGTAGTATACCACACAGATTTATAGACTGGCAATACACAATTTAATACTGAGGGCTTGTCTGCATAAATGTAGTTTGTGGCAAGCTGGGGTGTAAATCTACTGCACACTAGCCTGTAGCTCACTAACTGTCCACGTGGATGCTACTTCCATGCACTAGCAGTTCTCTAGTGTTCTTTGGATCTACTCCCATTTCAAGCAGGGTAAATCATGCTGTTCTTTAAGGGTCAGATTCATGACCCTTGGGCAGGTAAATAGCTTTGTGCAGGTTTAGACTGCTCATAACCACCTTAGATTGTGGAGAGAGTACTGCCAGCCACATAACGTGCGGTCACAGTGCAGACACCTGCCATGTGTGAACATTGGGTCTAGAGCACCATGGACTTATAGGTCATGCCTCTCCCCATCCCAAACCTCTGCATTGGGTTCTGTGGAATTAGCATGAAACCCAGTTGTACAAGGGGGAAACAGATTCCCCTGCACCTATCCTGAAGCTGCACACCAGAACCTTAGCTAAACATTCTGAGGACCCCATACAACTGGGTGTATGCTGGCCTACAAACATCTATTCTTAGCATTGGGTTTTCATATATATTTTAGTTTTGCAATCTGAGCTGCACTGAAGCATTTTATACCATACGTTTCCTGGTTCAGTATAGTAAAAATGCCCAGCCGCAGTGCCTCTAGAGAGAGATGTTAACTCCTTTCTATTTTACCACATGAATGCAATAGAACTACAAGAACTCTTGCAGTAATTTTCTCCATTCTTAGCCATGGAGGATATAGTCTTAAAATAAAGACATTATATTTTAATTAAACAAAATATTTAGGCTCTCATTGGTTTATTTATTAAATTAGACAAAAGTGCAGAAAAGCTCAGACTTCGTCTGTCTCTCTAGATTGTTATAATTTGATTTACATTGTTGCAAAGCACTTTGATTATAAATTATAACACTTGATTGGTCAAGTCTTAGAATTCCCATTCTGCAGAAAATTCTGACATTTAAACAAAGATAGTTCCAAAAGTTGAAATTTGAAAATTTTTCGTGAAGTGAAATTTAATTCCATTCTATTCCAATCAGGTCAAAGGTTTCAACCTTATTGAAACATTTAGAAAAAAATCAAAATGTAATTTTATCAAAACCAACATATTCCCATGGAAGGTTTTGATTTTGACAAACTGGTATTTTCTGATGGAAAAATGTTCCAGTGGAAACTTTTTCACCAGCTGTAATAACAAAGCAAAGTCAACTTTATAGCACACTAAACATAATTCCTGTCTTTGGCTTTCACTGCAGTAGCAGAACAGTGCTATATTGTTCAGCCCACTAGGGCTGTGACTACACTTGAATTTTAAGTAAAATCTCCCACCGCTGCACTGATACCGGTGGATCTAGTGTAGTCAAGGCTTATTCTATTCTTTGATCTTTGCACCAGCTTCACATTGACATCAGTGGGAGATTGCAGAATATTTTATTATGTATTTGTTTCAAGAGGAAAAGGCCAAATCCATTCCTCACTCTGCACGTATGCACAAAGAACAAACTTCCACTGAAAGGAAACAGCATGCTGGTGCTTCTAGTCTGCCATGCAAAGAAAGCGAAGGAGTGTAATCCAAGATGCTATATTTGCATTAATCAGAATTCTTTCCTCTCCTTAATATTTGGCTGCTCAAGGATTAACTGTACTTGGTCACATGAATAAAAATCCAGTTTTAACAAAACACCTTCATTCCATGAGCCAGAACTCAAAGCAGAATTATAACAACCTGAATACGAATGGATGTCTCAAAAGTGTTAATGAAATCCTTATGCTGATATCACACGAGAGGCTCTAAACATCACAAGTCTGTGGCAAAGAGCGTGAAGAGTATTTTTCACTGTTCAGTGATAATGGATGGGACAGCAGATGCTACCATAAGGACTGTGTAATCACAGGTTTCAGAGTAGCAGCCGTGTTAGTCTGTATTCGCAAAAAGAAAAGGAGTACTTGTGGCACCTTAGAGACTAACAAATTTATTAGAGCATAAGCTTTCGTGAGCTACAGCATCCGATGAAGTGAGCTGTAGCTCACGAAAGCTTATGCTCTAATAAATTTGTTAGTCTCTAAGGTGCCACAAGTACTCCTTTTCTTTTTGCATAAGGACTGTGGTAATGAAGCAAGTTCCTTAAAGGCAGTGGCAGATCTATGGAGGAGGAGGAAGAATCTGAGGGTGGTTACTCCCATGAGGTTCCAGCTTTGTGCAGGTTTAGAATTTGTAGAATCTAAATTTGTAGCTACAAAGAAAACCTTCCATATATGAACCCACTGAAGCTGTGTGGAGTCTGTGGCAGATAAATTATAAGAGGTTTGGAATGCTCCCTCTGTATCTCCAGGGGGTCTCTGAAGGGCACTTTAAATGTCAAATGCATTAATATTCACAGGCATATTGTTAATGCATTTGTTAGGAACCATTAGGAGAGGGATAGATAATACAGAAAATATCATAATGCATGGTATACATCCAGGGTATGCCCACACCTTGAGTACTGTGTGCAGTTCTGGTCGCCCCATCTCAAAAAAAGATGTATTAGAATTGGAAGAGATATAGAGAAGGGCAACAAAAATGACCAGGAGATGGAACAGCTTAAAAAGACTGGGACCTGTTCAGCTTAGATGACTAAGGCGCAGGAGGGGGGGCGGGGATATGATAGAGTTCTATAAACAGAGCCCTACCAAATTCATGGCCATGTAAAAAACATCATGGACCATGAAATCTGGCCTCCCCCTGTGAAATCTCATCTTTTGTGTGCATTTATCCTATACTATACAGATTTCACAAGGGAGACCAGTGTTTCTCAAATTCAGGATCCTGACCCCTAAGGAAATTGCAGGGGGGGTCACAAGGTTATTTTAGGGGGGTCATGGTATTGCCACCCTTACTTCTGTGCTGCCTTCAGAGCTGGGCAGACAGAGTGGTGGCTGTTGGCCAGGGGCCCAGCTCTGAAGGCAGTGCCCGGCCAGCAGCAGCACAGAAATAAGGGTAGCAGTACTACAACCCCCTCCCCTACAATGACCTTGCAACCCCCACCCCACAACTCCTTTTTGGATCAGGACCCCTACAGTTACAACACCATGAAATTTCAGATTTAAATAACTGAAATTATGAAATTTACAATTTTTAAAATTCTATGACCGTGAAATTAACCAAAATGGACTGTGAATTTGGTAAGGCCCTATCTATTAACTCGTGAATGGTGTGGAGAAAGTGAATAAGGAAGTGTTATTTACCCTTTCACATAACACAAGAACCAGGGGTCACCAAATGAAATTAATAGGCAGCAGATTTAAAAAATACAGAAGGACGTACTTCGTCACACAGCGCAGAGTCAACCTGTGGAACTTTTGCCAGGGGATGTTGTCACGACCAAAAGTATAACTGGTGTCAAAAAAGAATTAGATAAGTTCATGGAGGGTAGGTTCATCAATAGCTATTAGACAAGCTAGTCAGGGATGCAACCCCCTAAACCACTAACTGCCTGCCTGAAGCTGGGACTGGATAACAGAGGATGGATCACTCGATAAATTGCCCTACTCCGTTCCTTCCTTCTGAAGCCTCTGGCAGCCTTATTCTGTCCTCCATGGTAAGACACTTTACCATGCTATACTAGTAGCAAGTAATCTGCTATCATCGCATGACAAAGCCTGGCAGCGTATGGTCCTGGTGTTTGCTGGCATTCAAGCAACGTCCGTTCTTTATCTCTGTGTGGCTTTTTGCTGTTTAAAAAAAATTCAGTTTTTCATTTGGAACTCCCCCCCACCCCTTTTTGGCCTTCAGGTGTCATTTTTTTGACAAATTAAATTTTCCAATAAAGGCAATTTTTTTGTGTGGGGGGGAAGACAGTTTTGGACAAGCGGTCATCAACTCAGATTTTCTTTTAAATCAATACTACAATACACTAAAATATTTTAATTTAACAAAACAAACTTCTCAAAGAAACTTTGATTGAAAGGAATAAGGAAGATCAATCAATCAATCTTGTGTTTTGTTCATGGGGTGACTTGCTTGAAGCTCACATACCTGTCTGTGCTCTCTTGAGTTTTCTTGGGGGTGCTCTGCTGAATAAGGCTAAAAGACAATCACATGGGGTATGCATTTTCCAGAGTCACTTCAGAAGTCTCTGGGCCTCTAAAATTCCCATAGACTTCCTGTACTCATGCCCCGAGACTGTTTATCCTGCCCCCTCTCTTGCCTAAGATCAGACCAATGGTCCATCTAGCCCAAAAGCCCATCTTCCAACAGCAGCTGTTGCCAGAGGCTTCAGAAGGAAGGAACAGAGATATTTGCCTAGTTTTACAACAAGTTACATAAAAAGCACTAACAAAGTCAGTACAAACTAAAATATACTGACAGTGACTTGTTTATACTGCTCTATATACAAGTACAATATTTATATTCCAGTTTATTTATATAGGAAAAATGAGAGGAAGCAATTTTGCAGTAATAGTGTGCAATGACACTTGTATTTTTCAGAGTAGCAGCCGTGTTAGTCTGTATCTGCAAAAAGAAAAGGAGTACTTGTGGCACCTTAGAGACTAACACATTTATTTGAGCATAAGCTTTCGTGAGCTACAGCTCACTTCATCGGATGCATTCAGTGGAAATGCATCCGATGAAATGAGTCCTCCTTTTCTACTTGTATTTTTATGTCTGATTTTATTAGCAAGTAGCTTTTTAGTGAGGTGAAACTTGGGGGTACGCAAGACAAATCAGACACCTGAAAGGGGTACGGAAGTCTGAAAAGACTGAAGGCCACTGGTTTAGGTGACTGTGTTAACAGAATTTTCCACAAGTTCTAGGTAATTGAAGCTGTTAGTTCATAGCTGGTTCACACAGACCAGTAAGAGGTTGTGTCACCTCCTGCCCTGTAATTCTGGATGCTGCTGTGCAGCTTTGACTCAGAGCTCGGACACCAACAGCTCTCACACATAATGGCCACACTAACACATTTTTTCTTCTTCGGCGGCCACTTTTGTTTCTGCTTGGCTGCTTGGTGCAGCAAAAAAGGTAGAGCCAGCCCTGGATTTTACCCTTCAATTTGATACACAGCACTGAGCTAGTTTTGTAATAAAACAATAATAAGTTTAAGAACAGAGATTTAAGTGATAAGTGAGAATAGGAGAGACAGGGATGGTGACAACTAAAGCAAAAACAAGCTTCCTAGTGACTAAAACTGAATTGGAGCAAGTTACAATAGTTGTCTAAGCAGATTTCTCTCCTAGTCAGTTTCCAGCTATTCTTGCCTCCCAAGCCAAGAGGATCAACTTTTCATGAATTCAAAGGGTACAGCAGCACCTTTGCCCATAAATTAGGGTGACCAGACATCCTGATAGAATTGGGACTGTCCCAATTTTTAGGTCTTTGTCCTGCTGCACGGTCGGGACGCCACTTGACGCCGCTCCGGAGTTTTTAGATTTTTTTCCTGCATCAACTCTGGCCACTTTTTTTTGCGTCCCCCAGGTGCCCTGATATTTTCTTTGTTTCATCTGGTCACCCTACCATAAATGTTGAATACCTCCAAAGTCTTTCAGCAGTTCTTTATAGCCTCAGAGTTTCGCCGTTGTTTTCAAAGTCAAGAAGCCCTTCTAGGGGCTCAGCTTGCTCAGTCCACCAGGGAGCCGATGTCATGTTAATTTTTGCAGTCTTGTGTGATTTTACAATGCAAGTTTCAGAGTAGCAGCCACGTTATTCTGTATCCACAAAAAGAAAAGGAGGACTTGTGGCACCTTAGAGACTAAAATTTATTTGAGCATAAGCTTTCATGAGCTACAGCTCACTTCATCGGAAAAAGTGAGCTGTAGCTCACGAAAGCTTATGCTCAAATTTGTAAGTTTCTAAGGTGCCACAAGTACTCCTTTTCTTTTTACAATGCAAGTGTTCTTCCTGCAATCCCTGTGCAAGTTAGTCTATTGTTCTTGACTGCACCTGGCTTGATTTGCTATTGGCCAGCACTTCTTGGGCTCATTCTCCTTTGTCTGGAACAAATCCATTTTGCCGCCTTGGTCTGTTTACAGACTCCATGACATAATATCAGAGAGTATCCACAATTTCACATACAGAGTCATAACATACATTTCACAATTATATTAATGACCAACTCATTATTAGTTTTAAAGTGATATATTACAAGATCCCTTTAAATAAACAAGGCATAAGGTGTGACTTGGTCAGGCCAGCTGACTTTTACTGTTACGTACAAGGGGCCTCTGGTATGTATTATTAGTTTGTATTGTTATCTTTATGCCTGCTGTCCTTGCAGTTTGCAAGTGTCAGAAACCAGGAGGAATCTAAAGGAAAGAGATGTAGGGACATTTTATAAATGTGTTTGTTTGTCAAATGACATTATGGAGAAGTTACTGAGAGAAGTCCCACGCAAGTGTCAGTTGGCTGAGGTGCGAACCAACTAATGACACTGAGGTGCTAACATCTCTAGAGACCTGTCAAAGAGCTCCTCATGCCAGAGCATAACAGACCCCTTGCTGACAGCCATTTTGGCCCTGTGGTGCTCTGCTTCTAGTCACTCAGCCCTCCGGCCAGATCACGTTCAGTCTCACCCCTAACAAAATTCCCCAAAACAATAGTCCCTACACCAGGTCTTCAGCCCAACTTTGGGCTCAGTGGTTCTTACCCCCTTATATCAGGGGGCTGTCATGCCAGCTTCCTCGGTGGCCAGTAGGGGAACCCAGGCCCACCCTCTACTCTGGGTTCCAGTTCAAGGACCCTGTAGAAAGCATACAGTTAAATCTGCTTCCTCCAATGCCTTGCAGCCCCCTCACTCCTCCACTGCTCACTCCTTCAGACTCTTTGCCTTTTCTCAGGCTCTGCAGAGTTCTCTCTGGCTCTCGTACCTATGACATCTCCCAGGCCTTTCTCCTGGAAGGGCCAGGTCCTGTCTGTCTCTCCAAAGGCTGTGTGACCATGTCTCTTTCTTCTGGAAACTGGATCCCTGAGCTGCTTCTCTGGGGTTTTGCCCTTTTGTCAAGTCTCACCACAGGAGCTCACTCCACCACTATGGGTTCCCAGTGTCTCCTAGACCTTTAGCAGAGCTGCCTTCCCAGGAGATGATCCCAAGACCTATTGTCCCTTGGGCATCCTGCCTCCTTTCTACTGCCCTGAAGTCTCCTTTGTTAGCCACTCTGCTCCTCTCAGAGGAGACTCATCATTAATATAGACACCAAGTTCCACCTCAGCCAGAAGCTAATCCTAAATTGGGCCTGGCCAATCCTCCAGGTGCACTCACCATGCACTAATTGCTCTGTCTCCAGCTAACCCTTTCTCTGCCAGTGTGGGGTATGCACCCCATCACAGAACCCTCACCAGGGCAGAGGGAGTTTCACTTGAAAGGCTCAGTGGCAAAGTTGCTGCCCCAACAAACCCCACTGACTGGCTGTGGCACTGCAGCAACATTTGTCTCAGTTTCCCCCACCTTCTTTTGGCCTACTACCACCATAGGCATGTCCTGGCCCTTCAGCCAGACCACTTCACAATATTCTGCTCCTTCCAGGGCCACAGAATCCTTTATCAAAGTCCAACAAAAACATATACCAACCATACTTTCATCCTGGCTGGGCTCAGCAGGTAGTCACCTCAGTGCAGCTATGCCTTTACTGTTGCCATTTGATCAATCCTCTAATTCACGGGCTGGCACGCTCCTCCCCATACTCAGGGTTTCCAACAGGCTCATCAGCGCCCCTGTCTCAGTTAAACCTCCCCACTCATTCTTGGAGAAGCCCTACCTCCTCTTGTACCACTTCTCCCTCTCAGCTGTCTTTTCAAGCTGGCTCCCAGAGGGCACTTCCCACCTCTTTTCCTCTCAGTCTTCCCTCCTGAATTGGCCTCACTCAGCTATTTATGGAGATACGCCCTACTCTCTCCAAGCTGGGCTTTATTTCTAATTAGGCCTGGCCCATCCTCCAGGTGCACCCAGACTGGTTAATTGGCCTCTCAGGCCCATATTAACCCTTTCACAGCCTGTGGGGGTAAAGATCACAGGTTCCATTTTCTTCTCACTGAAAGGACATAGGCCCAGATCAGCAATGTTTTAGGTGCCATTATGATCCACAAACCTCCCCTTGGATGCCACCTAACCTTGTAGGTGCCTAAACTCACTTGGCACTTAAGTTTTTGTTGTAAAAGTTCCCTCAGCACCTTTGTTTCTGCCTCTGAGTATGCACACTGCTGCCTCTCTAGGTGTTTAGACACCTATCTCACATCAAAGCCCCAGTGCGATCCATGATCTGGTAGGCATACTCAGACTGCACACAGGATTCGGCCCCATTCAAAATCCCTCTGGAAGAGCTACTCCCTCTCTTATAAGTTCTAGCCCAGTGGTTAGAGCATTCACCTGGGATGTAGAAGACCAGGGTTCAATTCCCTTCTCTGCTTGATGGGGAGACGGGATTGTGAACAGCAGTGTCTAACCTCCCAGCAGAGTGGCCTGAGCAACAAGACAGTCTGACGGCAGTTTCCCTCAGTCTCTCCTGTTGAAGCTGTTTCACTTTGGATAAATACTACAGACCTAGGGGTCCTTTCACTTTCAGTTTGAAGTCCCTCTTCCTGTTCTGCCCAAGCTGGAGTTGAACTAACAACCAGCAATGACACAAGAAAACAAATTTTCTTTAAATAAGTAGAGGAATTGAATTTTAAAAAGCTTCCTGGGATGAGAATGAAGCACTAGACAAGCTAAGCCTTTCCTTGCTGCTTGCTGTGACAGAGAGTCTCTCTCCCAGCCTCACCTTTCTTTTCTCTATTTCCCCTCCCTCCCTCTACTTCTCTTCCCATTTTCTTCTCCTTCCTCCTTTTTCTTTTGCTATCATTCCACTTCCCTCATTTGTCTTTCCTGATGGCCTGTTAAATATTTACATAAGGATTTCACCAAAAAAATTCTGATAACACTGGCCCTCATTTCCTTTTAGTCTGTAAGAGTCTGAGATCAACAGACAAATTTATTTTAAACAAGAATTAGAAGAGCCATGTGGCACAGTGGGTTGATTTCATTTAAAGGCCTCTCCATTTTGATTCACATTTTCCTGATCCCATAACTACATTGCTCCAATTAAAAGTAAGGATTTTGTGCTTCCCCTACATATCACTCTGTTGGACTCTGTTTATTCAGTTACATTTAATCAGTTGTTTGGAAGAGATGCTGCAAAAAAAAATTGTCTACCCCATTTCCATTTAAATCCTGATAAACAAATCTTGCAACAGGTTCCGGCTATTTTAGTGATGCATTCTGATGTCTAACGAATTTCATTTGCCTCAGTTAAATATAGAAGATATCAATTCAGATTTGCAAAGTACAGAAATATAACACAAATACATTTTGCCCCAATATACACAGATGATTTTCTTTAAAAATATGTAATTGTTGGGCTCATTTCAATCATGCACAGCAAGAACAGAGGCAAGGCGGAGAGCTGTGGGGAAGAGGTTAAAAGAGGAAGGTTTGGGTAGAATAGAGGTCTTGCATTCTTTGAGCCACCTTAATGTTTTTATCCAAATGTATCTAGAAATGGGGCCGAAATTTCTTCAAATTCATAGCTCTCTATGATCCGAAGCTATTCCTTCTTTGGCTGCTAACTCAAACAGGTCCAAATATCACTGCTGCATTCATGTGCTTGGTGATCATTTCAGCTCCTCAAGAACCAAAGTCTTTGCAGTGGAGTAAAATCCTCCTTCCTTCCTCTCCCTACTCTCATAGAATCATAGAATACCAGGGTTGGAAGGAACCTCAGGAGGTCATCTAGTCCAACCCCTTGCTCAAAGCAGGACCAATCCCCAATTTTTGCCCCAGATCCCAAATGGCCCCCTCAAGGATTGAGTTCATCACAACCCTGGGTTTAGCAGGCCAATGCTCAAACCACTGAACTATCCCTCCCCCAACCGCTCCTTATTCCTATTTCATTATTGTTCCCCCTACCTAACATGTTATGTCTGTAGTATTATCTGATTTTATGTTGTCTGGTGTTGCAGTTTTGACAAGTTGTAAAATTGTTTTATGCCATCATTCTATTGGAGATCTTGAGAAACATGCAGTATTTGGAAATATATACAAGCTGGAAGTCATTTACCTTTTGTACTTTTCACTGCCTGTTTCTTTATGAAAATAAATAAAAATAATAATAATAAAAACAGAGGGGAAACAGGTGAGATCCTTTTTTCAGATCAGTACTACTGACAATTACTAACTTGAGTTTCCATCACTCACATGGCTGGGGATTTCATTGGAGATGGGTTAAACCAGTTTAGAAAAGATACTTCTATGTAAATCAGGCATATGGTGCCATATGCACCTCTCACCAAAGTCAATAACAAAATTTGCACAGACTTTAAAGAGATCAGGATTTGGACCTTTGACTTTTCAATATACTGTTAGTTTAGGGCAGTGGTTCTCAACTGTGGGTCGCAATCTCATTTTAATGGGGTCACGAGGGCCAACTTTAGACTTGCTGGGATTCAGGGCTGAAGCTGAAGCCCGAGTTCCACCTCCACCCAGGGCAGCAGGGCTCGAGCTGTGGCCCTCTCTCCCCACCCCACCGGGGGCAGTGGGGCTTGGGCTCCGCTCCCCGGGGTCATGTAGTAACTTTGTTGTCAGAAGGGAATCGTGGTGCAATGAAGTTTGAGAACCCCTGGTTTAGGGAGTAGGTGACCCAATTTGAGTACTATCCAGAAGCTCCTTCAATTTTATATTCTCACTTGAGGGGCCTGTTTTTCTGAAGGTGGCCTCCTTTTATGCAGGCACAAACACTTGCATGTGTACTTTTCAAAAGAACCATGTGCACAGATGATGCGTTTGTGTTTGTAAATTCTATCATGTGTACCTCTACAACTTACATACTCAGCTGTTAGTGCTTGAAAAGTGTATGTATGCCCACAGCTGCTGGTTGCAGAGTTGCAGTTGTACTAAATGAGACCAGGTTGAGACACCTTTGAATATCAGGCCTTGTGATTATTATTTGCTGCAAACTAAGACCAAGCAGGTCAAAGCAATATAGCCCTTGACAGAGAACACAATAGAGTGAGCTCAAAAATATTGCTGTAGTAACAAGGACATCAATATTTGAAGCGAGACCATTTTTAGTGACCATATTTTGCTCTCACAATATCATCATTAATTTTTGCTTATGTATCTCCATAGAAAATGATTATCAGTATTTCCACTCATCACATACACTAAGAATGTCTTATATCTAGTATAGGAATGCTTCATCAACTGACAAGCTTAAACTGCCGTCACCAAATAAAAACATAATAGGTCTACTGAAAATCTGCATATATAAAAACCTGAATCAAAAATGGTATAATAGCACATTCTCTTATATCTGAGAATTAACTGAATCAAAAGACTGTTAAAAACAAAAGGAGCTAATAGCACACTGCAATCTACAGTGATATGAATTGTAAAAGGAAATGAGGAAAGATAATTCCTCATCCATATATTAACCCAATATTAACTATGAGACCAAATGTCTATCAAGTCTATTCAAACACAGCTGGATCTTGAGGCTGTTGAACATTTAATGGTGCTTTCATGAGAAACTCCAAACAATCTGATAGTCCTCAAAAAACTCCTACCATGCATGCACCCCCCCGACACACACACAATGCTTATGTGCATTGTGGGGGTGGGGGAGAATGCCAAAGGAACCCACCACAATAACATTTAACTTCAAAAAGGGGAACTACACAAAAATGAGGAAGCTAGTTAAATGGAAATTAAAAGGATCAGTCACAAGGGTGAAATACCTGCAAACTGTGTGGAGACAATTTAAAAGCATAATAAAGGCTCAAACTAAATGTATAACCCAAATTAAAAAAAAAACAGTAAAAGGACCAAAACAATGTCACCATGGCTAAACAGCAGAGTAAAAGAGGTGGTTAGAGGCAAAAAGGCATCCTTTAAACTTTGGAAATCAAACCTTAGAGAGGAAAATAGAAAGGACCATGAGTTCTGGCAAGAGAAGTGTAAAAGTATAATAATGCAGGTCAAGCAAGAATCTGAAGAGCAATTAACTAAAGACACAAAAACTAAACAGCAAAAAAAAAATTTGAGTACATCAGAAACAAGAAGCCTACTGAACAGTTAGTGGGGCCATTAGATAATCGAGGTGCTAAAAGAGCACTCAAAGAAGATAGAGCCATAGTGGAGAAGCTGAATGAATTCTTTGCATCAGTCTTCACTGCAGAGGATGTGAGGGAGATTCCCACACCTGAGCCATTATTTTTAGGTGACAAATCTGAGGAACTGTCCCAGATTGAGGTGTCAGTCGAGGAAGTTTTGGAACAAATTGATAAATTAAACAGTAATAAGTCTCCAGGACCAGATGGTCTTCACCCAAGAGTTCTGAAAGAACTCAAATTTGAAATTGCAGAACTACTAACTGTGATGTGCAACCTATTGCTTAAGTCAGCCTCTGTACCAGATGACTGGAGAGCAGCAAGTATAATACTAATTTTTTAAAAAGGCTCCAGAGGCTATTCTGTCAATTACATGATGGCAAGCCTAACTTCAGTCCTGGGCAAATTAGTTGAAACTATAGTAAAGAACAGAATTATCAGACACACAGTTAAGCATGATATTCTGGGAAAGAGTTAACACAGCTTTTGTAAAGGCAAATTATACCTCACCAATCAATTAGAATTCTTTGAGGATGTCAACAAGCATGTGGACAAGGTGATCCAATGTACTTGGACTTTCAAAGGATCTTTGACAAGGTCCCTCACCAAAAGCTCTTAGGCAAACTATGCAGTCATGGGATAAGAGGGAAGTTCCTCTCATGGATCAATAACTAGTTAAAAGACAGGAAACAATGGGTAGGAATAAATGGTCAGTTTCCACAATGGAGAAGGGACCCCCAAGTATCTGTTCTGGGACCAGTGCTGTTCAACATATTTATAAATTATCTGGAAAAGGAGGTGAATAGTGAGGTGGTAAAATTTGCATATGATACACAATTACTCAAGACAGTTAAGTCCAAAGCCGACTGTGAAGAGTTACAAAGGGATCTCACAAAACTAAGTGACTGGGCGAGTAAGTGACAGATGAAATTTAATATTGATAAATGCAAATGAATGCACATTGGAAAACATAATTCCAACTAAACATACAAAATGATGGAGTCTAAATTAGCTGTTACCATTCAAGAAAGAGATCTTGGAGTGATCATGGATAGTTCTCTGAAAACATCTGCTTTGTGTGCAACAGCAGTCAAAAAAGCTAACAATGTTAGGAACCATTAAGAAAGGGACACATAAAAAAAACAAAAAGAAAAGGAGTACTTGTGGCACCTTAGAGACTAACCAATTTATTTGAGCATAAGCTTTCGTGAGCTACAGCTCACTTCATCGGATGCATTTTTTTTCCACCAAATGCATCCGATGAAGTGAGCTGTAGCTCACGAAAGCTTATGCTCAAATAAATTGGTTAGTCTCTAAGGTGCCACAAGTACTCCTTTTCTTTTTGCAAATATAGACTAACACGGCTGCTACTCTGAAACCTGTCATAAAAAAACCAGAAACTATCACCGTGCACTATATAAATCCATGATCCACCCACCTCTTGAATACTGCGTGCAGATCTGGTCACCCCATCTAAAAAAAGATATATTAGAATTGGAAAAGATACAGAAAAGGGTAATAAAATGATCAGGGGTATGGAATAGCTTTCATATGAGGAAAGATTAAAAAGACTGGAGCTGTTCATCTTAGAAAAGAGATAACTCAGGGGGATATGATAGAGGTCTATAAAATTATTAATCGTATGGAGAAAGTGAATACGGAAGTATTATTTACCCCTTCACATAAAACAAGAACTAAGAGTCACCTAATGAAATTAATAGTCCTCAGGTTTAAAAGAAACAATAGGAAGTATTTCTTTACACAAGTCATAATCAACCTGTGGAACTCATTGCCATGAGATGTTGTGAAGGCCAAAACTATAACTGGGTTCAGAAAAAAATTAGATAAGTTACTGGAGGATAAGTCCATCATTAGCTATTTGCCAAGCCGATCAGGAATGAAACCCCATGCTCTGGGTGAACCTCCAACTGCCAGACGCTGGGTCTGGAAGACAGGGAATGGATCACTCAAAATTGCCCCATTCTGTTCATCCCCTCTGAAGCTGGCCACTGTTGTAAGACAGGATATTTGACTAGATGGACCATTGGTCTGACCCAGTATGGCCATTCTTATGTTCTTATATGCCACTTTCACCACCATGGCCAAACCTGGTAAGCAGGTCATGAGCATTTATCCCTGACATCTACTTATACAACAGGAGAGAGATAGAGAGAGGGATGAAGAAGATAGGACAGTAAACAGGATAATTCTGAGAATGTTAAACATGAGGGACAGGGGGAATACTTCTCTGATTATATAAAAGTCACAGCAGCATGTATCATTTTGGAGATTTCAGGAGGAAAAATTCAGAAGGAATTTTTAAAGAGATTTTAATTTTGCCAAGCCCTAGTTATGAATAAAATTGCTATAATTTTATAAGGAGATTATGGGAAATCACCACTTAGTGTGTTAAAACCTGCACAAACAATGGCCTACTCATGATCTCTGATCCCAAATCCTATATGACCAGAGTTGCGCAAGAAATTATAAACTTTTGCATAGTCATAGGATTGAAAGTGATTTATATGAAATGCAAAGCAGTGGACCCTGGATTAGTCCCTAAATTCTAGAGACATCTACATACAAATTTTAGATGCTGATAGGTGTATCTAGTACAACTCACTCATCATTTGAAGAGACTCTTTCATTGTATGCTTATTCATAAATGCCTTAAAAATCTAATTAATTGGCAAAATCTCCCCAAATTATTCTTTAGATGAAATGCAGCAATAAAAATGAATTAGATATGAAAAATTTGCTTTCTGTTCTTAACTCTGTTGATGGAGATCACTACAAAATACTAGAGGTGATGCCATTAGTACACATTTTATCTGAGGCAATAATAATTACCTAGGGTCACTCAGATAACACTGCAGAGAGGAGGCCTGGTATCAGAGGGAGGCCTGGCAGCTAAAAATTCAGTGAGTAGTTCTGGTGGGCCCAGTATGTTCACTAATAATTTTATATCCTCAGGATCTATGAACATTGGACAAATATTGAACAGAGTCAACTTTCAGACACTCCCAAAGGTGCATTAATATTTCAAAGGGACAGCAGAGACTCTGCCCAAAGGGTTGTCATCTGTTTGAAATTTACATTCAAAACGTGTGAGTTTTTCAGTCATAAAGGTAACTTGGCCCCTTCTCCTTTTAACTCCCAGGAGGGGGAAAAATCCCCCTTGTGGAAATTCAGAAGGTATTTTTGTAAATGACTGAATAAGCTTATGCAAATATTTATAATGGAAAAAATAGATTAGGACACTCCTATACAACAACTTCAAATTGGTGTCAATTCCAAGGTTCACTGTATTTCAGCTGAAGCATCACACTTACCCTCTAAGATTGGAATGATTTAAGAGGCTTACTGGGACTGATACCTGTTTTCCAAGTCTCAGGTTCCAAGGCTAATTGTTTGAGAGGCTTTGAAATAAATCTGAAGACACACGTGAAATACATAATCTCTAACCTATACATAGAAGTCATAAAATGAGAAATGGAACAAAAGAGAGGGGGGTATGAAAAAATGGAAATAATCTCAAACCACCTCAAAAAACCACCTCAAACAGTGGCCAAAACTCTGGCAAAAGTCAGCAATATCTTTTATCTGTCTGATAACAAAGAGATAAAAGGCAAAGGGATGGAACAGTGGTAACTCATCCCTTGCTGCTTCTTAATAATTTTATTAAGATAATGTTGAAGTAAAAAGAAAATGGTACAGAGTTTAGACATAGAAGTTTCTGGTTATCAGGAATAAGGTACAGATTATCAAGGGGTGTGAAGTTCAGTTTAGGAGCAGGTGGTGTAAGGAATATATAATCTGCAATCTCCCCAATTGGGGGTAAAAGTTTAACGGGTCAAAGTGCAAGCATTGAAATATGGGGGTATGTTGTCCATATAATGGCTATGTTCAGGTGTGGAGTATAATGAGCAGGTACGATGATGAGGATGGATCTACCCTCATTTGGTACTCTGCACACGTAACACTTCTGCATATTGGAAAGCTCATAAGGACAAGGAGCCTTCACTTACATCTGGGAGGAAAGCCCTCAGGTACAAAACAGTTGGCTCTAAATATCAGGATTTACATTCAAGAGGGCTGATCCCCGTCTACATACCAGTGTAACTCCATTGACTTCAATGGAATTACTCTTGATTTACACTGGTGTGGGAGAGCAAGCAGAACCCAGTTTACTGGTTTCACTTGTTTATAGTCTCTTGTGGTGGTTCCAGCCATTCTGGTGAGGGATAGCAAGCCAATAAACATGCAGAACTGAATACACCCCTCTAAATCTCACGTAAACGTTCTCTGCAGAAAACTGGGAAAAGAAAGAATCCACAGATGCTGTTGCTTGGTTTTGAAGAGTGTGGGACACTTTAATAACGGAGTAATTAATGAAAATAAGAAAATGGGAACAAGTGAGTCATTTAAATTTTATGAAGTTTGACCTCCATTCTTGGAATATGGAAAAAATGATGACAAAAACACTACACTGCCAAATTAAGGTAAATCCTTTATAATACCAGAAAGCATTCTTGTCCTTATTAGTGGAAATTTGTACATATATCATTTCTCTAGACAGTTATTCCAATTTTCTTACGCTATACGCTCAGTTTGTGTGTCCACTTCTCCCTTTGTGTGGTTTGTGCTCCATCAGTTTTTGAAAATTAAAATATAATGAAAAAAAAATATGAGCCCACCTAGCAATGGTTACAATTTTACAATGGAATATTATTGTAGTAGATCTATAAATATATCAGAGGGATAAATACAGGAGAGGGAGAGGAATTATTTAAGCTCAGCACCAATGTGGACACAAGAACAAATGGGTATAAACTGGCCACCAGGAAGTTTAGACTTGAAATTAGACGAAGGTTTCTAACCATCAGAGGAGTGAAGTTTTGGAATAGCCCTCCAAGGGAAGCAGTGGGGGGCAAAAGATCTATCTGGCTTTAAGATTCTACTCGATAAGTTTATGGAGGAGATGGTATGATTGGAGAATTGCTAATATAGTTCCTATTTTTAAGAAAGGAAAAAAAAGTGATCCGGGTAACTACAGGCCAGTTAGTTTGACATCTGTATTATGCAAGGTCCTGGAAAAAAGTTCGAAGGAGAAATTAGTTAAGGACATTGAAGTCAATGGTAAATGGGACAAAATACAACATGGTTTTACAAAAGGTAGATCGTGCCAAACCAACCTGATCTCCTTTTTTGAAAAAGTAACAGATTTTTTAGATAAAGAAAATGCAGTGGATCTAATTTACCTAGATTTCAGTAAGGCATTTGATACCGTGCCACATAGAGAATTATTAGATAAATTGGAGAAGATAGGGATCAATATGAACATCAAAAGGTGGATAAGAAATTGGTTAAAGGGGAGATTGCATCGGGTCCTACTGAAAGGCGAACTGTCAGGCTGGAGGGAGGTTACCAGTGGAGTTCCTGAGGGATCGGTTTTGGGACCAATCTTATTTAATCTTTTTATTACTGACCTTGGCACAAAAAGTGGGAGTGTGCTAATAAAGTTTGCAGATGATACAAAGCTGGGAGGTATTGCTAATTCGGAGAAGGATCGGGATATTATACAGGAGGATCTGGATGACCTTGTAAACTGGAGTAATAGTAATAGGATGAAATTTAATAGTGAGAAGTGTAAGGTTATGCATTTAGGGATTAATAACAAGAATTTTAGTTATAAGTTGGGGACGCATCAATTAGAAGTAACGGAAGAGAAGAAGGACCTTGGAGTATTGGTTGATCATAGGATGACTATGAGCTGCCAATGTGATATGGCTGTGAAAAAAGCTAATGTGGTTTTGGGATGCATCAGGAGAGGCATTTCCAGTAGGGATAAGGAGGTTTTAGTACCATTATACAAGGCACTGGTGAGACCTCACCTAGAATACTGTGTGCAGTTCTGGTCTCCCCTGTTTAAAAAGGATGAATTCAAACTGGAGCAGGTACAGAGAAGGGCTACTAGGATGATCCGAGGAATGGAAAACTTGTCTTAGGAAAGGAGACTCAAGGAGCTTGGCTTGTTTAGCCTAACTAAAAGAAGGTTGAGGAGAGATATGATTGCTCTCTATAAATATATCAGAGGGATAAATACAGGAGAGGGAGAGGAATTATTTAAGCTCAGCACCAATGTGGACACAAGAACCAATGGGTATAAACTGGCCACCAGGAAGTTTAGACTTGAAATTAGACGAAGGTTTCTAACCATCAGAGGAGTGAAGTTTTGGAATAGACTTCCAAGGGAAGCAGTGGGGGCAAAAGATCTATCTGGCTTTAAGATTCTACTCAATAAGTTTATGGAGGAGATGGTATGATGGGATAATGTGATTTTGGTAATTAATTGATCTTTAAATATTCATGGTAAATAGGCCTAATCCCCTGAGATGGGATATTAGATGGATGGGATCTGAGTTACCCAGGAAAGAATTTTCTGTAGTATCTGGCTGGTAAATCTTGCCCATATGCTCAGGGTTTAGCTGATCGCCATATTTGGGGTCGAGAAGGAATTTTTCTCCAGTGCAGATTGGAGAGGCCCTGAAGTTTTTTCGCCTTCCTCTGTAGCATGGGGCACGGGTCACTTGAGGGAGGATTCTCTGCTCCCTGAAGTCTTTAAACCACGATTTGAGGACTTCAATCGCTCAGACATAGGTGAGGTTTTTCGTAGGAGTGGGTGGGTGAGATTCTGTGGCCTGTGTTGTGCAGGAGGTTGGACTAGATGATCCGAATGGTCCCTTCTGACCTTAGTATCTATGAATCTATGAATCTACGATGGGATAATTTGATTTTGGTAATTAATTGATCTTTAAATATTCAGGGTAAATAGGCCTAATCCCCTGAGATGGGATATTAGATGGATGGGATCTGAGTTACCATCAGAGGAGTGAAGTTTTGGAATAGACTTCCAAGGGAAGCAGTGGGGGCAAAAGATCTATCTGGCTTTAAGATTCTACTCAATAAGTTTATGGAGGAGATGGTATGATGGGATAATGTGATTTTGGTAATTAATTGATCTTTAAATATTCATGGTAAATAGGCCTAATCCCCTGAGATGGGATATTAGATGGATGGGATCTGAGTTACCCAGGAAAGAATTTTCTGTAGTATCTGGCTGGTAAATCTTGCCCATATGCTCAGGGTTTAGCTGATCGCCATATTTGGGGTCGAGAAGGAATTTTTCTCCAGTGCAGATTGGAGAGGCCCTGAAGTTTTTTCGCCTTCCTCTGTAGCATGGGGCACGGGTCACTTGAGGGAGGATTCTCTGCTCCCTGAAGTCTTTAAACCACGATTTGAGGACTTCAATCGCTCAGACATAGGTGAGGTTTTTCGTAGGAGTGGGTGGGTGAGATTCTGTGGCCTGTGTTGTGCAGGAGGTTGGACTAGATGATCCGAATGGTCCCTTCTGACCTTAGTATCTATGAATCTATGAATCTACGATGGGATAATTTGATTTTGGTAATTAATTGATCTTTAAATATTCAGGGTAAATAGGCCTAATCCCCTGAGATGGGATATTAGATGGATGGGATCTGAGTTACCCAGGAAAGAATTTTCTGTAGTATCTGGCTGGTGAATCTTGCCCATATGCTAAGGGTTTAGCTGATTGCCATATTTGGGGTCGGGAAGGAATTTTCCTCCAGGGCAGATTGGAAGCGGCCCTGGAGGTTTTTCGCCTTCCTCTGTAGCATGGGGCACGGGTCACTTGAGGGAGGATTCTCTGCTCCTTGAAGTCTTTAAACCATGATTTGAGGACTTCAATAGCTCAGACATAGGTAAGGTTTTTCATAGGAGTGGGTGGGTGAAATTCTGTGGCCTGCGTTGTGCGGGAGGTCAGACTAGATGATCAGAATGGTCCCTTCTGACCTTGGTATCTATGAATAACTTAGCTTGTGTACCCAAAGTTAATTGAGTATCCCTGTATTTGGAAGTATTTTTATGTGACTTTCTCTTTGGGTAGTTCTGCATACTTCAGATATTTTCTCGTACTAGAAATGATAACAACACACGGTTGTGAATGAACACTGTTGTGGTTTGAATTAAACTAAATCTGTCCATGTTAATAACGAACAGACATAGTGCCCCCTCTCATCCATTCCAAGCATAGTTGCTTCCTTTCTTGTTCTTGTCACATCCACCCAACCCATTCTTCAATCTCTCCACTGGCTTTCACTTCCCTATCACATCAAGTTCAAGTTTCATGTCCTTGGCTTCAAGACTTTACACTATTCTGTCACCACTTCATCATTCATCCACTCCTGTTAGCTCCTCCCCTCATCCCCCCTCTGCCTCACTGCCAATGCCAGCTCCAACTGCCCATAGTTTCTACTTCTTCCAGAGACACCTTTGCACTTTCTTCTTTCAGGAAGGAATGATCTCCCCAAACTGGGCTCTAAAGTTACTAATCAGACTTCCTTCAAATCCCTCTTTAAAGTCCAGTTCTACTGTGGAGCCTGCAGAAAACTGCCAACTGATAGTCTCCTGGTAGATGGTCAGTGGGGTTTGCTGATACATAGTTTAATTAATTTTTTGTAAATTTTTAATATACATTAAATTAAATAACTATTCACATAGTGCTTCAGTTGGCTCCATGTTGAGGGGACCCCTGTGCTCATGTAGAGCCAGCTTCAGGATCAGGACCATTGTTAGCCTAAACAAGCATATGATCTTATCATTGTTATCCTGCTTATGCTGATGCTCAGTGCAGAGCACCCTGGATAGGCGTACCAGTGTGCAACCCACCACCGTCCAGTGTACTGTCTTTTGGGAAGTTTTAGCAATGCACGGTGGGGCAGAAATGAGTCGCATAGAGGTGAGTCCGAGCAAGGGGTCAACTTCACAGCATGCAATGGTCTCCATCTCATAATGTCATCTATAGCATGTATTTTTGGTACCATCTCCAGAAGCACGGAGCCTGCACAGTTCTGCGCTATTGTCGTAAGTGTTGCAAGCACACCATGCACAATCCTCCAGTATTTGTAGAACTCCAAGGAGAACTGAATCAGTGAGGAATATGACAATTGCATGGAGGACAAATTGCTGTGGGACATAGTGAGAACCAATTCAAGGTTGTTGGTGACATTCACAGAGTAGCTGCAGATGGTGAAGCACCACTTCTTGGCCCAGGAAACATGCAATCACTGGTGGGCTCTTCTCAAGGCTGAATCCTCACTCTCTCACTCCAAGTGCAGAAGGTGGGGCCCACAAGGATTGTCAAAATTAATACTTGCTACTCCAGGATTGAATTAAACTCCCAAGGTTACAGCTTTTCTCTTTCTTTTCTTTTACAATAGTCCATTGTAAAATTGTAGCCATTGCTAGGTGGGCTACCCCTTGGTAAACACTGCCACCACCCAAATGCAAAAAACCCCAAAACCCTTGGACCCAGGAAGGAGCACTTGGGAATTCTTCCCTGTGGGATACTCTCAAGCCCTTTCACCCACACTCTGGAGAAAAGCTGAGAAAGAAAACAAAGGAAATTAGCTATTGCCACCAACTAATCAAACAGCATATGCACAAACCTCTTAGGACATCAAAAATCCAATCCTGTTTTTAAAAAAGGTAAATTTTATTAAAAACAAAAAGGGGAAAAATTCATTTGGAACTTAGGTTTTTGCTAGATTTTAAAAGAGCAATTCCAAAAATTAAGCACCCAAAATAGCTTCTTGGGGGTTCAGCTTAAAGGTTACAAACGAACAACAGCATTTGAGGTTACACAGAGGAGATCCACAAGCCAAAATAAAAAAATAAACCTGATCGCATTTATCTAAGCATTCCCTATCCAAATGATTCCTTCTAGGTATGGAAGTGGGGCCAGGCCGCGACACAGAAGAGTTGGGGCTGGGAGAGGGGAGCCTCATGCCCCAGCTGCAGCAGATTGGGGCCCAGGGTAGGTGGGGAGCAGGGGAGAGGCGCCCCTCCCCCAGCAGGTCCCTGGACAGGTTCCTTGAGCACGTGCATGGCCCTAAATAGGCTGCTGAGCAGCTGCGTGGCTTACAGGGAACTTAGGCAAAGAGGGAAACTATCATGCTGAGATTTCATAGCAGAAATAAAGGTAAGTTCTGTCATTAGCTTAAATTCTTTAAAATCTGCACCAACTCTCAACCTTGAGGAGAGTTGCAGAAAGTGGGGCTATTGTTTTGAATTCTATGTCTCAGTAACATAGCTTACACAGTTCAGAACCAGCAGTGTGCTTGGATTCTGCACACAACAGATGAGGATGCGCTTGAAGTCTATAATAATACTAATAATTTACTTTCCAGAAGGGATATGACCTTGATGACTAATGTAAAAACCTGCGTCACTGCAGCTCATTAAGAAATACACCATGTAAACAGAGAGATCTTTGTAAAAACAGTGTAAGAATGATACAGTAGATCAAAACACAGACTGGAGAGCTGTGTAATTGTAACACTAATTATGACATACATAGTTTCAGTTTGTTTCAATTAACTTTTACTGCTCAAAAGAGATTATTTATTATAGAATTACCATCTGCCATAAATAATGTATTTGCAGTGCATGTTATAAAAGTGAAGAAATGAGAACAATTAAGAGAACAAAACTGGATGCAAAGCTTAAAAGAAAAGAAGCTCTTCCACTAAAAAGAAACAAAGAGACCTTTGAAAGAGAGCAGACACAGAATCCCTCTAGCCACTCTCTGGAATATGACGAAATGTGTACACATTGTAAAGACTGAGAGACTCATAGATTGGTAAAATAGTCAAGAGTTCTCATCTTTATTTTACCTATTCAAATCTGGCCAGGTCAATAGCGACTGCAAGTCATTGCTGTCTGATAACAGTTTAGCATCCAGTGTAAAGTAAATCCATGCTATCCATTGCCACATCAATAAAATCTTTCATTGCAATGTGCACTTATTGACAGTCTCAGCAGAGAGGCCAATATTGGAATGGACATGGAGCCTGAACTAATCTCTTGTTTCTAGAAGTGGTTCCTCCAGAGCAGGGTTTAAGGCACATTGGATGGGCACTGGGGATGCTTGTACTGACAGCATCCATACTGTACCTGTTCTGTGTGCAAAGAAAACATCAATAGCCATAGCAAGCTGACAGCTTTTACAAGCAAGACGAGTTACTTTATCTAATTTTTTTAAGAAAAGGGTGTAAAAAAATTGTTACCAGTTGAACAACGTTAATAAAATTTCTCAGAACTGACCTGTTTAAACAACTGACAGGAAACAATTCAAAACTACTAAAACAAGCCTGACAATCTACAGTGGAGAAAACAACAGAGAAAAAGACACATGCTCCTGTGTAATCAAATAGATTTACTGCAACAGAGTCAGCCAGTATTATAACTAAACAAAGACCATAAAAGGTGTTGGCACCTCGCACAATGGGATCCAAAAAGACTGGTGTTGGCAGTGGTACAGAAAAATGCTGACCTACAATAATACCTTTAATGGAACATTTAGGAAATTAATATTTTAAGCATGTACAGCACCTCACACAATGGGGTCCTGCTCCCTGGCTGGGGCTCCTAGGTGCCTCTGCAGTACAATTAATAATGCTGTAGACTGTCATAATTATTAGTGTTCACCATTTTTACAAGACAATGATACATTTTGTATAAATTATGCCTTGTGAGGTATCATTTGAAATGGGGGGAGGCACGAGCCTTTTCCTGGTGGGGGGAGGGGCTGAGGTGGGGAAAATTGGGGGAGCTGTGCCTCCCTTGCTATGAGACTCCAGGCCCTCCAGGCCAGGTCAGAGGCCGGAAGCCAGAGCTGGGCAGTGCAGGGCGCTGGTTGCTCACAGCCAGTAAGAACTGCCTCAGCAAGAGACCTGGTTCTGGGGCCAGCAGAACCCTCAAGGTGCAGGAACTGTGGGGGGCGGGGCCCAGGAGCCCGGGCTGAAGCAGGTCAGTCTGGGCCACTGTGGGGAGTCCCGGACCCGCCACCTGCCCTGGAGGGCAGCGATATGGGCCAAGAGCTGCTCTTAGACACCCTGGCTCCCTGCCTGGGCTTACTTCTTTGCTACTGCCAGAGCTGGGTGGACAGCCAGCAGCCACTGATGCTCTCTCTATTCTGCCTTTAGCATTGAGAGGCCGGAGAGTGGCAGCTCCTATGGTCTGGCTATGGGGGGGAAATTTTGGATTAGCTATAGCTCCAACAAGCCTTCTCCCAGCACCACCCCTGATTTGAAAACTCATAATATGCGGAATATTATTGTCCTGATAAAATACGTGTATCAACATTGCATGTAGAGTTATAAGTTTCTACTGTATAACATCATTGTAATCCAGAGTTAGAAAGGCAGGCCCAAACCAGTCTTCCAAGACAAAGACACACTGGCACTCCCAGATAGGTTTCAACAAATTCAAGTGGGCTATCACGAGTTAAGTGACCATTTTCTGGCAGGGGGAAGGTGTGAACAAGAAATTTACATTTCATCTCAAGGACAGTTCAAACCTCACAGCCACAAGAAGGTGTTTGTCACCATGGCTCAGCAAGGATGTTTCTAGCACGAGGAATTGAATTATAAAGAAGGGAGAAAAATGCTTGACTTCACTTTCCTCCTTCATCTCTGCTCATGACATCAACTACCCTTAAAGAACTGAACTTGGGTGGGGGGGAGGAGTCCTGGCTGAAGCAGGCCAGTACAGACTGCTGTAAGCTTATGGTGACAGAAACCTTTTTGCTTTTAAGTTCATTTAGCTTATTAAGTTAGGCGTTTAGCTTGCATGTTATCTTTTTATTTCTTTTGTAACCAATCCTGACCTTTATACCTCATTACTTGTAGTCACTTAAAATCTTTCTTTTCTTTCTATAGTTAATAAATTTGTTTCACCATTTTATCTAACCAGTGTGTATGGATTAACGTGTGTGGGAAACTCTATTTGGGATAACAAAGCTGGTACATATCATTTTCCTTTGACAAAATTATGGATTTTATATACGCTTGCATTGTTCAGCAAGGTGCTGGGCAATATAAGATGCAAATTTCTGGGCAAAATTCTGGGCCTAGAGAATCTGCTGGTGTTTTTCTGCAGTGTAATTAGTGAGTGGCTAGCTAGTAGCACTCAATACCGTGCAGCTAGGAGCAAGTTACATGCTGGAGGCTGTGTGTTAACTGGCCAGGAGTGGCTGTTCACCAGTACAGAAGTGTAAAAGGCATCCCAGGCTGGAGAAATGAGGAGGCATCGTAATTCGGCAGTCCAGATTATACCCTGGGTAATGTCACAACAATCATAAATAATAATAAATGACAAAAATTTCATCCACAAAGAAGCATATAGTTCCTGTGCTCATCTGAAGTTAGTCAATTAAAAAATGGAAATTGGCTCTATGGAAAAGTTAGATATACTGATCATGCTGGCTACACGCTGCAGATGTGCTCCTGCCTGGAGAACACAGGAGGTGTTGGATCTCCTGGGTAAGTGGGGAGAAGACGCTGTGCAGGCACCAGCTCCAATCCAGCCATAGAAATGTTTATATCCATGAGCAGCTTGCTCAGGGCATGGGGGAGAAGAGCTGCAAGAGGGATGTGCAGCAGTGCCGTGTGACAGTCAAGGAGCTGTGGCAGGCATACCAGAAGGCAAGGGAGGCCAACAGTCACTCTGGTGCAGAGCCTCAGACATGCCACTTTTACAAAGAGTCGCATGCCATCCTCAGTGGAAACCCCATGACCACCTCCCAGAGCCCTGTGGATACTTCAGAGAAGTCAGAGTCAGAGGCTCCTGGAGTGAACAGTGAGGAGGTGTTGGAGGAGAAGGAGTATGTGGAGAATAGTGCCAGTATTCAGTTCAATTGCCCTAGACACAAATACTTATGCCCATGCCCCCCCCATTATTGTCCCAACTCACCCCCTCTTCCATGGGCCAGAATCACCATGGCTGGGACTGCTGCCATGCTCTATGAATCCCAAGGAGAAGTGAGAATGTAGTGCTTGCAACTTGCATGGATCAAGGGGAGCGAGTTCAGTATACCAAGTTTCCATTTATCTTGTGAATACACTCACAATAGTACCTCTGTGCATTGTATCTTTTGCAGCTGGAAATCTGGCCTGGAGGGTCTCTCCATCTACACCAGTAGGAGGAGAAGGAAGAGGACATGGGATCCCACCAGGGAAGCTGCTAAGGAACTGGGTGCCCCAGGGAGCTGGGCAGGCTGTCAGGAAATCAGGTGTGTAGGTGGACTGGCCAGCTAGCCTGCCTGCCTCATGTCCAATACATTCCCAGAGAATGTTTTCAGTTCTGTCACATCAGCATATTCCTGTGGAAAACTCTTGCATGAGAAAAAATTTTACCACTTCAACTGCTGTTGGAGGTAGTTAAGTTATTCTCTGTGGTAGACAGTCAAGTACTATCCCTTACCCTACAGGCACATCTGTTCTTCATGTACTTCTGAGCATGCTTCATATGGGAAAACAGGAGATAGTCATTACCAGACTTGCTCTATACTAGAGATAATTACTGCATTCAGCAGTGCAGAGCTGTAAATGCTCAGATATAATTATGCCTTCAGCAATCTCTCTCTCTCAAGGGAATTCTTTGCATAGCGTTATATTTATGCTGTTGTACAACATGTCAAAATTGTATACTAATTGATAAGAAATAAGGTTTGTTTGTTGGCTACCTGATGACAATGTATATTCCTCACACATATCTGTGTCATCAAGGTTCTTAAAGCTGTTACTAAAGACTTAGGCCTTGATCCTGAAAGCACGTAAGCATGTGTTTAACTTTATTCATGAGAGTAGTCCCATTGACATCAAAGGGACCAAATTCAAGCTTGTCTGAGGCAGTGGAGCTCTGCTGGGCAAGTAGAGATTTCCTAAGCCTTTCTGCCTTCACAGGTGGAATTGCTCAGCTGGCATCAGGGGGCTGCAGCACTATTTATTGCTAGTCCTAAAAGCAGCAGCATGGGTAACCAAGCATATTCTGGAGGTAGAAGAGGTTCGGCTATGTTTCCTCAATTCAGCTGGCCATGCCACCATGGAGTCAAGGAGCATTGTAGACCATGTTAGACATAAGCCTTGCCTACCATTCAGTGGAGGACTAGGTAACCATTTTGCTTGAGATTTGTGCCCTTTTCACCTTTGCCCAGCATTGCACCTGCCCAGCTGCAGCCAGAAAATATCTCCAATTTGTACAGAGAACCTTACTGATACTAAGAAATCTGTCATTAAAAATGTTTTGCATTCTTTGTTAAATTTTTACATTGTGAAATTCCTTAACACGAGTATTTAGTTTAACAATAGAAACAGGATGTCTACCGCAAGGGTAAAGTTTGTTTTGCCAGAACACACAGCTTTCTAGAGAGCCAGTTGCAAAGTTTGGAATGAACAGTCCCAGGATCTAAAAAACTCCTCAAATCTCACTACCTTCTGTTCCAAGGTCATAAGTGTGCTTCTTCAGCCTGCCTTCAATAACAAAACATGGCACAGCAGCCATCAAATAACAATTGACAAGAAAATACACATATTTTAAATCCACACACAGGTACAAGGAGAGGAAGAAGGAAAGACTCACAAATGACAGCCGCTCATCACATTACTTAATGCAACTCTGGAAGGCACTTAGATAACAAAGTGATAGGCACAGTGGAAGAATACACTTCTTGTCTTTTTTAGAACTGGAAGGAACCTCAAGAGGTCATCTAGTCCGGCCCCACCTTGCTGAGGCAAGACAAAGTATACACTAGATGATTCCTGACACATGTTTATCCAACCGGTTCTAAAAATCCTCCAAAGGGGGATTCCGCAACCTCCCTTGGTAAGCTATTCCAGTACTTACCTATTCATACAGTTAGAAAGATTTTCCTAATATCTAACCTAAATCTCCCTTGCTGCAGGTTACGCCCATTACTTCTTGTCCTACCTTCAGTGGACATGGAGAACAATTTATCACCATCCTCTTTATAACAATCTTTTTATATATGTGAAGACTTTTCATGTCTCCCTTCTCTTCTCTAAACTAAATGTGCCCAGTTCTTTCAACCTTTCCTCTTAGGTCAGGTTTTTGAACCTCTTATCATTTTTGTTGTTCTCCTCCAGATTCTCTCCACATCTTTGTTCACATCTTTCTGAAAGACACTGTACTCCATCTGAGGCCTCACCAGTGCTCAGCAGAGTGAGACAATTACCGCCCGTGTCTTACATATGACACTCCTGTTAATATATCCCAGAATGACATTTCCTTTTTTGCCTCAGCATCACATTGTTGACTCATATTCAATTTATGATCCACTATAGCCCCCGATCCCTTTCTTTAGTACTGCTGTCTAGTCAGTTATTCCCATTTTTTATTTGTGCATTTGATTTTTTCTTTCCAAAGTGTAGTAATTTATACTTATCTTTATTGAATTTCATCTTATTGATTTCAGACCAATTCTCCAATTTATCAAGATCATTTTTAATTCTAATCCTGTCCTCCAAAGTGCTTGCAACCCCTCCCAATTTAGTGTCATCTGCAAATTTTATAAGCATACTCTCTATTCCATCATGGAAGTCACCAGTGAAAATACTGAATAGTAGTGGATCCAGGACAGACTCCTGCGTGACTGCACTTGATATGTCCCCCCAGTTTGAGAACAAACCATAGATAACTACTCTTTGAGTACAGACTTTCAACCATTTGTGCACCCATCTTATAGTAATAATGATGAGGTAGAATGTAAAGAAATAAGAAGCAATGCAATGGATAAGACAGAGTCCGTCTGGGCAAAAATTACATTGGGGAAGAAAACTAGTAAAGCCTCTCCTACGATAGTGCTTGGAGTGTGCTACAGACCTCCGGGATCTAATTTGGATATGGATAGAGCCCTTTTTAATGTCTTTAATAAAGTAAATACTAATGGAAATTGTGTGATCATGGGAGACTTTAACTTCCCAGATATAGACTGGAGGACCAGTGCTAGTAATAATAATAGGGCTCAGATTTTCCTAGATGCGATAGCTGATGGATTCCTTCATCAAGTAGTTGCTGAACCGACTAGAGGGGATGCCATTTTAGATTTAATTTTGGTGAGTAGCGAGGACCTCATAGAAGAAATGGTTGTAGGGGACAATCTTGGCTCAAGTGATCATGAGCTAATTCAGTTCAAACTAAATGGAAGGATTAACAAAAATAAATCTGCAACTAGGGTTTTTGATTTCAAAAGGGCTGACTTTCAAAAATTAAGGAAATTAGTTAGGGAAGTGGATTGGACTGAATCTATGGATCTAAAGGTAGAGGAGGCCTGGGATTACTTTAAATCAAAACTGCAGAAGCTATCAGAAGCCTGTATCCCAAGAAAGGGGAAAAAATTCATAGGAAGGAGTTGTAGACCAAGCTGGATGAGCAAGCATCTTAGAGAGGTGATTAAGAAGAAGCAGAAAGCATACAGGGAGTGGAAGATGGGAGGGATCAGCAAGGAAAGCTACCTAATTGAGGTCAGAACATGTAAGGATCAAGTGAGACAGGCTAAAAGTTGAGTAGAGTTGGACCTTGCAAAGGGAATTAAAACCAATAGTAAAAGGTTCTATAGCCATATAAATAAGAAGAAAACTAAGAAGAAGTGGGGCCGCTTAACACTGAGGATGGAGTGGAGGTTAAAGATAATCTAGGCATGGCCCAATATCTAAACAAATACTTTGCCTCAGTCTTTAATAAGGCTAAAGAGGATCTTGGGGATAATGATAGCATGACAAATGGGAATGAGGATATAGAGGTAGATATTACCATATCTGAGGTAGAAGCAAAACTGAAACAGCTTAATGGGACTAAATTGGGGGGCCCAGATAATCTTCATCCAAGAATATTAAAGGAATTGGCACCTGAAATTGCAAGCCCATTAGCAAGAATTTTTAATGAATCTGTAAACTCAAGAGTAATACCGAATGATTGGAGAATTGCTAATATAGTTCCTATTTTTAAGAAAGGAAAAAAAAGTGATCCGGGTAACTACAGGCCAGTTAGTTTGACATCTGTAGTATGCAAGGTCCTAGAAAAAAGTTTGAAGGAGAAATTAGTTAAGGACATTGAAGTCAATGGTAAATGGGACAAAATACAACATGGTTTTACAAAAGGTAGATCGTGCCAAACCAACCGAATCTCCTTTTTTGAAAAGATAACAGATTTTTTAGATAAAGGAAATGCAGTGGATCTAATTTACCTAGATTTCAGTAAGGCATTTGATACCGTGCCACATGGGGAATTATTAGTTAAATTGGAGAAGTTGGGGATCAATATGAACATCAAAAGGTGGATAAGGAATTGGTTAAAGGGGAGACTGCAACGGGTCCTACTGAAAGGCGAACTGTCAGGTTGGAGGGAGGTTACCAGTGGAGTTCCTTAGGGATCAGTTTTGGGACCAATCTTATTTAATCTTTTTATTACTGACCTTGGCACAAAAATTGGGAGTGTGCTAATAAAGTTTGCAGATGATACAAAGCTTGGAGGTATTGCCAATTCGGAGAAGGATCAGGATATTATACAGGAGGATCTGGATGACCTTGTAAACTGGAGTAATAGTAATAGGATGAAATTTAATAGTGAGAAGTGTAAGGTTATGCATTTAGGGATTAATAACAAGAATTTTAGTTATAAGTTGGGGACGCATCAATTAGAAGTAACAGAAGAGGAGAAGGACCTTGGAGTATTGGTTGATCATAGGATGACTATGAGCTGCCAATGTGATATGGCTGTGAAAAAAGCTAATGCGGTTTTGGGATGCATCAGGAGAGGCATTTCCAGTAGGGATAAGGAGGTTTTAGTACCGTTATACAAGGCACTGGTGAGACCTCACCTAGAATACTGTGTGCAGTTCTGGTCTCCCATGTTTAAAAAGGATGAATTCAAACTGGAGCAGGTACAGAGAAGGGATACTAGGATGATCCGAGGAATGGAAACCTTGTCTTATAAAAGGAGACTTAAGGAGCTTGGCTTGTTTAGCCTAACTAAAAGAAGGTTGAGGGGTGATATGATTGCTCTCTATAAATATATCAGAGGGATAAATACAGGAGAGGGAGAGGAATTATTTCAGCTCAGCACCAATGTGGACACAAGAACAAATGGGTATAAACTGGCCACCAGGAAGTTTAGACTTGAAATCAGATGAAGGTTTTTAACCATCAGAGGAGTGAAGTTTTGGAATAGCCTTCCAAGGGAAGCAGTGGGGGCAAAAGATCTATCTGATTTTAAGATTCTACTCGATAAGTTTATGGAGGAGATGGTATGATGGGATAATAGGATTTTGGTAAGTAATTGATCTTTAAATATTCAGGGTAAATAGGCCTAATCTCCTGAGATGGGATATTAGATGGATGGGATCTGAGTTACCCAGGAAAGAATTTTCTGTAGTATCTGGCAGGTGAATCTTGCCCATATGCTAAGGGTTTAGCTGATCGCCATATTTGGGGTCGAGAAGGAATTTTTCTCCAGGGCAGATTGGAGAGGCCCTGAAGTTTTTTCGCCTTCCTCTGTAGCATGGAGCACGGGTCACTTGAGGGAGGATTCTCTGCTCCCTGAAGTCTTTAAACCACGATTTGAGGACTTCAATCGCTCAGACATAGGTGAGGTTTTTCGTAGGAGTGGGTGGGTGAGATTCTGTGGCCTGTGTTGTGCAGGAGGTTGGACTAGATGATCAGAATGGTCCCTTCTGACCTTAGTATCTATGAATCTATGAATCTATAATTTCATCTAGACCATATGTCCCTACTTTGCTTATCAGAATGTCTTGTGAGAGTGTGTCAAAAGCCTTACTGAAGTCCAGATATATCACATCTACTGCTCCCGCCTCCCTGTCCACTAGGTCAGTAACCCCATCAAAGAAAGAAATTGGATTGGTTTGTCCTCCTAGCATCAAAAACACCTTCCATCTCAGTTTGATCAGGAGAGTCTCTATTCTTCATGTGATGACCCTGTGTCCCAAGAAACTGCTTTGGAATGCCTGAAATGTCCCTTTTTAATTTCATCAGTTAAAGCATTCAGGGTTCTATAATTACAAAATGTTTATTCAAACATGTTCCTATATTGATCACAAATGGGCATCCCTGTGTCATTCACATCACAGAGAATATGAGAAAGCTCAGACAAAGAACTCTTTGGTCAGAGTGATAGATGGAAAAAGAGGCTGAGAATACTGAATAAGGAAACTGTCTTCTGATTCCTGCTGTATTCAAGGAAACAAGACTCTATATGCATTCTTTGTAAATAAACAAGATTGCATCAAAAAAAAATCTGACTTCATCATCAATTTGTTTCTGTCAAAAAGATAATCTGCAAGACCCTGAATGTTGGCTAACCGCTCCTCACCTCTCACACTTACCTCCTTGTCTCCTTTCTTGCTGCCCCCATGGTTCCCATTTCTAATCCCATCCATTATGCTTCCTCTCTCTCCTACCTTAAACCTTCTTTCCCCAAATCCATTTCTTCAAGGAGGCTTATTAACCACAGATAAAAGGCCAGAGAAGGGTTTGGAGTTTTATGTTGCTACCTTCCAGACATTTGTATTCACCTCCTGTCTTCTCTCTATTCCCGAGTTCGTATGGTTGCTTCCTGGGTCTGTTGTTGTCTTAACTTAGGCCTGGCCTGCACACCATGTTGTTTAACTAAACCTGTTATATTATACTGATTTAGTTAAACCATTGGAACTTTTTATGTGGACACTCTTAAATCAATCTAAACCGGCATTATATTGGTTTTGTTTGCATCAGTAAATGTACAGGCACAAGCCAAACTGATATAACCAGTTTTAAACCAATATAAGAGTCCTCATAGGGGTTTGCAACTAGTTTTTTAACGGACTGAAGTTAAATTGGAGCAACTTGTGTGTAGACAAGCCCTCAGACTAAATTCTTCAGGACAGGGAGTCAGTCTTTATCTGCATCGCACCACGTACGTAATCCATTCATAATGCTAAATTTTCAGATACTGTATATTCTGGTTAATTTCTATAGGAAATTTTAATTTGAATCTTGCCCACTTTGAATTTCTTCTAATTTGAAAAGGATGTAACGAAGGCTACAGGGCAGCTCTGAAAACAGATATCTCAGAGTTAATTGGGGATTCTATTTGCATGTTGTCAATTACAGGGAGGTCATCATCATTTATTATACTGGGAATAATGAATGGAAATAGCTTTTCTGAGTTGCAAATTGCTTTATGTCTTACACTATGCTATTGTCTTATTGACATCATGATGTCAATCATGCCATTAAGGAACCTCTCCAGTCTACTTCACATGTTGCAACACCAGAAATAGATTATACTGCATATCTTTTTTCACTTTCATTTTAATGCTTTTGTTGAATGGGCTTGACTTTTTCAAAGTATTTCTGACAGCTAAAATGAATGTTCCCAGCAAATGAATACTATCATTAAAGTAGATGAGCTGTGGTGAGTAGAAAAGAAGATGAACTGATTATATTCACAAAAAGAAAAGGAGTACTTGTGGCACATTAGAGACTAACAAATTTATTTGCGCATAAGCTATCATGAGCTACAGCTTGAGCTTGAATTAATATGCAAACTAGATACCATTAACTTGGGTTTGAATAGAGACTGGGAGTAGCTGGGTCATTACACATATTGACAGGTTTCAGAGTAGCAGCAGTGTTAGTCTGTATTCGCAAAAAGAAAAGGAGTACTTGTGGCACCTTAGAGACTAACAAATTTATTTGAGCATAAGCTTTCGTGAGCTATAGCTCACTTCATCAGATGCATTCAGTGGAAAATACAGTGGGGAGATTTATATACACACACAGAGAACATGAAACAATGGGTATTACCATACACTCTGTAAGGAGAGTGATCACTTAAGATGAGCTATTACCAGCAGGTAGGGAGGGTGGGGGGAAGGAAGAAAACCTTTTGTGGTGATAATCAAGGTGGGCCATTTCCAGCAGTTGACAAGAACGTCTGAGGAACAGTGGGGGGTGCGGCGTGGGGAAATAACATGGGGAAATAGTTTTACTTTGTGTAGGTTTCAGAGTAGCAGCCGTGTTAGTCTGTATTCGCAAAAAGAAAAGGAGTACTTGTGGCACCTTAGAGACTAACAAATTTATTAGAGCATAAGCTTTCGTGAGCTAATGCATCCGATGAAGTGAGCTGTAGCTCACGAAAGCTTATGCTCTAATAAATTTGTTAGTCTCTAAGGTGCCACAAGTACTCCTTTTCTTTTTACTTTGTGTAATGACCCATCCACTCCCAGTCTCTATTCAAGCCTAAGTTAATTGTATCCAGTTTGCAAATTAATTCCAATTCAGCAGTCTCTCATTGGAGTCTGTTTTTGAAGTTTTTTTGCACATCTACCAATGTGATATATGCCATCATGTGCAGCAATGCCCCTCTGCCATGTACATTGGTCAAACTGGACAGTCTCTACGTAAAAGAATAAATGGACACAAATCAGACGTCAAGAATTATAACATTCAAAAACCCAGTCGGAGAACACTTCAGTCTCTTGGTCACTCGATTACAGACCTGAGAGTGGCTATTCTTCAACAAAAAAACTTCAAAAACAGACTCCTGAGACTGCTGAATTGGAATTAATTTGCAAACTGGATACAATTAACTTAGGCTTGAATAGCGACTGGGAGTGGATGGGTCATTACACAAAGTAAAACTATTTCCCCATGTTATTTCCCCACGCCCCACCCTCCACTGTTCCTCAGACGTTCTTGTCAACTGCTGGAAATGGTACACCTTGATTATCACTACAAAAGGTTTTCTTCCTTCCCCCCACCCTTCCTACCTGCTGGTAATAACTCTTCTTAAGTGATCACTCTCCTTACAGTGTATATGATAAAACCCATTGTTTCATGTTCTCTGTGTGTGTATATAAATCTCCCCACTGTATTTTCCACGGAATGCATCCAATGAAGTGAGCTGTAGCTCACGAAAGCTTATGCTCAAATAAATTTGTTAGTCTCTAAGGTGCCACAAGTACTCCTTTTCTTTTTACACATATTGAATCTATTTCCTTAAATTAAGTATCCTCACATCTTCTTGTCAACTGTCTAAATGGGCCATCTTGATTATCACTACAAAAGTTTTTTTCTCCTGCTGATAATAGCTCATCTTAATTAATTAGCCTCTCACAGTTTGTGTGATAACTTCCAACTTATCTGTATGTATATATATATATATATATATATATATATATATATATATATATTTTATATGTTCCATTCTATGCATCCGATGAAATGGGCTGTAGCACATGAAAGCTTATGCTCTAATAAATGTATTAGTCTCTATTCAACTAAGGGTTAAACATTTGTGTCTTGCCTACATTCGAATTTACAGCTGTGTTAGTTAACACAGAATCACATAAATATAGGGCTGGACGGCATCTCAAAGGTTATCTAGTCCATTCCCCCACCCCTCCCTGTGCTGAGCCAGGACCAAGTATACCTAAATCATCCCTGACTGGTGTCTGTCTAAATTGTTCTTAAAAACTTCCAGTGATGGGGATTCCAAAACCTTGCTTGGAAGCCTATTCCAGAGCTCAACTATCCTTAAGTTTGAAAGGGTTTTTCCTAATATTTAACCTAAATCTCTCTTGCTACAGATCAATCAGATTATTTTTGTCCTACCCTCAGTGAATATGCAGAAAAGTTAGTTATCACCCTCTAGGTTTATTTGGTCCCAGCTCAGCACAAGGGGCTGGACTTAATGACTTCTCAAGGTTACTTCCAGCCCTACCTTTCTGATTCTATAACAGCCATTAACATATATGAAGTAGAGCTCTTGGGTTACCTGAGAGGGGAACTCACTTGTCATGCCACAAGAGGGCGCGCCAGGAGGGGGTGCCTCATGATACACTCTTTGTGCTTTAGCCTTTCTGATTTTGTCCCTATGTGCTTGTGCTATTCTTTGTATTCCTCCTTAGCATTTGTCCATGTTGCCATTTTTTTTGTAAGATTCCTCTTTTATTTTCAGGTCATTATAGAGCTTTTGATGCAGCCATATTGGACTCTTACTAGTCTTCCTGTCTATCCTTTACAATCGGATAATTTTCTGTTATGCCTTAAATATTGTCTCTTTGAAAAAGACTGCCGGCTTTCTTGGACTCCTTTATCCCTTAGATTTTCTTCCCATGTTAGAACATGATTAAAGATTCTAATATAGACAAGCCCTAAGTGGCCACAGTTTCTATTTTATATCCTTTCCTCCAGCAGCACAGTGTCCCCAACAATTACCGGAGCACTGGCTTGCCAGAGTACCAGGACAAAGTATTCTGACTGCAGCAATCTTGTTGAAGCACTAAACTGTTCCTTGGAGGACTGCTATGGCAGTGCTACCCCAGGCTATCCCAGCTTGGCTTGGGAGAACTGATGTAAACACAGCATAAAGGGTGCCACAACTGCATTCGTGCTATTCAGAGCTCCTCTAGCACATAGTATACACAGTGGGTCTCACACTTTTCCCTACTGAGAACCCATCTTTTATAAGAAGAGTTTCAGAATTCTCCTAACCACAAGAAAGGGACGATGCTCATTAGCCCCAGAGTAAGAATCCACTCTCTATAGTACTAAGCAGTGGGTTCTCTCTCCAGCAGCATTCTAAGGGTTTGTGAACCTTGTGCTCTCACTCTTTGTCTGCAATCTTCTACTGGGGAAAAAAATGGATCAAGTACTTGCAAATTCAAGGATAGCCTCCTAAACCACTCACTGGTTCTGGTGGCACCTCCTTTGAAGCACAGCTGGCTTTGAAGCCACCTATGAAATGTCATTACAATCACTGCAAAGGATTTGGAGTATAGCTGAAAAAATTACAAGTCACTGAATTTGGGGTCATGGTATAAAAATGGTTAAAAACCCCTGGTATAAGTGAGAGATGTGCCCGCAACACTTCCTCAAACTCCAGGTAACTGAACACCTTCATCTATTACACTTACATGAGTGCAGGTTTGGATGAATGCTCCATGGAGAGAGAGTTGATGTTACACCTCATTACAATCCAATTTTCACCTGCTCACATAACCAGCACTTGGTAGCTTGTTGGCAATGTCATTTGTGTGAGGGTGAACAAGGTAAAAATTCACAGGGAGGCTTGCATCCTCCTTCCTTTAAGGTGTATTTCCCTGCCCCCAGGGAGGAGATTTGTTTTTCTTGAGTTATGTTTTGTATGCTCTTGTACATCAGTGGTTAACACCTTTACACCCTATTTGAGAAGAGTTTAAATGTGTGAAACAAAGTACATATGAAACTAAAGAAGTGAAAAGCAAAAAAGAAGCAACTTTTTTTAATGGATGTTGCATTGATGGGATTTAATGACTAACTCAGCTTACAGTTGTTGGCTGCTAAAGCCGCCACACAGTTAAAAATTTTATTAAAGTTAATGTTTAAAATCAAATTTACACACGTTAAGAGGGAAGGTACTGTACATCTGGGGTCGGGCTTGGGTTATAGGGAATTGCAAGTATTGGTTACAAGGTTCACAAGGTACATACGTATCACATAACCAACATAGATCCAGATTGGAGTGTGGGAGTTTTTAAAGCATCAGTGTATAAGTGGGCCTGGGTACGCCACCCATGGATTGTATTACAAGTCCAAGTCAGTACTGGTGTAGAAAATAAGTACATGGGTGGGGGACGTACCTCGGTTCATCAAGGAAGGAAATGAGTTATTTCCCTGTTATGTGTTCTAGGTTACTCAACCTGGTACTGTCGGTGTCCTGTGATGTGTTCCGTGTAGATGTCTCTGGACCACCTGATGGTGTCGGACACCATGAGCTGTCTCATGAGCCGGGTGTAGCGTCGACCAACTCCGCACACTCTCAGTACGGCTCATTGTGGGGGTCTCCATGAGCCCAGGAGTCCCACGACTACGGCGTGGATCTTGACCTCGTAGCCCTTAATATTGCAGTAACACCCATGATTCAGAGATTTTAAGGCCAGAAGAGACCACTGGATCATCTAGTTCTAGTCTGATCTCCTGCATAATGCACACACCAGGAAAACAGAAAGGAATTTAAAAAAATAATTAAAAATTTCTATTTCCCATTTTCAAAAGTGACTTAGGCACTTAGAGGCCTCAGTGAAAGTCAGTGGGACTCAAGTGCCTAAGTCACTTTCTAAAATGGGATTTAGGTGCTTTTGAACACTTTACTCATGGTCCTTGCACCCAAAAGCTTACAGCCTAACTTGACAAAAACAAAAAACAGAAGAGCTGTGGAAGAGAGATCAGACACACACGCAAAGGGTTAAATTGTGCCTTTGTCTGCATCTGGCCAGGACTAGCTCTGGAAGGAATTATGCCTTAAAGACACCCCTCTTGAAGCACAATTAGCTCCCTGTATCCTCCATGCTCCAGGGAACAATTGTTTGATGCTGGTGTGGCTGCAATCAGAGACTTACCTAATTTTTGAAAAAAAAGCTAATATAGACACACACATTTGTGTTTCTTTTTTGAAAACTAGCCTATGAATAAGGTTACATACATTCTTACCCAGGGCTGGATGGTTCTTTTACATCTTGCTCTGAGTAAGAGGCATCACACAGCTGTACTGCCTGGGGAGGAGACCAAATTGAAAATTGTGACTAAAACTGGTCAGCACATTGGGGGGCCAACACTGAAGCTGCCCATTCTGTGTCCCTGCCTGCTCTCTCTCCACTCATCTGCATGGCCCTTGGGAGGTCTCTTTCTCCCCCACACTGTGATTCTTTTCCCCTGCATGGTTTGATAAGGGCAAGTCACAGTCCTGGCTGAACTGATTTTTCCTGAGTTGTAGTTTGACTGTTTTTACTACATAGAAAAAAAAAATTCTGAGACGTTATCAAAAGAGTTAAAATTGGCTTCTCTTCAGCTGCAAAACTATTTGATTCCCTTCACATTTTAAGGGGGAGGAGAATTATATTCTAGTTTGAGCTAGCGGAACATTTTCAATGATCAGGTTATCTTCATGCATTTATATAATGTGATTTCTCTCATTCCTTCTCCCCTCTCAGCCTACCATGGAGATAGATAGCTATCTTAGGGTATGTCTATACTGGCAAGTTTTTGCGCCAAAAAAGTTAAACCACTTTTATTAAAGCACTTTAATTAAAATTAAATTTTAATTGATGGACCTATCCTCCATGAATTTAACATCTAGTTCTTTTTTGAACCCTGTTATAGTCTTGGCCTTCACAACATCCTCTGGCAAAGAGTTCCACAGGTTGACTGTGCACTGTGCAAAGAAATACTTCCTTTCGTTTGTTTTAAACCTGCTGCCTATTATTTTCATTTGGTGACCCCTAGTTCGTGTGTTATGAGAAGGAGTAAATAACACTTCCTTATTTACTTTCTCCACACCAGTCATGATTGTATAGACCTCTATCATATCCCACCCCAGTTGTCGTCTTCAAACAACGCACAGTCAACCTATAGAACTCCTTGCCAGAGGATGTTGTGAAGGCCAAGACCATAACAGGGTTCAAAAAAGAACTAGATGATAAATTCATGGAGGATAGGTCCATCAATGGTTGTTAGCCAGGATGGGCAAGAATGGTGTCCCTAGCCTCTGTTTGCCAGAAGCTGGGAATAAGCAACAGGGGATGGCTCACTTGATGATTACCTTTTCTGTTCATTCCCTCTGGGGCACCTGGCATTGGCCACTGTCAGAAGACAGGATCCTGGGCTAGATGGACCTTTAGTCTGACCCAGTAGGACCATTCTTATGTGATTAGGAGACCCAGCTATGCTGCCAGACAGGACTTGTTTTTTTTACTCCACTGCAGTGCAGTCAGTCCCAGCAGTCAAGAATGGATGAGCCTGATGCAGGGAAAAGAACCTCAGGAAAGTGTGTAATTGTATTTCCCATTACAATGATGTACTGATGGCAACCCCAATTTAGCAGGATACCATTACTGACTTTTAATTAATTTACTCATACTAGAAGAGGTAGCGGTACAACAAAGAGAGGTAGCATTATTATCTACTTTTCATTCCCCTGTAGAGTTAGAAGGAGTTTATGTACACAGGGATGTCCCTTGAATCCTCATGAGAGATCTTGATGAAACTTTAATGGAGATACTCTGCAGTCATCTCCTAAAGGTTGCTAGGGATGGCTGCCTTATTTCTTCCTCTGTGGTAGGACCTTTTCCCATACCAATCAGTCAGTGATAACTTTGGCAGACACCATTGCAGTTACATAGGCTAGCAGCATATGGGCGTGGGCAGCTTTGGGATGCCAGCAGCAGTTGTGCTCTCTCTGCCTTTGTTACCCTCAAGAGTGATATATCAGCTAAAATAGCCCTTGTGGAAAATGGTGCCACTATTCAGTGCCATAGCCCCATATCAGTGGTTTTCAACCTTTTTTCATTTGCAGACCACTTACAAAAATTCAAATGGAAGTGCGGGCCCCTTTGGAAATCTTAGTCTGAGACACCCCACCCCCACAAGTCTGCAGACAACAGGATGAAAACCACTACCCTATATTCATAGTTTCATGCAACCGAGCAATTCCATCCTCATTTCCCTCGCTCCTGGCAGGCCATACTCACTGGGGCTCGTGCTTCTGGTCATGCACAAGCACTCTCACACAAAAGTGTCAATAAGCATGTCTTGTTTAATATTTTAGGGAAGTAAGGAAAGGGAATTCTGCTGAACTTTCACTTTCTATTTTGACTATATTGACAATGGTATCTGTGTTTTTTCAACAGTTACTGCCATTGCAGCTTTGAGGTTCCCCCTCCACATCCATTGAACAGATGAGCCAGATAAAGAGGAGAAAGAACATGACTTGGGATGACATGTTCAGTGAGATCCTGCAAGCCAGTGCTGCATCAGACCATGAGCACAGGATATGGACGGTGAATATTGCAGACAGCCTGAAGAACGAAAGAGTTGTCAGGAGAGAGTCCCAGCTGGAAAAGGAGAGGAAGATGCACCAGGACATAATGGGTCTTTTCCAGCAGCTGAAGACTCTTATGGACCTGCAGGTTCAATAACCATGGGCTTACCTCCCTTTGCAGTCTATGGAGAATTCCATTAGAGCACCTCCCCACATACCCCCTCTCTATTCCACATTGCAAAAGAGGCCTTACCCCTACAATTCCATCCCAAGAGACATTCAGGACAACCACAACTTCACTTATCCTGACCTATGAAAGCCACTGTTGCTGTATGTGTAGCTAAAATGGGCCTGCATGTTATTTTCCCTTCTTCAAGTTCTGTTCCATTAATGTATTAAGTTCTTAATGTATTTGCTTTTAAATTGCCCAGATTTTTTTTTGCACTGGTTTTGTTACTGAATGAAATTTTATTCTTTGGAAAATAAATTCATTTTTATTAGTTCATAACATATGCTGCAGAATGCCTTGCAGTTCTGAAACCACCCACTTATTTTACATATTACAGTGAGACACAACTCCCATGATTAATGACAAACAGTGTAATAATCATAAACAGCAAACACCACAAAATTAATAGGTGTATTGTCAGTGGTATATTCATAGATGTACCAAGCACCACTCAATTCCTAACAGGCCCCAAAACAGCAGGGCCAGGTAAAGCACAGTATGCCACAATGCGTTACAGTGACTCACTGTTAAAGTGCTCTTTCTAAGCCTTCCTGAGCCATATAGCTCCAAGTTGAGCTCTTCTAATAGCAGCCAGTCTCTTCACTTCTGCCCTTTATCCTGGTGGTAACTTTCCCCACTTTGCCTCACAGATTTTATGCAGAGCACAGCAGGCAGCTATAACCCCTGGGATGTTTTTCTTTACTGAGGTCCAATCTTGAGAGTCAACAAAGTCAGCATCCCTTCAATTTCCAAAAGCACATTCAATTTTCATTCTGCACCTGCTGAGCTGGTAGTTGAATCTTGCCTTGGTGCTGTGGCAGTGCCTAGTGTGGCTTCATGAGCCAGGTGAATAACAGGCGATCCTTGGGGTCTCAGCCTACTATTGGCATTTTAGCATTGCCAATGGTAATCCACCAGTCAAAAAAGAAAATCCCTGGCTGTAACTTTCTGAACAGTCCTATGTTCTTGAAGATGCAAGGTCATGCATCTTCTCTGACCAGCCAGTGTTGATGTTGGTGAAGCCTCCCCGGCGATCAACCAATGTTTGCATAACGATAGAAAAATAGCCTTTTCTGTTAATGCACACTGTGGCACGTGGTCTGGTGCCAAAATAGACATATGCATGCCGTCTATTGCTCATTGCAGCTCAAGAACCCCATTGTTGCAAATCCAGCCCCTATGTCCATGCACACTGCTGAGAGTCACGGTCCTGCATAGCAGGAGATGATTGTTGATTGATGATGATCATCCCACCATGCATTGCCAAAACTTTCCAAGAGTGCGCTGAATGGTGGCAGGTTGCATACTGGGATACCTACACGTGGTGCATTGCACTGCGCATTGACACAAGCACTCCTGGTGAGTATGTGCAGTGCCAATCCAAGTATGCACACAAGCACTTACTGCAGAGGCTTAATGCTGACATAACATGTGCTGACCAAAGTTTGTAGTGCAGACATGGCCTAGGTTAAGTCAATGGATGCACTAAACGCCCTTCATTTAGGTACATGAAGGAGAAGCAATGAAATGCCCTTTGTCTACAGACTGAAACAAAGGAAGCCACTGCCAAAGGCACAGCATGACATAGACTGAGTTGAAGCTAAATCATCCAGGCCAAGGGGTTTCCTTCAAGACTGATTGCATGAATGCCCCCACTGTGGCTGAGGCATTGTCTGGTTAGTAGCTGTGTCCCCATTAGTGTCAGAGGCAGAAAACAACCAGAAAGTAATAACATAGGAACCAGCAAGAGAGAAGCAGTCATGAGTGTGGCCCTGAGGCAGAGTAGAGACATAGAGCTCCTTGGGGCACAACATTGATGGGAAAAGCAAGCATAGAAACTATGTGCAAAGAAACTGCCTGCTGCTGTTTGTTCCTAGTGTCTTCAGGGAAACGGAATGTTCTGTACATTCTTTGTGAAGAAACAGGATTGCACCAAATAAATACCTGACTTGTATTAGTTCCTCCTTCTAATGGACATAACCTAGCAAGGTCCTGAATGTTGGCTGACCACTTGGGCAATGGGGCAACAACTGCATCAAACAAAAATGTGTAAATTTAATAATAAACCAGAAGACAAACCATACTCAGATTTACATGCATGAGATCTGAGGGTAAAAGCTATTTTACAGAAATTATTTTCAGAATACATAGAGGACTTGCTAAACTGATGAAGGCAGAGACAAAAGAAGGTGAGAAATGATGGAACTGCAGGCAAGGATGAAAGAATTTAATAAGTTTGCTATGTCAATGCTCAAGAGAACAAACAAAATAAATATTATCTAGACAGTATATCCCAAAAGATCTGAAAGGTTTTTGTAGCAAGTGACTTGGAAAATCTCATGAAATTAAATATTTTAATTCCTCTGGGCCTTATTTTTTTTAAAAAAACTTACAAAAATGGAAATGTGCAAGAGGATTAAATATTGGAAAATGGTACATTAGAACAAGTGCAGTGGTGAGTTCAGAAAAGATATTTGTTCACCTTAAAAACACAAAAAGAATCACATGGTGGCTTCAATCTGCAAATACAATTCTGTAAATCACTCTTTTGCATCAAGAGCACAATCTGGCCTAAAGGCTTTGACTATAAACACATTTTTACTTTTAAAGGGCCTGATCCAAAGCCTACCACATTCAGTGGGAGTCTTTGTATTGATTTCATTGGGCTTCGGATCAGGCCCAAAGTACTCACATATGAAGAACTTCAAGGCTATTCAAAAAGATTAAGAATATTAAAAGAGGAGGGCAATAAGGACCAATAAGCAGATAGAATGCATAAGCAGCAAGCTGACAGAAAATCCTGATTAATGTCAGGCTTTTACGAACCAAGACCCTGAGCCAGCAAATGAGACTACTGATGGTGTTTAAGTGACACACAGGATTAAATATTCTTTTATTTTAATTGCATCTTTTTGTGGCAGATTCATGCTGAGGCCACTGTCACACCATCTGTGAAAGTTCTTACCAGGAAAAATCAAATAAGGGTTTAGTCAGATGAACATCAAAATGCATTTGAGGAACTACAAAAATCCCTTCCTAGCAATGTAGTCATGTCATTTTGATTCTAGTAAGAAAACTGAACTCCTAGTAGATGCCAGCCCTGTTGGATTAGGAGCAGTCCTAACCACAGATTGACCAGTGGTGTGAGTTTGAACACACTGCTTATGCGAGCAAGGCTCTTCCTCCCACTGAACAATACCCTCAGATAGAAAGAGAAGCTCTTGCGGCAGCATGTATGACACGTCATGATTCCGATGATGATCACAAACCTCTTGAACCTATGTTCAACCATCCCTCTTTTCCCCCCCTAGCTCGAATTAACCTGCTCAAACTGCAAAGTTATCTACTGCTCTGGAAAGGATAACCCTGCTGACTACTACTCCAGGCACCCCGGTTCTGAAACAGCTAACAATCACAACACTACTGAGAAAGCAGAAGCACATGTAAACTTCCTCCTCTTGCACACCATTCCTAAAGCTTTCATTACAACCGATAAAAACAAGCTAGAGTCCAACTCAGAATTACATCTGCATAGCCTACAACATTTGACTTCTGAAACAAGCTGCTCTATGATCGTTTGCCCGTGTTAAAGGTGAACTTAGTGTCATGGACAAGGACCTCCTACTCAGAGATATGAGACTTGTTATTCCACCTTTGTTGTAGGATCACACAATTGATTTGGCTCATGAAGGTTATCAGAGACTGGTAAAAAACAAAATAAGTGCTTAAAGAAAAGTCTGATTCCCTGGGATTGACAGATTTACTGAAAACTCTCATTAAGTCTTGCAGACTATGCCAAGAATCACACTAGTCCATTACATGCCCACATCTCTATGGATAGAAGTTAGAGTGGATTTGTGATCTGCCTAATGGAAAACATTTTCTGGTTGTTATATAGACGACTATTGTCATTTCCCAGAAGTTGAAATAATCAGTACTACCTGTGCCAAGGCTGTTACACCCAAATTAGATAAGATTTTGTCAGCTTCTTGCATACCTGCTGTTATTAAAATGGACAATGGTCCTCCCTTTCAAGGCTCGCAAATCACTCAATTTGCTGAGCATTTTGGTTTCAAATATCATAAACTTACTCTGCATTGGCCACAAGCCAATGGAGAAGTTGAGAGGTTTATGCGAACACTCAGCAAAGCACTATGAACTGCTGCAGTAGACAGACTGGACATAAAACAGGAGATTTTTTTTGTTTCCTCTACAATTATCAAACTGTTCCACTGGCATGGCGCTACCTAGCAACTGACAACTAAGATCAAAATTGCCACAAGTTGAACTAAGAGCAGATGATGAATCTTTACAACAATATGACCATGAAGTGAAGCTCATAGTAAAAAAATATGCAGCCCAGCACAGATATACCAAGATATTCAATGTGGGAGACGTAGTTCTTGTCAGAAATTTTCAGTCTTGCACCAAACTCTCTATGCCCCTTTATCCTAAGCCTTACAAGATCACAGTGGTGAAAAGCATGATGGTCATTGCTCACAGAGGGCTTCCATAAAGTTACACAAAATGTCTCAAATTAAGCCACTTCATGGCACTTGTTATGTTCTCACTCCACAATAAGATGATGACAATGACAACAACAACCACCACCTTACAGAGACTGAACCCCCTGTACGCTCTCCAAAACAAGTGAGGGTGCTCCAGAGGCAGAAAATCACCATTACCTGAAAAGAAGTAGTTGTCAATCTCCAGTGCATTTGAAGGACTGTATAACGTAAGTCACTGTGCTTTTATGGAGGTGTTGATTAATCACCAACCTTTTGACATTGCTTCATTTATTTTATGCTTCTTGCATTTTATTTATAAGGTTGAAGTATTTCATGGTGGTGAATTTAATAATTTTTGTTAATTTGAAGTTTGCGGGGAAAGGGAGGGACGTAGTGTTTGCGAAGAAGCCGTTCGATGATCTGTACCAGTCTTTTAGAGTACCGAGTATATCAGCCAGGTCACAGTAGTCCATTCCAGCTTTTGGTTGTGACTGGAGAAGTTAGTTAGCTACAAATAAAGAAGCTGCATGCTGTGTTCAGTGAGCTAGTGGTCCCTGGAATCTTACTTTAAAAACTACAAACTGCATCTGTGTGATTCTTTCCAGAAGCTTCAATCAGTTAGGACACAGCAGTAGTCTTGAATGATCATGGCCACTTGAGATGTACCTACAACTCTCTTTGACAGGTTTCAGAGTAGCAGCCGTGTTAGTCTGTATTCGCAAAAAGAAAAGGAGTACTTGGGGCACCTTAGAGACTAACAAATTTATTTGAGCATAAGCTTTCATGAGCTACATCCGATGAAGTGAGCTGTAGCTCACGAAAGCTTATGCTCAAATAAATTTGTTAGTCTCTAAGGTGCCACAAGTACTCCTTTTCTCTTTGACAGGCAGGCATTTTGTCAATGGAAGTTTCAGGCAAACGTCTGAGGGCGAAATTTGACAAAAAACTGATGGAAGGACTTTAGCTGTGAGAGAGCCTGGACTCTGGAATCCACTCCTCTACTCCTGAGTCTGTTAACCATTCAGACACCCTGCAAAGCCCATTCCTTAGGGAGGAGTACAAGATGACCTAGTAGCTGTGGGTGGCTTCAGCTCAATTTTCATTGTTTGGTGGGTTATTTTCTGGGTTTGAGGGTGAGGAGAGATTGCTGGATTTACTCCTGTTTGTATAGATGTCAAAAGATCTTTAGATAGGTGCTTTTATTATTTACGTACGCATTGAAAGATACTGTGACAAAGCTCTGTCCTTGCCTCCGTGGGTCCCGCGTTTCCTGGTGGATTTCACTAGGCTCAGAGGCTCACTGTGACCCTGCACGTAACCCTTCTTTCTCTAGAGACAAGGGTTACAATCTACTCAGCCATTTTCATCATAAGCCAGCGAGGGAGGTGAGGAGAAGTTATCCTTTCTTGCATAGTTTCTGTTGTCTCCCAGTCTCAGTGATTAATCAGGGGGCAAAGGTGGGGGGGAGCCTGGCCCACCCTCTACTCCGGCTCCAGCCCAGGGACCCTAATAGTATCAGCTATGGTAGCTGACCTTTTAGAAACATGACATGTACAATTCCCTGGGCTACTTCCCCCACAGCAGCCCTCACTTCCTCAAGCTCCACTTCACCCTTACCTCAGGGCCTCCATCCTTGTGCCTGATATGGTGTGTACTACTCAGTCTCTCCAACAGCACAACTTCCTCCCACAGCTCCTGACATGCACGCTCACCTGACTAACTGGGAGGCTTTTAACTAGTTTCAGCCAGCCCCTGATTGGCTTCAGGTGTCCCAATCAACATAGCCTTCTCCCTGCCTTCTGGAGAAGTTCTTAATTGGCCCCAGGTGTCTTAATTGACCTGAAGCAACTGCCATTTCACTTATCCTGGGACCAGGGATTTGTTTAGCCTGGAGCTAATATATCTATTTCCTACTACTTTTCTATAGCCATCTATAGCCTTGCCCCGTCACATATTCCCCGCTCTGCTCAACACCATAGAGTTGGGCAACTTGGGATGCCAGGAAATATACTCGTGACAGACCATCAGCGTTGCCATGGTGGCTTCCAGCCCTGTGCCGTATGCGGAACTGGAATGGTTGGAGGGATAAGAACCACCTGGTGACCCTTGCATTCTTTTCCTTATTCCGCTGCATCCACTGGAGGGGTGCATGGTCTGTCACAAGAGAAAATTGCCGGCCTAAAAGGTAATAACACAGTGTCTCCATAGCCCATTTGACAGCAAGGCATTCTCTCTCGACTACTGCATATTTCTATTCTCTTGGGAGAAGCTTTCTACTTAGGTAGAGGATCGGGTGTTCCTCTTCTCCCACCATTTGCGACAGAATGGCTCCCAACCCACCTCGGAAGCGTCTGTTTGTAAAATAAATTCCCTGTTAAAGTCTGGGGCTATGAGTATGGGATCATTACAGAGGGCCGTCCGAAGGTCTGTAAATGCCCCCTCTGCTGCATCGGTCCACTTTACCATGTCTGGACCTCGGTCCTTCACCAGGTCCGTTAGGGGACTTGCCCTAGTAGCGAAGTGGGGAATAAACCGTTGGTAGTAGCCTAACACGCCTAGGAACGCACGGACCTGTTTCTTTAGGGTCGGCCGGGGCCAGTTTTGAATTACCTCTAGCTTATTCGTTTGGGGCTTCACTATGCCCCTTCCCACAATATATCCCAGATATCTAGCCTCTGCTAGCCCTATGGCACATTTAGCGGGATTAGCAGTGAGGCCAGCCCGCCTTAAGGTGTGCAGTACTGCCTCAACTTTCTCCAAGTGGGTTCCCCAGTCTGGCGTATGGATGATGACATCTAGGTATGCAGCTGCATAACTAGTATGGGGGTGCAACAACTTATCCATGAGGCGCTGGAATGTGGCTGGGGCCCCATGTAGCCCAAAAGGGAGGACGATGTACTGGAATAGCCCATCGGGGTAGAGAATGTTGTCTTTTCTTTAGCTTCTTTGGTCAGAGGAATCTGCCAGTACCCTTTTGTCAGATCCAGTGTAGTCAAGAATCGGGCACTACTCAGTTGGTCAACTAGTTCGTCGATGTGTGGTATGGGGTATGCATCAAACTGGGATATTTCATTCAGTCGGTGAAAGTCATTCAAGAATCTCATGGTACCTTCAGGTTTAGGCACTAGAACAATTGGACTGGACCACTGACTGTAAGATTCTTCAATAACCCCTAATTCTAACATTTTCTTTACTTCGGCCTTGATTTCTTCTCTTCTGGCTGCTGGGATTCAGTAGGGTCTCAATATTACCATGGCTGTGGGGATCGTGCGGATATGGTGATAGGTCTCAGTCGTCCACCCTGGTTTTGTAGAGAACACATCTCGGTTGCGATTAATCATGTCAGCTGCCTCAATCTTTTGGATCGGCGTCAAGTTGGATGATATCCTCACTTGCTCGTGTAAGTTATCCTCCTGCGGAAGGGTCCAATGCATGACTAAGCATGTCTCTCGATCGTGCCAAGGTTTTAGAAGGTGGTTTTAGATGTGGTAAATTTGCTCTGATTTCCGGCGGCCTGGCTGCCGCACGTTATAGTTAACCTCTCCCATGGCTTCGATTACTTCAGAGGGTCCCTGCCATTGGGCCAACACTTTACTTTCTGATGTGAGCACCAGTACCATCAGCTGATCCCCTGGTTGGAACTGTCGAAGCTTCGCTTGGTGGTTATAATGGGTTCGTTGGGTCTCCTGTGCTCTCTTCAAGTGTTCCCGTACAATGGGCATAACTCGGGCTATCCGATCTCTCATCTGCAGTACATACAACAACTATGTTCCTTCCGGGATTTGGCTCCTCTTCCCAGGCTTCTCTGGCTATATCCAATATGCCCCAAGGGTGGCGCCCATATAGTAGTTCGAATGGAGAGAAACCCATGGAGGCTTGCGGAACCTCCCGGATGGCAAACATGAGGTAAGGCAATAGGATATCTCAATCTTTCCCATCCCGGCTCACCACTTTCTTGATCATGGCCTTGAGGGTCCTATTGAATCTTTACAAAAGGCCATCTGTTTCTGGGTGGTATACAGAGGTCCGTAGGGCTTGAACATGGAACAATGAACACAGATCTTTCATCAACTTGGACATGAAAGGTGTCCCTGGATCAGTCAGTATCTCCTTGGGTAGCCCAACTCGGACAAAGATCTGTACTAGCTCCTTAGGTATTGTCTTGGAAGTTGTGTTGCGCAAGAGAACAGCTTCCGAGTATCAAGTTGCATAGTCCAGTATAACAAGCACATGTTGGTGGCCCTGAACTGTCTTCTCTAGGGGCCCTACCAGATCCATGGCTATCTGTTCAAAAGGAACCTCTATTATTGGAAGAGGTATCAAAGGAGCCCACAAGTGCGGGCAAGGGCTATGTACCTAACGCTCCAGACACAAGGTGCAGTATCACCAGACATCTTCATGTACTCCTGGCCAGAAGAACCTCCACAGGATCCGTGCCTGGGTTTTCTCTACCCCTAGGTGTCCTCCAAACAGATGATTGTGGGCGAGACTCAATATAGCTTTTTGATTTTTTCGTGGCACCAGAAGTTGTATCTCTTGCTCCTGCATTTATACCACGCGGGAACAAGAGATTTTTCTTCACTATAAAGTAAGGTCCAGGATCCCGGACTTTCCCATCCACAGGTATCCCATCGATCTTGGCCCCTCTTTCCTGGCGTTATCATATCTGGGGTCCTCCGCCTGGTCCCGCCCAAAAGTCTCTCTCCCGGGACTAACCTGCCCAAGCTCCCAGGGGCCAGCTTCTGTTTCTTCCAATGGCTCACCACTGCCATGGCTGGGGGCAGCTTCTGGCTCACCTTCTGTGGTGGAAGTTTCTCTGTTGGCTGCTCGCATCCATCTGCCTACTAGGGAGGTCTTCTGGCCCTGGGTCAGGATCTGGGTTCCCAAGGCCTTCACGGCCTTCCTTTCTTTTTTTTGTCTTCCAGGTCTTTCGGGGGGCTGAGAACAGATCCTGAGAAATCTCAGCCAACATCGGGGGTTGACATTCCCCCGGTGACAAGTCGCTGTCCTCAGGATCCCCACCTCCCTCCAGCCTCGCCGGGGAGAGTAAATTATCAAACCCTGGATAGTCCCTCCCAATGACTACAGGATATGGGAGTTTAGGAACTACGCCCACAATCACCTCAATGGGGTTTTCCTGAACCTCTATCTCCACTGGGATGGTGGGGTAATGGCTCACGGTCCCATGCACGCATGTCACTGCTACGCGTTTGGCTTGTATCAGCTGACTACTTTTTATCAGCTTACCCGATATGAGGGTGATAGCACTCCCATAGTCCACAAGCGCTGTAGTCTCTGCTCCATTTATGCTTACTGGCCTGGTGTAATTATGCGGGGCTAATGCGACCCCCGCGAGGTGGATAAGGGAGCATGGGACCTCCCAATCCCCCAAGTTACATTGCATAGGCTCCTCGGTGCTGGACACTGTGCTGCTATGTGTCCCCACTCCCCACATGCATAACATCTATAATTGCTTTTAATCACTCCCCTATCCCGGGGGTTTGGGGTTTAGTCCCGGTGTTCCCCCCACTCAGGCCAATCCCTTCCTTCTGGGGTCCCCTCTGGTTTTCGGCCCTCCCTTTCTTCCACCTAGCACTCCCCAGGGGTTTGGTTGCCCAACCTTCTAGGGTTGGGGTCGGGTGCTTGCTTTGAAAGGGGCCTTCCTTGGGTAGTCGGGTCAGTTCTCTGGCTGTCATTCATCTTTCTACCAGTGTGATCATCTCGTCCTACATGGACGGATCATTCTGGCCTACCCATTTGCGGAGATCTGGCGGCAGTCCCCATATGTAATGGTCAATGACCAGGATCTCCAAAATTTCTTCCGGCCTGTACACCTCGGGCTGTAACTATTTCTGTGCAAGGTGTTTGAGGTTGAATAGTTGGGACCTCAGGGGTTTGTTCTCCTGGTATTTCCACTCATGGAACCTCTGGGCCCTTACCGCTGCCGTTACCCCTGCTCATGCTAGGATCTCTGCCTTCAGACGAGTATAGTCAGTGGCATCTCTGGCAGGCAAGTCAAAGTAGGCCTTCTGGGCCTCTCCACACAAAAAAGGGGGGAGAATGCTGGCCCACTGCTCTTGGGGCCATGCCTCATGCTGAGCAGTCATTTCAAATGATGCCTCTATGTCATCTCCTGACGTCATCTTTGGCAGACAACCAGTGGCCCTCAGAGTTCGCGTCCCATCAGACCCCCGGGCCTGGGTGGTGAGGATCTTCAGCTGGTCTACCACCTCTCTCAAGAGGGGACAATCTTGGGTTGCCTGGCTCATCAATAATTGATTGGTTTCCTGCTGTAGCCACATAGACTCCTGTTGTGCCATTGCCTGAACCCAGGTGGCCTCCTGCTGGGCTGCTGTGGCTTCTACCAGAGCTGTAACCACCTCCTCCATTGTGGTACAAAGCAAACAAACAAACCTAACAAAAAAAAATCCAAAACCCCAGTGCACTTTTTTTTAAACCTCTTTCTTCGGCCACGTTGTGAATGAAATCCCACTACTGACACCAGTTGTGACAAAGCTCTGTCCTTACCTCCGTGGGTCCCGTGTTTCCTGGCGGATTTTGCTAGCCTCAGAGGCTCATTGTGATTCTGCACGTAACCCTTCTCTCTCTAGAGACAAGGGTCACAGTCTACTGAGCCATTTTCATCATAAGCCAGCAAGGGAGGTGACAAGAAGTTATCCTTCCTTGCATAGTCTCTGTTGTCTCCCTGTCTCAGTAATTAATCAGCGGGCAAAAGTGCGGGGGGAGCCCGGGCCCACCCTCTACGCCAGGTTCCAGCCCAGGGACCTTAATAGTATCAGCTATGGTAGCTGACCTTTTAGAAACATGACATGTACAATTCCCTGGGCTACTTCCCCCACAGCAGCCCTCACTTCCTCAAGCTCCATTTCACCCTTACCTCAGGGCCTCCTTCCTTGTGCCTGATATGGTGTATACTACTCAGCCTCTCCAACAGTGCAACTTCCTCCCACAGCTCCTGACATGCATTCCCACCTGACGAACTGGGAGGCTTTTAACTAGTTTCAGCCAGCCCCTGATTGGCTTCAGGTGTCCCAATCAACATAGCCTTCTCCCTGCCTTCTGGAAAGTTCTTAATTGGCCACAGGTGTCTTAATTGACCTGAAGCAGCTGCCATTTCACTTATCCTGGTACCAGGGATTTCTTTAGCCTGGAGCTAATATATCTATCTCCCACTACTTTTCTATAGCCATCTGGCCTTGCCCTGTCACAATACTCAAACAAAATCTGCACATGATGACTATTTCCGACTATCTTCAAGCAACTGTCAGTTGTCCACATTGCATGGCACTGCCCTGTAGGGTGGGTGTCCATGACACTGAGAAGAACTGTGTTGCTCAACTGGAAGCACAATGCCAGGTACAGAAACAACATGCAGCTCAATCAACACAACCAGAGAAATAGCTTGGTGCGATAAATGTTGTTCTTCCCAAATTGGTCTATAGAGCCATGCGAAGACCCATTAATACAAACTGTGACTGTCAGTCATCCTCGAGTGACTACTATTATGATTATTGTTAGTATGTAGGCCTGTTTGTTAGCCGGAGATAGAATTTTGGGTTTGACCTTTGATACTCCTATCCTTACTAATATGTGTGAACAAAGAACAAAGACATTGTGTGTTGCATGTCTCACTCCTTTCTAGTACTGAAAGTTCCCATAGAGGATGATATAATAGTCTGTTATCAGCTACTTCATTAACTCAATGGCAGAGGTTGGTGTGGCAAACTAAAGGTTCCCAACTTGCTGATGAAGCATGTGGATGTCAATATGAAGTCACACTACTTATTTATTTTTAAACCTAGGAAATTACATCCAGAACTACCTTAAAAAGAACGTTAAGGTTGCAAAGTCAAGCACTCAAAAGGAGCTTGCTGGAATGTTAATGCTGATTTTCAATAAGTCTTGGAGCACTGGGGAAGTTCCAAAATAAAACTAATGTTGTGCTAGTTTTTTAAAAGAGTAAATGGGATGACCTTTAGAGGCCTGTCAGCCTCACATTAGAACTGGGCAATATAATGGAATGGTCAATATGGGACTCCATTAATAGAGAATTAAAGGAGGGTAATGTAATTAATGAAAATCAACATGGGTTTATTGAAAATAATCCTGTCAAACTGACTTGTAATCTTTTTGTTATGAAATTACAAGTTTGGTTGATAAAGGTAATAGTCGTGATGCAATACACTTAAACTTCTGTAAGACATTTGACTTGGTACCACACATGTTGATTAAAATACTAAAATGACATAAAATTAACATGGCACACATAAAAAGGATTAAAAACTGGCTAACTGGTAGACCTCAAAATATAATTGTACACAGAGAATAGTCAAATGGGCATGTTTCCAGTGGGTCCCACAGAGATGGCTTTAACACTTTTAGCAATGACCTGGAAGAAAACATAAAATCACTGAAAGTTGGCGGATGACAAAAATTGGGGAGTGGTAAATAATGAAGATGACAGGTCATTGATTCTGAATGGTCTGGATCGCTTGGTAAATGGGGCACAAGCAAACAATATGCATTTTTAATACAGCCTCTGTGTACTAGTTGGTAGCAATCTTCATGAGATTCCCCCGTTAGTGCCAGTTGTGTAAGTGGCGCTTGTCACATACCCTCACAATGTTGATGAACATTAAAGTTTGCTACTTCTGTTTCTGTTTTAGGCAGCACTGATGAGTTGCTTTTCTCCATACATCTCATATATATCCCTAGTATAAAAAAACATTGTTAGGAGTGATCCTGAAGAGGGCTTGGTCCTGAGCTCACCGACCTTTGACTCTGTTAATGTATGTGATATTGTATTATGAACAATAATAGAGGTAAAGAGTTGACTACTATTGTGGTGGTAGATGTGAGTGTGGGGGGGAAAGAGAAGTCTCTCTAGAAGCTAAGAAAATCTGTTTGGGAAGCTGGACTTTCTCTTTTGTCCTTTGACTATAACATTGACGGAGGATGGCTTCAGTACCAATCTCGACCCTAACTCTCAGTCACATTTTCTGTCCCCCCTTCAGTCTCCCCAGACTCTTTGTCCCCATCTCCTCCTTTCTCTCACCTCGTTCTGGCTGTTGTCCCCTCCTCAATCAACTCAGACAGTTCATGATGCCAGCAAGAGAATCACTGAAAGCACAGAAAAGACAGAATCTCTGCTTGCAGTTCTGGTGCCCAGCTCCACCCAGTCTGGAGCAGCAATTACAGGGAAATTCTAATATCACCCCTTTAGCTCCTGATTGGAGCCTTAAGTTTCTCTGCAGGGATAGGATATGTGCAGTCCAGTCACATACAGGAGTTAAGGGGCTGGAGCATGCTGAGTTGCTCTCTGGGAGTAGCACTTGTACAGTCTGGTCAGAGTTAGGAGCTGGGAGAGGCTCAAGCATGCTCAGTGAAGTAGAATCTTTGGAGATTTTAGCTGCTAAAAATCAAAGTTTCTACTGGGCATGTGCAAAGTGTAACTTTTTATTTTGTCAACTTTGGGCAGATTTTCATACAGATGTTGAAACATACCTGAGATAATGGCCAATAGATGTCAAATTTGAAGTCGCTGCTCAAAATTATTGGGCACTAGAGGTATTCAAAAAAAGGTCATCAGAATTCTAAACATAGGTTGTTTTGTTTTAAATTTCAACAAAAAATAGTTTTCTCCGCCTTTTTCTCCGAAATGGGGGGACTATCAGACTGAGGCAAACACCTGGGAAGGTACCATGCTGCTTTCCTACCTATATGAGGCTATGAATCAACAGTGCTCCCAAGCCACTCATGTGATCAGTAGTACTCACTACTAGGCAGTGCAATAGGTTTTCCCTGGACCCAGAGGACATCCAGAATGGTAACAAAAATAACCTCCTGTGAAGTAAGAGTACCAGTCCCTCTTGTATAAGAGCAGGAGAAAGGAGGAAACCCGCACACCAATCTGTAGTCACTGCAGATGACCCCTGGGGCATTATATTACAGAGGTGACAATACATGGGAAAAAATCAGGATGAATATTTTAAAAGTTTTGCTTACAGTTGGTTCAGTTGTGAGCCTGTTAACTATGACAGTGTTCCTGTAAGTACATGCCTTGCACACACAAAAAATGGCATTTCACACTCTGCTGTTATAAAGCACATGATTAGATAGAACTTCAGCTGGTATAAATTGGTGTAGCTCCCTTGAATTCAAGTCAATCTACATCAGCTGAGGATCTGGCCCATTACTTATATTAGGGGGAGAAATGGGCATACAATATGGTGATTTTCAAGACCAGCATGCAGCTAAATAAACACATTAATTTAATTCTATTTTCTAGCTCTTTAAAAAGTAATAAATTATAAAGAAAAGGGCCCTGAAAGACAACATGGGAGCAGGAGGAGACAATAGTCTCTTCTGTAAACTTATTTCATCTATATGTGATGGGATTGAAAAACCCAAAAGGATGGCATCATGCCCACTCAAATATCAGCCAAAGGAAAGAATTATGAGATTGTATGAAAGCACTAGGAAAAATTCGTTCAGGTTAGATTACCACATTATTAAACAATTAAAGCATCACAGAAGGTACATAGAAAAGGCAAGAGGGATAATCCCAGGGTGGCCTATGAAGGACAGCTAAAAATTGGAGCTGGCAGAGCTTAGAGAAAAACAGCTTAGATTAAAAGTAAAGTCACCAAAAATACATGCTTAGGAAGATCTTATTTAAAGTCAATGGAGAAATTAGACATGGAAACAACTTGGACAGCAAAAATTCCCATGCCTAATTTTCTGACAATTTCATTTTACTTTGAAGAGTTTAGTCTATTTTTATTTCTTTTTCTATTTCTTGCTTTTTATTTTCTATTGCTTACTCCTGAAAATTAGATAGAAGAATTTAGATCCTAGTGCTTTCTGTCTGTAACCAAGACGTCAGTGTTTGTTACATATCTCCTCTCTGTAACCAATACATAGAGGATGTGAGTTTATTACTGCCCCAGCTACACAGCCTGGCTCTAGCTGAAATGGGAGACACTTAGGCTACCAAGATAGGAGCTGTCACATAAGTGGTGGCTTGTCTGGGGTTCAAACTGCCCTGGGTCTCAGATACTGAGGATGAGCTTTTGGTATCCAAAGGAAGTATATAACCCATTGGTCAATGAGTATTATGTCCTTTATAGGGCCAGCTGTGGCCTGATTGGGGTGTGGCCCCAGCTGAAGCTGCTTCCCAAATCAGCCTAGCAATTGGCTACCCCGGGGCAGCCTTCCCCCCCCCCCCAGGCTGCTTTAACCCTTTCAGGGCTGGAACGGGTAACCACCCCTCTACAGTCCTCCAGATAGATGTATATGCTTTGTGTAAAAAGAAAAGGAGTACTTGTGGCACCTTAAAGACTAACAAATTTATTTGAGCATAAGCTTTCGTGAGCTATAGCTCACTTCATCGGATGCATTCAGTGGAAAATACAGTGTGGAAATTTATATACACACACAGAGAACATGAAACAATGGGTTTTATCATATACACTGTAAGGAGAGTGATCACTTAAGATGAGCTATTACCAGCAGGAAGGGGTGGGAAGGAAGAAAACTTTTTGTGGTGATAATCAAGGTGGGCCATTTCCAGCAGTTGACAAGAACGTCTGAGGAACAGTGGGGGGAAGGGAGGGGGAAATAACAGGGGGAAATAGTTTTACTTTGTGTAATGACACATCCACTACCAGTCTCTATTCAAGCCTAAGATAATTGTATCCAGTTTACTAATTAATTCCAATTCAGCAGTCTCTCGTTGGAGTCTGTTTTTGAAGTTTTTTTGTTGAAGAATAGCCACTCTCAGGTCTGTAATCGAGTGACCAGAGAGATTGAAGTGTTCTCCGACTGGTTTTTGAATGTTATAATTCTTGATGTCTGATTTGTGTCCATTTATTCTTTTACGTAGAGACTGTCCAGTTTGACCAATGTACATGGCAGAGGGGCATTGCTGCACAAGATGGCGTATATCACATTGGTAGATGCGCAGGTGAACGAGCCTCTGATAGTGTGGCTGATGTGATTAGGCCCTATGATGGTGTCCCCTGAATAGATATGTGGACACAGTTGGCAACGGGCTTTGTTGCAAGGATAGGTTCCTGGATTAGTGGTTCAGTTGTGTGGTGTGTGGTTGCTGGTGAGTATTTGCTTCAGGTTGGGGGGCTGTCTGTAAGCAAGGACTGACCTATCTCCCAAGATCTGTGAGAGTGATGGGTCGTCCTTCAGGATAGGTTGTAGATCCTTGATGATGCATTGGAGAGGTTTTAGTTGGGGGCTGAAGGTGATGGCTAGTGGCGTTCTGTTATTTTCTTTGTTGGGCTTGTCCTGTAGTAGGTGACTTCTGGGTACTCTTTTGGCTCTGTCAATCTGTTTCTTCACTTCAGCAGGTGGGTATTGTAGTTGTAAGAATGCTTGATAGAGATCTTGTAGGTGTTTGTCTCTGTCTGAGGGGTTGGAGCAAATGCGGTTGTATCGTGAAGCTTGGCTGTAGACAATGGATCGTGTGGTGTGATCCGGGTGAAAGCTGGAGGCATGTAGGTAGGAATAGTGGTCAGTAGGTTTCCGGTATAGGGAGGTGTTTATGTGACCATCACTTATTAGCACCGTAGTGTCCAGGAAGTGGATCTCTTGTGTGGACTGGTCCAGGCTGAGGTTGATGGTGGGATGGAAATTGTAGAAATCATGGTGGAATTCCTCAAGGGCTTCTTTTTCATGGGTCCAGATGATGAAGATGTCATCAATGTAGCGCAAGTAGAGTAGGGGTATTAGGGGACGAGAGCTGAGGAAACGTTGTTCTAAGTCAGCCATAAAAAGGTTGGCATACTGTGGGGCCATGCCCCCTGTTGCTACAGCTTGAGCTGAAGAGCCTCATGCTTTCAGCTTTGGAGATCCCAGAGTCAGTTCCCGGAGTAGGCCACAATGGCAGCTGTCATGTAGCTACAGAGTTTGTACAGGTTTAGACTGTATCTTCACTAGCAAGCTTGATATCTGTTATTCTCCATCTTTGGGAGAAACCGTGGAAACTGTAGTACAAACCAGGCTCAGATGTACCAATGGCCTTGGAATCTATGAATACCTTAATAACCCCTTAACTTTTGCATGGTTGACTTTGCAACCTTAATGTTCTTTCTAATGTAAATTTGTGTGTGTAATGCCAGTTGATTTTACATGTTATTTGGTTATGAAGTCCATTTTCAATCATATCATTGTAAGTGAATCACTATCTTTTTATTATATTTTACACATATATTAGGGAAGCTCAGGGATTGGTTATGGGCTATGTTGTTAATATTTTTTATTTGTATTGTGATAGTTCCTATGAGCCCCAGTCATGAACCAGGACCCGAGCAGGATTCTTCACATGCACACATCCTCAGCCAAAAGACCTTGGAGAGTTCACACACACTTTAATGGGGTTTACTACTGAGGTACTTCCTTGTGGATCAGCTCATGACCAGTCTGATGCTCCTTCCTTCAGTTTCTCACTCTGTGGTCTCATTCACTCTCTCCATGGCTTGGCCCTCCAGCCAGGTAAGTCTGTGGTTCCCCCCCTTTCAGGGTATCAGTGTCTCCCCCTATTGGCTGACCCAGTATTGTTCCCAACATTGCTCTAATTCAAAGCAATGACACTTCCCCAGTGGCTAGTTAGGAGAATCTGGGTCCACCCACTACTGCAGGTTCCAGCCCACGGACCTTACAATCAGCAGCCGAAGTCTGCTTCTGCTCTCACCCTGGGTTTCCTCCTTTCCCTCTCTGAACCCAGAAAGTAACTGCAGGCATCCATGCTGCAGTATCCTTTCAGTTTCAAACTTCCTGACCTGATACCAACTCCACCTGTTCCTATCCAGCTGGGCTCCATTCTCCATCAAGCATAACTCTCCCTTAGGTGTGGCCTATTAGGTCACTTAGCCCCTTCTGAGCCATATTAACCCCTTCCAGAATAGTGTGGTGTGAACATCCCATCACATGTACTTTTTGTTTTAGGTTAGTGCTTATGCTTGCAGTTGTTAATTGAAGGTGAGCTCAATGGGGTTTTTACTCAACTCCTAACAACATTTCAGATCAGAACACTAGTTAGTCATCCACTCAGTAACCCAGTCTCAGTATGTCTATGCTACGAAATTAGGTCGATTTTATAGAAGTCGATTTTTAGAAATCAATTTTATACAGTCGATTGCATATGTCCACAGTACGCGCATTAAGTCAGCAGAGTGCGTCCTCATTACTGTGGCTGGCATCGACTGACAGAGCGGTGCACTGTGGGTAGCTATCCCACAGTTCCCACAGTCTCCGCCGCCAATTGGAATTCTGGGTTAAGCTCCCAGTGCCTGATGAGGCAAAAACATTGTTGCAGGTGGTTTTGGGTGCATGTCATCAGTTGCCCCTCCCTCCGTGAGAGCAATGGCAGACAATCATTTTGTGCCTTTTTTCCATGCAGACCACCATACCACGGCAAGCATGGAGCCCGCTAAGCTCAGCTCACCATCACCGCTGCTGTTGTGTCCTGGGTGCTGCTGTCAGCAGATGGTGCAGTATGACTGCTAACCATCATCATCCATTTTTTCCGCTGCAACTTTGCTCTCCTGCTCTTGTAAATGAGCTCAGTCTCAATAGCAAATTTCTCCAGGTTGTCATCATCCACCGCTTCCGCTGCAACTCTGCTCTCCTGGTGCCATGAATCCACCTCACAGGTCCTCTCATCATTCTGTATAAATAGCTATTCTCGTGGCATCCATCGTCATCCACCGCTTCCGCTGCAACTCTGCTCTCTTGCAGACGCCATACCATGGCAAGCATGGAGCCCGCTTAGCTCACCGTCACCGCTGCTGTTGTGAGCATTATAAACACTTCGCGCATTATCCTGGAGTATATGCAGAACCGGGCTAAGAGACGCCAGCATGAGGACGATTTTGATGAGGACATGGACACAGATGTTCCTGAAAGCATGGGCTGTGGCAATTGGGACATCATGGTGGCAGTGGGGCTGGTTGATACAGTGGAACGCTGATTCTGGACCCGGCAAACAAGCACAGACTGGTGGGACCGCATAGTGTTGCAGATATGGGATGATTCACAGTGGCTGCAAAACTTTCGCATGCAAAAGGCCACTTTTACTGGAACTCTGTGAGTTGCTTTCCCCCGCCCTGAAGCGCAGGAATACCGAGATGAGAGCTGCCCTGACAGTTGAGAAGCGAGTGGCAATAGCCCTGTGGAAGCTTGCAACGCCTGACTGGTACTGGTCAGTCGGCAATTAATTTGGAGTGTGCAAATCTACTGTGGGGCCTGCTGTGATCCAAGTAGCCAATGCAATCATTGACGTTCTGTTATCAAGGGTAGTGATTCTGGGAAATGTGCAAGTCATAGTGGATGGCTTTGCTGCAATAGGTTTCCCTAACTGTGGTGGGGCAATAGACAGAACACATATCCCTAACTTGGCACCAGACCACCTTGCCAACCAGTACATAAACTGCAAGGGGTACTTCTCAATGGCGCTGCAAGCGCTGGTGGATCACAAGGGACGTTTCACCAACATCAACGTGGAATGGCCGGGAAAGGTCATTATGCTCGCATCTTTAGGAACTCTGGGCTGTTTGAGCAGCTGTAAGAAGGGACTTACTTCCCAGACCAGAAAATTACTGTTGGGAATGTTGAAATGCCAATAGTTATCCTTGGGGACCCAGCCTACCCTTAATGCCCTGGCTCATGAAGCTGTACACAGGCACCTTGGACAGTAGTAAGGAGCAGTTCAACTATAGGCTGAGCAAGTGCAGAATGGTGGTAGAATGTGCCTTGGATGTTTAAAAGCTCGCTGGCACTGTTTGCTGACTAGGTCAGACCTCAGCACAACCAATATTCCCATTGTTATTGCTGCTTGCTGTGTGCTCCATAAAATCTGTGAGAGTAAGGGGGAGACATTTATGGAGGGGTGGGAGGTTGACGCAAATCGCCTGGCATCCGATTTTGAGCAGCCAGACACCAGGGCAATTAGAAGAGCACAGCAAGGTGCGCTGTGCATCAGAGAGGCTTTGAAAACCAGTTTCATGATTGGCCAGGCTTCGGTGTGACAGTTGTGTGTATTTCTCCTTGATGGAAACCCGCCTCCTTTGTTGATTTTAATTCCCTGTAAGCTAACCAATCTCCCCACTTCGAAATAAAGTAACTATTGTTTTGAAACCATGCATTCTTTCTTTATTAATTAAAAAAAGGGAGATAACTGACACAGTAGCCTGGGTGGGGTGGGGGAGGAAGGAAGGACAAGGCCACATTGCTTATTGTAGCCACATTACAAATCAAACTGTTTGAATGACAGCCTTCTGTTGCTTGGGCCATCCTCTGGAGTGGAGTGACTGGGTGCCCAGAGCCTCTCCCTCCCTCCCCCACCCTGCATTCTTGGGCATCTGGGTGAGGAGGATATGGAACTTGGGGAGGAGGTCAGGCAGTTGTACAATGGATGCAGCAGGGGTCTGTGCTATTGTTGGCTTTCCTGCAGCTGCACCAGATGCTTCATCATGTCTGTTTGCTCCCCCATTAGCCTTAGCATCACAAATGGAGAAGAAATTCACCATTTGCCTGCTGCACATTCTCCTCCTCCTCCTCCTCCTCCTCTTCCTCATCCACAAAATCCTCCTACCTGTTGCATGAGACTCCCCCCTTGCAGTTGTCCATGGACAGTGGTGGGGTAGTGGTAGGGTCCCCTCCTAGAATGGCATGCAGCTGATCATAGAAGTGACATAGGCGTGAGCAGCACATTTCATTAGGGTGCTCACCCAGGGAATTTTTTTTAAAGGCAAACATTTATTGAATACTCAATCATAAAGGACATTATTTTTATTCATCAAACAAACTAAAGAAACTAAAACTTAACTAAAAACTTAATTTTTTTAAATTAACAACTAAACTTTACTTAAAAATACCAACTTAAAAATTGAGACACAAAATACCAAATTTTTGCTGTAGTGATAACCAGGTGTATACAAAGATACAGTCAATTTTAATTATCTTTATCTTTAACCAGATAATGAGCTGACCCAAATTGACCAAAACAGATTAAGGCTTCTTCATCTTCCTGTCCTAGAGAATGAGACATTGTTCACCAGGTGTTATGGAGTTAAATTCCTCAATCACATCATTGTAATTAACTGACAAAGCCAATTCTTGTTCAATGTACAAAATCATGAGTGAGTCGAGGCGCTGTTGGGACATTGTACTTCTTAGTTTGTTTTTTACATGTGCTAGTTTCAAAAAGGCTCTTTCACATGAACAGCTTGTAACAGGTAAGACTGCAAAGCATTGAATAGATTTGTAAAAGTCCTGGAACATGGAAGACCGATCCGATTCCTTTAGCCAATCAAGCCACTCTCTGGTGGTGTTCGTAGTGCTACCTTTAGGAACAGATCTGTCATAACCCCGAAGCAATCCGACTTCAGCTTCCAACTCATCCAAGGATACTTTAAATTTGTTGGCAATGATTCTCATATTGTCCCTGCCAATGTCTAAGCTCAGCAGTTTTCCCACTGCAGTCACAATTTTACGAGTCTTCTGTTCAAATCGCTGTTCAATGCCAGTAATCACTGCGTCTAGGAGTGGGTAAAATGAAGTTATTCTCTCCTGCTCCTCTTTTGTATCAAAGTGATGCTAGGACTCAAATGCATCATCAATACAAGTGGACGTTTTTCTCTTCTTAACTGGGGGAATCGATATATCATTCTCTATACATATTTTCACACTGTCATTGAAAATAGATTGAAAATATTCTGGACCACTTCTCATTGCGGCCAAAGAGTTATGCAAGCTTTTCACCCCTGGCATTCCAGTAAGTAAGTTGAGATCTGGAGCTTGAAAAGCATTACTCACTTTTACCACCATCTGGAGAATAGGGTGCATCATGTGAAGGGCAAAGATAAACTTGAATGAATTTAGTTCATGGATAAGGTCTCTGGCTTTTATTTTAGCATCAGCAAGGCGAGTTGTTTCGATAATCTCTTGTAAAGTTTGAAAAATGATGGAGTAGTTTTGTTTTACAACAGCCACTGCTTCTGCTCTGCATGCCCATCTTGTGTTTGATAGTGACTTCCAAGTCTTCAACTGGGATCCTACTTCTTGTGAAATCTTCTCCATAACTTCATGTCACACAGGACTCCCCTCCATGAAGGCATAAAAAGTCTGAATAACATCAAAAAAATCAAAGACAGTTCTGTTTTGTTTACTTGCAGTGCATGCATCTACTAGGACGAGGTTCAAACAATGCTCATAACAGTGTACATAGAGTATTCCACTGTTTCTTTCTTTACATTTCATTTGAACTCCCGCAGTACATCCAGACATAGTAGATGCCCCATCAAAACAGAGAGACATCACTGATGACCAGTCCATTTTAAGAATGCCAAGGACGTCATTTAACTGGTCAAAAATAGACTGAGCATCAACTGTTAATAGTCTCTGAACAGACACAAAATGTTCAACTGGACTATGTTTTTCATTGTCAAAATACCGCACCACAATGGACATCTGTTCATGATGTCGACAGTCAGTAGTGTCGTCAGCAATTATTGAGACCATTTTTCAATAAGCCTGCTTGCCCTCATCCAACAATATATGAATAGGTTTTCCTTCATTAAAACTTGACCATGAAGAATAACTCAACACATGAGATTTTGACAGTTGGTGGATTTTAAAACATTCGTTAGCCCTATGCCAGTTTCTGAATCCCTTATCAATAATGCTGGATCAGCGTGACCTTTGTTTGCTGCATCATTAGAGGAGAAGAAACGGCAGTAAAAACAAAATGCTGCGTCCTTTGATGGGCTATATTCTAACCACCTATACTTTTCATACCAATTGGACTGAAAACTTTTTTGTTTATTCCCTATTTTACTTCTAGGAAACATGCTCAATCTAGGCTGATAAGGACCTCTAGATAATCGAGACTGGCGTTTTAATCTATTTTTTGGAAAATCACAGACCGGGTCATCAGATGGAATGTTTGATGGCTTTGAATAGGAACTACACTGACCTGAACTAAGAGACAAAGTCTGTTTCTTTTGGTCATTACTCAGTTTATTGCACTCACTGGAACTGGTGGCGGCATTATCTTCATGTAAGTTCTTAACCAAGGAGTCTGAGGTATTTGCACTACTATCAGCACATTCATTATAATTCAGTTTGTCTGCTCCTTTTCTTATCTTAACAAAGAATGGATCCATATTTTAAAATTAAAAGTGGGTATCACATGATTGAATTAAAACGTAAAGCCATGGGCTTGTTATGTTTTTCAGTAGAGTACACCTGACAAAAATTACAAACACCGTAGACACTGCACTGGGCATACCTGAGGCGGCCGCTTATATAGATCAAAGAATTTTATAGAATAGTAGTCGGAGGGGGCGGGGAGGACCAATGGTAATGCGGCGCCACAATAGTGGGGACGCATGCTGCAAGCAAATGCAGGCTTTCTACAACATCTATATCATGCAATTTGGCGCTTATTACATAATATAACAATCAATACTGTAAAACTAAAAGAGCATATCATGCGGTTAAATTAAAATGCAAAGCCACTTTTTTTTTGAGACATTAGGGCAGGGGTGGGCAAACGTTTTGGCCTGAGGGCCACATCGGGGTTCCAAAACTGTATGGAGGGCCAGGTAGGGAAGGCTGTGCCTCCCCAAACAGCCTGGCCCCCTCCCCGTATCCACCCCTCCCACTTCCTGCCCTCCGACTGCCCCCCTCAGAACCCTCGATCCATCCAACCCCCCCTGCTCCTTGTCCCCTGACTGCCCCCCTCCTGGGACCCCCTCCCCCTAACCCCCCCTGGGACCCCACCCTCTATCCCTGCTCCCCTCAGGCTGCAGGTGAACCTCCCACCCTGCTCTCCCCTGCCCCTGCAGTGCAACCCCCCCACTCCGCGGTGGCCCGTGGGCCGTAGTTTGCCCACCTCTGCATTAGGGTGTGCCTGGGCACACCCGGCACACCCCATACGCACGCCTGTGAGAAGCGGCATGTATGGGGCTCTGACCTGGAGTGACTGTTTGCCTCCTTTGTCTTTTGGTAGGCTTGCCTCAGTTCCTTAACTTTCATGCAGCACTGCTGTGTTTCCCTGTTGTAGCCTCTGTCCAACATGCCCTGTGAGATTTTGGCAAATATATTTGCATTTCTTCTTTTTGATCTGAATTCTGCCTGCACAGATGCTTCTCCCCATACAGCAATCAGATTCAGTGTCTCCCTTTCGGTCCACGCTGGAACTCATTTGTGATTCTGGGGGGACTGCATGGTCACCTGTGCTGCTGAGTTCGCCATGCTGACCAAACAGGAAATGAAATTCTAAAGTTCCTGGGGCTTTTCCTGTGTACCTGGCTAGTGCATTGGAGTTGAAAGTGCTGTCCAGAGCTGTCACATTGGAGCACTCTGGGATAGTTCCCAGAGGCCAATACTGTCGATTTGCGTCCACTCTATCCAAATTCGATCCAGCAAGGTCAATTTTAGAGCTACTCCCCACACTGGGGAGGAGTAAAGAAGTTGATTTTAAGAGCCCTTAAAGTCGATGGAATGGGGTTGGTTGTGTGGACGCATTCATTTTAAAATCGACCTAATGAGGGGAAATTCGACCTAACTCCATAGTGTAGACCAGGTCTCAGTCTGTACAGCTGCCTCACTTGCTGTTGAAAATAGTTTGTGTCATGGTTTAGACCAGTGATACTCAGATTGGGGTTCCCAAGCCTCAGGTGGCTCTTTAATGTGTCTCCTGCAGCTCTTTGCAGCACATGCTATTAAAAAACTCTGTGATTTAATTATTAACTAATCTAAGTTATTAACCAATCAAGATGCTTTTATTATGTTATTAACCAATTGCAGCTGAAAAAATAATACTACCTTGTCAGTCATTTTTCTGTGAGAATTATATATATATATATAGTAATACAGCATGGCCAGAGGGCAGCAGGAGAGTGTTAGAAGGGAGCCTTATTCCCTGTAGAGGGAAGAAAGTTTGCTATAGATTAATTAAAGCACCTGAAGCCAATTAAAGCACCTGAAACCAATCAGAGCATCTGATAAAACCCCCCTGCTTCAATCAGACAAGGGAAGGAGTTGAAGCAGAGTGGATTGGTATTGGAGCAGAGAGCAGTCTGGAGGAGTTGAAGCAGAGTGGATTGGTGTTGGAGTAGAGAACAGTTTGGAGGAGTTGAAGCAGAGTGGATTGTTGTTGGAGTAGAGAGCAGTTTGGAGGGAAGCAAAGGAGAGTTTGGAGAAGTGCTGTGTTGGGCTAAGAAGACCAAGACTCTAGGTAAAGGGACATCTGGTTTGTGCAGAGGGAGGGCAGGAAGCCCCACAAGCTGTAGGGCAGGAGAGGGAAGTAGACCAGGGGAAGAAACTGCTAGTTCAAGCAGTTTACCGCTATCCCTAGGGTCCCTGGGCTGGGACCGGGAGTAGAGGGCGAGCCCAGGTCCCTCCCTCTCCACTCCCCTCCTCTAGGACACTAGTGGGGCAGTTAATACCCCGGTTCATTGGCGAGAAATGGTGCCCTGAACCCTCCCCAAGAAGAGAAAGTGCGAGACCCATCAAAGTAGTGCTGGCAATTTGCCACAATATATATAGTAAATGAAACAATGAATTCACACTAATGTGGCTCTTTTGGGTAATGTTGATTGACAGTTTGGCTCCTGAACCACTGAGGAGTGAGTATTACTGGTTTATATAATTAGATCAGGGCCCATAAAAGGAATGATGTCTTAGTTTACATTCTACTTCATCTGTTATAAGCATTTCATTTACTTTATTGTGGCTTGTATATGTTTAAAGCAAGCATTTGGTGTTCACTGTAAAGAAAAATCAGTCAAGACTTTGTCCCTAAAGCAGTCATTTCATTGCTGAGACCTTCAGAGTTCCTAATTAATTCTCTTAATCTCTTTATTTCCCCAAGCTCTCTGCTTTAGATTACACATCTAAATTATCAGCGCTGCAGGGATGACTAATTAATTGACTCCTAAATCATTGTTGGTTTCCTTTCTCTGAAGTTACAAACATTGAAAGAAAACAAAGATATCACAGCATAATGTGTGACCACACTTTATGATTATAGATGGTCTATATAGGCAGTTAACCATTATAAATACGCATATTTAGTACTTCAGGCTCTTTATGATGGGTACTCTAGGCTTACCTTCTCCATATATTAAAGAAAAGTTTCTGTACTAAGTAGGCTTGGCAAGCTGGTCAATGACCTGGTCAAAGAATGGCAGTTGAATATTGTCATTCATCAAATATTCCAATAAGAATGCCATGATATAGGTGGCAGCCTACTTTTTTGATTGCATCCTCGTTCCCTCTGTTAACAAGCCGACTTCAATGTATTGATTGTTCACTTTACTACATGCTAATGCAACATGTTGGGAAAATACTGAACTAATTGAAAGATGCGCATCTCGACTGGTTTGAATATTCTAGAGCAAACAGCAATGTATGTATTTCTTTATTTGTTAATCAGGCCATTAGTGTACATGGTGGTTTCCAAAGCACATTAAATAAGTAAAAAGACAGAGTCCCTGTCCCAGAGAGTTTACTTTCTAAACTGACTAGACAAATACTGAAATTAACATGCAAGTGAGTTGGGGAAGAAGAGGAGGATTCACGATCATTAAACTTCCTACCCCAGCACAAAGAGTAACGATGTACTGCCATTAAGTTGGCCTACTTACCATGAGTGTATTTAAAATTGATGACTTCTTTTCTTTTATGGTTGCTATTTTTCATTTCTTTTATGCCTATTCAGTCTTGAATAACACACACATTTAACTGCTAACCTAACATTGCTAAAAAGGAAAAAAAAAAATTGAACTTCATTTCATTGTTTCACATTTTTCTGAGTTAATATAACTGCGTTAAGTAACTTGTGTTTTTTTTTTTTTTTTTGTTTATTAGGCATATGTGTCTAAGGCTAAGCCTACTGGAGACCATAAAGTGTTACTCTTTGTTATGGTTGTTACTTTTCTAACAAATCAGTGCTTTAAAATATTTGACAGTATCTGAACTAGTCAATTTACCAATTATTTTTTGACCTGTCAAATGCCCAGCCCTATAACTAAGCCTCACTGCAGGGCTGGTGCCCCCTTGCAATTCATACACAGCTCTGTCCTGTTCCATTACAGCCCAAGTTACAGTGTAAATTAGAGTGTAACAACTGAATGAAAGGTGATGAATCCTGTATAAAGGCATGCCACACGCAGGAGTATGGACAAGAGACTGAACTATATTTCCTGGCCTTAGTCACAATGACTGTAACTATTTGGTGTTCTTGTCCTAGTATTCCTTCTGTTCTAGTTTCCTGCAATGTAGTTCTATGAAACTTCTTCAATTAAGAGTGAATTGTCAGTTGCTGGTATAACCCACTGGTCACAGTGTCCCCCTCTGTGCCCAATCCACAGAGGAAGTGAATGTGTTATAGCTCCAGCTGCAAGCTTTTAGCTCTGAAGGTCCCTGTTCAATCCCCAACTTGGTGACCATCAGTTTGGCATTTAGGATTTTGTCCTTTGTCCATAAGCCTCTGGAACTGATGCACCTTTTGAAATGTGTTGTAATATTGTAACAGTGTTAAGTGTAACCTCCTGGGTGTGGTGCTCTATCTCCTCTAGTGGCACTGAGACCACTTAAAGAGAGAGAGAGAAAGATTAATGAGTCTGCTCTACAACCTTAACTCATGGGCATATGGCCTTTAGCTTGTGCAGTAGAGGCTCATACACAAAGATCCCAGGTTCAATTCCGACAACCAGGGTCTCAAGTATTACATCAAGCATGGATCCTTAAATCCACCAAGACTTTCTTAACAAAACAATGCAAACCAACTTTTATGCTATTCTATTTTACTGTGTAAATGCCTGAAAAAGTATATATCAAATTGCCAGAAATGGGACCCCACAATTCATGAGTGAATTATGTTTAAACTAGGGGTGTGAAACGATTATAAAAAATTAATCGCAACTAATCGCAGTTTTAATCGCACTGTTAAAAAATAAAATACCATTTATTTAAATATTTTTGGATGTTTTCTACATTTTCAAATATCGATTTCAATTACAACACAGAATACCAAGTGCACAGTGCTCATTTTATATTTTTATTACAAATATTTACACTGTAAAAATGATAAAAGAAATAGCATTTTTCAATTCCCTTCATACAAATTCTGTAGTGTAATCTCTTTATCATGTATCAGAGGGGTAGCCGTGTTAGTCTGGATCTGTGAAAGTGGCAAAGAGTCCTGTGGCACCTTATAGACTCACAGACGTATTGGAACATAAGCTTTCATGGGTGAATAAGTGGGTATTCACCCACGAAAGCTTATGCTTTTGTCTGTTAGTCTATAAGGTGCCACAGGTCTCTTTATCATGAAAGTATAACTTACAAATGTAGATTTTTTTTTTTTTTTTACATAACTGCACTCAAAAACAAAACAATGTAAAACGTTAGAGCCTCAAGTATATTCAGTCCTACTTCTTGTTCGGCCAATCGCTAAGATGAACAAGTTGGTTTACATGTATGAGAGAGAATGCTGCCCACTTCTTATTTACAATATCACCAGAAAGTGAGCACAGGCATTCTCATGGCACTTGTTGTAGCCGGCGTTGCAAGGTATTTATGTGCCAGATATGGTAAACATTCGTATGCCCTTTCATGCTTCGGCCACCATTCCAGAGGACATGCTTCCATTCTGATGATACTCGTTAAAAAAATGTGTTAATTAAATTTGTGACTGAACTCCTAAGGGGGGGAATTGTATGTCTCCTGTTCTGTTTTGCCCACATTCTGCCATATATTTTGTGTTATGGCAGTCTTGGATGATGACCCAACATATGTTGTTCGATTTAAGAACAGTTTCATTGCTGATTTGACAAAATGCAAAAAAAGTACCAATATGATATTTCCAAAGATAGCTACAGCACTCTACCCAAGGTTTAAGAATCTGAAGTACCTTCAAAAATCTGACAGGGATGAGGTGTGGAGCATGCTTTCAGAAGTCTTAAAAGAGCAACACTTCAATTTGGAAACTACAGGATCCAAACCACCAAAAAAGAAAATCAACCTTCTGCTGGTGGCATCTGCCTCAGGTGATGACAATGAACTGGCGTCAGTCCAAACTGCTTTGAATCGTTATTGAGCAGAGCCCATCATCAGCATGGAAGCATGTCCTCTGGAATAGTGGCTGAAGCATGAAGGGGCATACAAATGTTTAGCATATCTGGCATGTAAATACCTTGCAATGCCGGCTACAAGAGTGCCATGAGAATGCTCTCACTTTGTGGTGATATTCTAAATAAGAAGCAGGCAGCATTATCACCCATAAATATAAAGAAACTTGTTTTTCTAAGTGATTGGCTGAATAAGAAGTAGGAATGAGTGGGCACGTAGGTGTTAAAGTTTTACATTGTTTTGTTTTTGAGCGTAGTTATGTGACAACAACAAAATCTACATTTGTAAATTGCACTTTCACAATAAAGAGACTGCACTACAGTACTTTTATGAGGTGAATTGAAAAATACTCTTGTGACAGGTTGTCACCTCTGGCGTGCAGTCTGCGAGCTGTGGGGACTGCTGTACTCTTTCCCCCCCCACACACACACACCTCCAGCTGGGCAGGCCTCTCTCACACTGCTTTTCTGTCCCCACTTCCCTTTCCCAAAATAAGCAAACAGAAAATAACAAACCGGTAATCTCTTTGACTGATCTCAAGCCACCACACTGAACTTTCACTTTAAATCTGCACCAGCGCATGAAATGCAAATCTCACTCAGAACAACAAGCTGTGCATTTCGCCCTGCTCGACTACACCACAGTGACAGGCTGTCACCCCTGGGGTAAAGTCTGGGCACTGTGGGGACTGCTTTGCCCCCTAGCCTACAGCTTGGCTAGCCCTTCTCATATGGCTTTCCTGGTGACTCAGCCAGCCTCGCCAGGCCCTGTTATCACCCAACACAACAGCAGGTGGTGCACACACCAAACTGAGCTATCTGAGTGCTTTGCGTAAGCCACTCAGGAGAGACAGAAGACAACATCCAATTTCCCAGCTCCCCAGCCTTGCACCCCTGCTGGACAGGGCTGGTGCAAGGATATTTTGCACTCTAGGCGAAACTTAGAATCATAGAATATCAGGGTTGGAAGGGACCCCAGAAGGTCATCTAGTCCAACCCCCTGCTCAAAGCAGGACCAAGTCCCAGTTAAATCATCCCAGCCAGGGCTTTGTCAAGCCTGACCTTAAAAACCTCTAAGGAAGGAGATTCTACCACCTCCCTAGGTAACGCATTCCAGTGTTTCACCACCCTCTTAGTGAAAAAGTTTTTCCTAATATCCAATCTAAACCTCCCCCATTGCAACTTGAGACCATTACTCCTCGTTCTGTCATCTGCTACCATTGAGAACAGTCTAGAGCCATCCTCTTTGAAACCCCCTTTCAGGTAGTTGAAAGCAGCTATCAAATCCCCCCTCATTCTTCTCTTCTGCAGACTAAACAATCCCAGCTCCCTCAGCCTCTCCTCATAAGTCATGTGCTCTAGACCCCTAATCATTTTTGTTGCCCTTCGCTGTACTCTTTCCAATTTATCCACATCCTTCTTGTAGTGTGGGGCCCAAAACTGGACACAGTACTCCAGATGAGGCCTCACCAGTGTCGAATAGAGGGGAACGATCACGTCCCTCGATCTGCTCGCTATGCCCCTACTTATACATCCCAAAATGCCATTGGCCTTCTTGGCAACAAGGGCACACTGCTGACTCATATCCAGCTTCTCGTCCACTGTCACCCCTAGGTCCTTTTCCGCAGAACTGCTGCCGAGCCATTCGGTCCCTAGTCTGTAGCGGTGCATTGGATTCTTCCATCCTAAGTGCAGGACCCTGCATTTATCCTTATTGAACCTCATTAGATTTCTTTTGGCCCAATCCTCCAATTTGTCTAGGTCCTTCTGTATCCTATCCCTCCCCTCCAGCGTATCTACCACTCCTCCCAGTTTAGTATCATCCGCAAATTTGCTGAGAGTGCAATCCACACCATCCTCCAGATCATTTATGAAGATATTGAACAAAACGGGCCCCAGGACCGACCCCTGGGGCACTCCACTTGACACCGGCTGCCAACTAGACATGGAGCCATTGATCACTACCCGTTGAGCCCGACAATCTAGCCAGCTTTCTACCCACCTTATAGTGCATTCATCCAGCCCATACTTCCTTAACTTGCTGACAAGAATGCTGTGGGAGACCGTGTCAAAAGCTTTGCTAAAGTCAAGAAACAATACATCCACTGCTTTCCCTTCATCCACAGAACCAGTAATCTCATCATAAAAGGCGATTAGATTAGTCAGGCATGACCTTCCCTTGGTGAATCCATGCTGACTGTTCCTGATCACTTTCCTCTCCTCTAAGTGCTTCAGGATTGATTCTTTGAGGACCTGCTCCATGATTTTTCCAGGGACTGAGGTGAGGCTGACCGGCCTGTAGTTCCCAGGATCCTCCTTCTTCCCTTTTTTTAAAGATGGGCACTACATTAGCCTTTTTCCAGTCATCCGGGACTTCCCCCGTTCGCCACGAGTTTTCGCCCCGTTCGCCCCGTTTCGCCCCGTTCGCCACGAGTTTTCAAAGACTTCTACCTTGCACCCCTCCTGCCCTCAGAAAACTAGTTAACTTAGCATTATAAACAGCCTGTCAGAATGGGTAACAGCTGTTGTAATGTTTCTTATTTACCTGTAAGGCGTTTCAATTGTTTGCCATTGTCTCTGATGGTGTCCCATTCAAGTCTTACTATTGTGCAAAGCTAAACAATTGAGCCTTGCATTGCATCACCAGCCAGGTTAGGCAGGGTGACAAATCCCCCTTACCCCAAAGGGCCATTATCCCCTGGTGACTAATTTCTACTCCAAGTCTATAAAGCAGACTTTTAAGGTAAATACATTATTCCTTCAATATTACCCATGCACACATCTCACAAAGATTCTCACTCTTGAAAAGTTTCAGAGTAGCAGCCGTGTTAGTCTGTATTCGCAAAAAAGAAAAGGAGTACTTGTGGCACCTTAGAGACTAACAAATTTATTTGAGCATAAGCTTTCGTGAGCTACAGCTCACTTCATCGGATGCATTCGGTGGAAAATACAGTGGGGAGATTTATATACACACACAGAGAACATGAAACAATGGGTTTTATCATACACACTGTAAGGAGAGTGATCACTTAAGATGAGCTATTACCAGCAGGAAGGCGGGGGGGGAACCTTTTGTGGTGATAATCAAGGTGAGATACAATTAACTTAGGCTTGAATAGAGACTGGGAGTGGATGTGTCATTATATAAAGTAAAGCTATTTCCCCATTTTATTTCTCCCCCCACCCCACCCCCCACTGTTCCTCAGACGTTCTTAGAAAGAAAAGGAGTACTTGTGGCACCTTAGAGACTAACAAATTTATTTGAGCATAAGCTTTCGTGAGCTACAGCTCACTTCATCGTATGCATACGATGAAGTGAGCTGTAGCTCACGAAAGCTTATGCTCAAATAAATTTTAGTCTCTAAGGTGCCACAAGTACTCCTTTTCTTTTTGCGAATACAGACTAACACGGCTGCTACTCTGAAACATCAGACGTTCTTGTTAACTGCTGGAAATGGCTCACCTTGATTATCACCACAAAAAGTTTTCCTCCTCCCCTTCCCCGCCTTCCTGCTGGTAATAGCTCATCTTAAGTGATCACTCTCCTTACAGGGTGTATGATAAAACCCATTGTTTCATGTTCTCTGTGTGTGTATATAAATCTCCCCACTGTATTTTCCACCGAATGCATCCGATAAAGTGAGCTGTAGCTCACGAAAGCTTATGCTCAAATAAATTTAAGTCTCTAAGGTGCCACAAGTACTCCTTTCCTTTTTTCACTCTTGACAAGTTACCAGCCTTGTGTAGATCCCTTCCACGTTCCTCTTTGCGCGTAAGAGCCCTGTAAGACACGTGTGGGGTGCAGTGAGTTTGTCAGGCCTGCGGTGACAGCTGTTTGTGAAGATCGGGGGCCCTTTGCCACAGGGTGCTGATGTCACAGTGTGCTCGGGGTGGCTGACAGTATGGGGCAGGGCACTGAGGCTGGTGGGGCAGGTAACACTCACTGGGCTGGGGGGCAGGAGGTGCCTATACTCCCTGCCTGCCCCTGCTGCTGTGGAGGCTGCCACCACCCTGGGCAAGAGCCGCCCGGCTCCCCCCGAGCAGCGCCCGGTTCCTGCTGTTCTCGGCCGGCAGGTGCGGGGCCCCAGCCGAGCCCGGCCCCTTGCATCTCCTCCGCGGCAGTGCCCTCCACCTGTGTCCGGCCGCGGCAGCAGCAGCCGGGGAGCCTGAGAGGAGGAGTGGCCCCCGGGCAAGCGGGGGAGATTCTGAGATGAAGAAGCTGCTGGCCCTGGCGTGGCCCGAGCGCTGGAGACTGGCAGGTACCTGCCCCTAAGCAATAGTGTAAAAAAAGGGGGGGGCACCGCTTTTTGGTGCCACCAAATCTTGGCACCCTAGGCGGCCGCCTAGTTCCCCTAATGGTTACACCAGCCCTGCTGCTAGAGCATAAACCCAGAATTATACCGTCTCGCATTGCACAGGGATCTGTACAATGTAAGCTCATTAATATAGTTCGCTTTGCCCTCCATGTGGAAAAAGGTATGCACAACAAGTTTGTGTTAACCAAGCTGAGATTTTCCAGACACTACATTCAAAACACACTGGTTAGGTGGAAAAAACAGAGTAGAGATTTATATACACACACACAGAGAACATGAAACAATGGGTTTATCATACACACTGTAAGGAGAGTGATCACTTAAGATAAGCCATCACCAACAGCAGGGGGGGGAAGGAGGAAAACCTTTCATGGTGACAAGCAGGTAGGCTAATTCCAGCAGTTAACAAGAATATCAGAGGAACAGTGGGGGGTGGGGTGGGAGGGAGAAATACCATGGGGAAATAGTTTTACTTTGTGTAATGACTCATCCATTCCCAGTCTCTATTCAAGCCTAAGTTAATTGTATCCAGTTTGCAAATTAATTCCAATTCAGCAGTCTCTCGTTGGAGTCTGTTTTTGAAGCTTTTTTGTTGAAGTATAGCCACTCTTAGGTCTGTGATCGAGTGACCAGAGAGATTGAAGTGTTCTCCAACTGGTTTTTGAATGTTATAATTCTTGACGTCTGATTTGTGTCCATTCATTCTTTTACGTAGAGACTGTCCAGTTTGGCCATATAGTTCGCTTTGCCCTCCATGTGGAAAAAGGTATGCACAACAAGTTTGTGTTAACCAAGCTGAGATTTTCCAGACACTACATTCAAAACACACTGGTTAAGATAAAGCATAAAACAAGTGTATTAACTACCGAAAGATAGATTAAGTGATTTTAAGTGATAACAAACAGATCAAAAAGAAAAGGAGTATTTGTGGCACCTTAGAGACTAACAAATTTATTAGAGCATAAGCTTTCGTGAGCTACAGCTCACTTCGATGAAGTGAGCTGTAGCTCACGAAAGCTTATGCTCTAATAAATTTGCTAGTCTCTAAGGTGCCGCAAGTACTCCTTTTCTTTTTGCGAATACAGACTAATACGGCTGCTACTCTGAAACCAAACAGATCAAAGCACATTACCTGACAAATAAACAAAAACTGCAAACTAGGCCTAACATACTAGATAGACAGGATTTGAATGAGCAATTTCTCACCCTGACTGATGATACAAACAGGCCTGCAGATTCTGAAGGCACAGACTGCAACGGCTGTGAAGCCTGGGTTCCCCTCCCCCGTTCCAAGTCCTTTGTCTTTCAGAGCTTCCTTCAGGGGTCGAGTTGTGGGGGAGTAAAGACCAATCATGATGTCACTCCCCACCTTATATAGGCCTTCCCTTTGGTGGGAACCCTTTGTTTTAAGCTAAGTTCCCAGCCCAATTTGTGGAAAAATACAGGTACCAAAATGGAATTCAGCGTCATGTGATCTGATCGCATGCCATGCTGACTCATAGTAGCCATTATGCTCTGGACAGCCTGTGAGTTCCTAGGAAGGCTCACCAGGTGGAAGAAGAAATGGAGGACTTGTGGCACCTTAGAGACTAACAAATTTATTTGAGCATAAGCGTTCGTGAGCTACAGCTCACTTCATCGGATGCTTCTCCGATGGAAGATAAGCTTCTCCTAAGGTCTATTGTTTCCCTTAATGGTCCATTACCTTGAATAGACCCTTTACAACCAGCTGCCTAGTGGATGTAACCCAGGTGTAACCACGTTTGAAATACAGATACATAGTCAATATTCATAACTTCAGATACAAAAATGATACGTGCATACAAATAGGATAGTCAGATTCGGCAAATCATAACTTTTCCATAGACATCTTAAATGACACATTTTGTACTATGTCATAATCATTTCATGATACCACTATGACAGTGGCTCTCAAACTTTTTTACCGGTGACCCCTTTCACATAGCAAGCCTCTGAGTGCGACCCCCCCTTATAAATGAAAAACACTTTTTATATATTTAACACTATTGTAAATGCTGGCGGCAAAGCAGGATTTGGGGTGGAGGTTAACAGCTCGCGACCCCCCGCATGTAATAACCTCGCGACCCTGAGGGGTCCTAACCCCCAGTTTGAGAAACCCGGTACTATGATGAATATAGGGGTGCAGTGTCACAACTATTTCTTTTCTCTTTTTTACAGTGTAAATATCTGTAATAAAAATAATAAAGTGAGCACTGTACACTTTGGATTCTGTTTTAATTGAAATCAATATTTGAAAATGTAGAAAAACATCCAAAAATAATTATAAATTTAAATTGGTATTCTATTATTGTTTAACAGTGCAATTAAAACTGTGCAAGCAGGGTGAAATGCCAGAAGCCAGAGTCGGCCAGTGGTAAGAGCCAACCAGGGGGTCCAGTCTGTTGTGGGGAGCCTGGATCCTCCACCTGGCCTGGATGGGGGCCAGGGTGCCTGAGAGCAGCCCCCAGCCTGTGTCTCTTCACTCCAGGCATGGTGCCGCTGTTGGGACCCAAGGCGGGAGCTCCAGTCTGGCCTCTTACCCCCTCCCCAAGGTCTGCAGACACACTCTATGGGGACAGGAGACCCTGCCCCAGCTGGGAGGTCACAGGCAGGGAGTTGCCAGGCAGGAAGGGCTCCTCTGGCATGGCTCCCGCTGCTACTGGCCTGACCTCAAAAGCCATCTCACTCCACCTGGGCTCACTCAGTGCCTGTGCCTGGCTTCCACTGCCAGGCTGCCCCTGCAGGGTCCCACTGCTGTTCTGCTGCCCCCGCTGGGTCCCTCCAGCTCTTGGTGACAGGCTGCCCCCACTGCCATCTGGGCTTTGTGCCCGAGAACAGCAACCATGTACAGCACCATTCCACCTGTCGCCTCTGGCCTGAGGTTTGCAGTTGCGGGGGGGGAACCACACACACACACACACACACACACACACACACACACAGAGTGATGAGGGGCTGTCAAAATCTTAACAACTGGTTCCCTAAAAAAAGTTCCGATTTAAGGGATGTGCCCCAGTATGTATTTTTTGTACCAATAGGGTTACTATATGTCCGTATTTTCCCGGGAGGAATTATTAAAATTTAAAAATTCCTCCCAGACGGCGATTTAAGAACCAAAAAGCCTGACCTGTCCAGGAAAATACGGATGTATGTTAACCCTGCCTAAAGTTCTTTTTTAAAAAGATGGGCCTGAACTAGAGATGAGCTCCGTTTCACATGTGTGGGTCCCCGCCACTCCCTGGGGATGTGCTAGGGTGACCAGATGTCCGGATTTTATAGGGACAATCCTGATTTTGGGGTCTTTTTCTTATATAGGCTCCTATTACCCCCCAACCCCTGTCCTGATTTTTCACACTTGCTGTCTGGTCACGCTAGAGTGTGCACATGTGTGGGTCCCAGCTGCTCCCTGCCCCCCTCATTGAAGCAGGTGTGCAGGGTTACTGGGAACTGCAGGGCCACAGTGGATGTAGGGCCAGCTGCAGACAGGGGCGTGGGGCAGGGCTAGCTGGAGGCAGGGGGTGCAGGGCTGGCTGCGGGCAGGGCCGGGGGTGCGGAGCTGGCTGGAGACAGGAAGGTGCGGGGTGGGTTGGGGGCAAGGGGGTGTGGGGCTGGCTGGAGACAAGGGCAGGCTGCGGGCAGGGCAGGGGGTGCATGCGGCAGGGGCTGGCTGCAGGCAGGGCAGGGGGTGCATGTGGCAGGAGCTGGGGGCGGGCAGAGCAGGGAGTGCATTGGCAGGGGCTGGCTGTGGGCAGAGCAGGGGGTGCGGAGCTGGCTGGAGACAGGAAGGTGCGGGGTGGGTTGGGGGCAAGGGGGTGTGGGGCTGGCTGGAGACAAGGGCAGGTTGCGGGCAGGGCAGGGGGTGCATGTGGCAGGGGCTGGCTGCAGGCAGGGCAGGGGGTGTGGGGGTGGCTGGAGACGGGCTGGCTGCAGGCAGAGGGTACGGCAGGGGCTGACTGGAGGTAGGGGCTGGCTGCAGGCAGGGCATGGGGGGTGCAGGGCCAGCTGGAGACAGGGGCTGGCTGCGGGCAGGGCAGGGGGTGCGTGTGGCTGGGGTTGGCTGGATACAGGGCAGGGGGTGCGGCAGGGGCTGGCTGCAGGCAGGGCAGAGGGTGCAGCAGGGGCTGGCTGCAGGCAGGGGGGCTGCAGGCAGGAGGTGCGGGGGTGGCTGGAGGCAGGGCAGGGGGTGGCTGGAGACGGGGGCTGGCTGCAGGCAGGGGGTGTGGGGATGGCTGGAGACGGGGGAGGGGGTGCGGCAGGGGCTGGCTGCAGGAAGGGGGTGCGGAGGTGGCTGGAGGCAGGGCAGGGGTGGCTGGAGATGGGGCTGGCTGCGGGCAGGGTGGTGGGTGCTCACGGGGAGAACAGCAAGACGCAGCCCAGGCCCAGCAGAGCAGCCGGGGACCTACCAGGCAGCAGCGGGAGCCCCAGGTCCAGGGGAGCAGCAGCAGCAGGGCTCGTGCCCAGGGCCAGGTGGCAGCCCACATGGCTCCCGCAGCGCAGTGCCCCCGGTGGCTGGACAAGGAATTACACCACTTCCCGGCCGGAGCCACCCCCTGCAGGGAAGCAGGTTAACAACCGGTTCTAAAACTGGTTCAAAATTTAACAACCAGTTCGCGAGAACCGGTGAGAACCGGCTCCAGCTTACCACTGCACACACCCATACCCGCTCTTCCCAAACTATGCCCAAGCCATCACCGCTCCACACCTGCCTGAGGCTACTACAACCATGTTAAAAAGTGGGCAGGCATAGCCCCTTCCATCCCGCAGTTGATGGGATGTAGAGGGCCCAAATGTTCTTTGCGTCCAGGGCCCCAATAAATCTAATCCACTTCTGTCTTGGGGGAAATCCTAACCCTATTACAGTCAAAGGAAAAACACCCATTGACTTCAGATGGGTTTGGATTTCACCTCTTATCTTCGATGGCAGCATTCATGCCTGGTCAGAGTTGGACATCTCAAGTTCTGTCTTACACTTCTGTCTATTTGGGCACTATGGATTGCGTTTACCATTTCCAGCTTTGTGCTGCATGGTTGTATAACCTGAAATCCTTGCTGCATCTGATGGGATTATGCATAAATGTCATCGGTCTTGTCCCATCTCTTTCATCCAGACCAGGTGACCCAAGTCTAATGTATATAGCATCTTTCTTTCTTGTGGGTCTCAAGATTGGAGTTCATCAACATTTTTCCATAAAAATTTTCAGAGAAATTAGAATTTTTTTTCCAAAATTTTCTACAGAATGTTTCAGGTTTTCATTTAAATTTTTTTTTTCAACAAATCATGAATGCTCTTGTGAACATTTCCATTTAATCATAAGAACATTTTTTGGACTAAAAATTTTAACTGGCTCTATTCAGAGTTAATAAAATTAAATTATGCCTAAGAACAATTAAAGCAGCAGCAAATGTATATCTCTACTTTTTAATTCCAGAAATTTACATGCAAATTATCAACAGAAATCTGAATCTCCAGTTAAGGAAAACATTTATAAAATGTTCTAGTTCCATTTTCTCAAAATTATAATTAGTACATAACCAATTAATGTTAATCTTATTTCATGAGAAAGCATATACAGTGGCAAAAGTAAAATTACTAGGCCATAATTCTGTTCCCATTGAAGTCAGTGACTTCAATGAGAGCAGGATTAGACGCTACTTTATAAGTAAGACATTACTATCTGACAACTGTTCATTGGCCTAAATGAACTAAGACGGCAGCTCCCAGGGGATGGATATCACAAGTGGCACACTTCGTAACAATGCGAACAAAGTAGAATGGACTCTGAACACTGACCAGCCTTCCTAATCCATAAATGAGGTCCTTCCAAGTCAGAATGGAGGCAACTACGTGGCAACATAGTGTGGAGACGTTTGCAGGGATATTACTCATGGGCTCTATCTGTTCTGTGGATAAATAGAGCTAATACTATTACTCACACCTTTCACAAGTATTATATTTCTTTTTAAAGGAGACAAATCTGGAGTTCATGCTCTCTTTGTTTTTTAGTTTGAACAATATTCTAAATCTGCCCACCATTGTCAACTGCTAATGCTAACCTGTCAACATTTCGTTACCAGGGAGATTAATTCTTAGTGTACTTTCACCTGGATAAATAGTTATTTTACTGTCACTCTGACTCCTACAATCGTATACACAACACAAACCACCAGAAAGACAACACATTATATCCATGTGATATGTAGAGCACTGGTTTTGCAAGTGTTCAATTAAAAATATCTAATTTCACACATTGTCATTGCAACAGAACCAGGATAACAAAACTATGGCCAATAAGCAACAACTTGGCTGCATCTTTAGATTGAATAAAAAGCAGTGGATAGAGGGAAAGGGTCAATATAAATATATTTGGGGTTTGCTAAAGTATTTAATAGAGGATCCCACAAATTTTACATTGCATTTTAATTTCAATCAGTTTGGATAAGAGTATTGTCATGGATTGAAAACTGACAGAGTTGTCTTCTAAAACTATATGGTAATTTGATTTTGAGCTCCGCTTATGGTCTAGCCTGTTATAGTTGCCTTTTTTTTAGAACAGCAGGATAGGATCTGTTGAACACTGAATAATATTTGCCAAGGTCTATAAATGTCTGTAGATACTGACTGACAGTGAGTCAGTTCTGCGTTTGGGGTTTTATAAATAGTCAGGGAAGAAATTTAAATTGGTAGAAAAAGAAAATAATTTTCTATAATAAACAGCCATTATACAAATAACTATTTGTAACCAAATAAACTCATCTCACTAGTGTTTCCAGTACCACCATTGAAAGAGTGTGGGGAAAGAGGAAGAAGAGAAAATGTAAAATAAATCACAGTGTTAGAAACAAGCAATGATAAAAGTAATGGAATTTCTGTAATATTATATTACATCCTAATAGGTTCCAATTGCATAGGTTTGTATGTATATATCTGTAAGCACCCTTTATTAGATTGGCCTCTGAACTTAATTGGGAGTGCTCCAGTTGGGAAGATCCTGAGTGCTGCAATTCAGCCTTGGAAACTACAACTCCGATAATGCCTTGGGGAGGAGAGACTTCCTCTTCCAGGAAATGCAGGGAGAGCATGTGGTGGGCTCCATTTTGGAGGGGAGCTGAGCTTGCTTTTGTGGAGTTCTGTCCATACAGGAAATGTGGCTAAACTGCTGCTAGGGAGTTAGAAGCTGCTCCTGAGAGCCAATGGGACTTTGATCAAGCAGGAAGCCTCAGAGACTATTGGTGGCTTCATGGGAGCCAAGGCAGTGACTGTTGTTGCGCCTAGAGCCGACTGAGGTGGGCCTGCAGTGAAGGCTGTGTGAGTCACGACCACGCTTGTATGGGGAAAGTGATTGCCAGGAGAGGGCGACAGCAGAGAGACTAAAAGGGGTTGCCTGAGAAGAGACAAGTGTTTTGTCATCGAACCAGAACCCAGGGTTGCTGACATCTGGTTAAAACAACTCCAATCTTCAGAGGGGGTGTGCAGTGATCCCAAGTTAGAATTGTTCTGCCCCTTGTTGCTTTGGCTGGACCAATTTACTGGACTGACAGAGTGCTGTCTCCAGTTTCAAAATCTTCAAGTGTGCCCACCCAGGGGTTTAGAACTCTGAAATCCAGAGGAGTGTACGCTCTGGGGTGGGGCAAATGGTGACACTGTAAACACAAGTTTAGATAAGTTTCATTACTACTGGGTAAACTGCATTTGTTAATTGATTTATCCGACTGCCCCCTGCTGATTTAAATTAGTAGTGACATTTAATACCTGTCTGTTATACCATGTTTCTTTAAATTAAGGTGTGCTAATTCTAATCTAAGTGTATATTGGGTGTATAGCATTTATGATTGGTATTTTTGAGTTAGACCCATTGCACAGATTAGCTTAGGTTTATTCCTGGAGGCTCCCAGGGCATGGCATACATTTATCTACCTTCCCCTCCCCGCCCATTCTCAGCACATTTCTTGTATTAGCTGCAAATTGTTAAGGGTATGGGTTGTGTCTACCAATGACCCTAGACTTGCAATTGACTTCATGGATGCACTGCTGCACGCGCACAGCTCTATGGACTTCAGGGGACTGCGTGGATGCAGCCAATTGTAGGATTGGGCTTATGTTTGTACAACATCTAGCATAACTGAGCCCTGATCCTGATCAGGGCCTCTGAGCACTACTGTAATATAAATAATGAGTAAGAGCAATATTTATTTCTCTGTCATTAGCTGATTCTCCTTTGTTTAGCAGTTGACATACACAAGCACTGTCTGATGGTTCTGCTTTCTTCTCATTTTCTGGACAGAATGAGATAGAGAAGCTGTGCTCTTACAGTAAGTGTATATTTGACATGAGATTTGCTATGTGATCAAAATGCACTGCCCAGATCGACATTCACTTTCTGTGATGTTTAGAGTAGATAATGAGCTCTAACGCAGAGACTTCATCAACTTAAACACATTATTCTCAGTGGAACTACCCAGACATATTTGAGCATAGGTAGGGGGTTTTTTTAGGGAAAGAACAATGGTTCAAGGGAGAACATTAGATTGTTTGTGGGTAAACTGATGGTTCAAGGGAGTATACCAAAGTTCTTTTGTTCATGCTGGACAATAGGAACTGATCATTCTTGGCTATGGTAGGTGTTCCTTCGAGGGGGCACACAGTGCAATAGGGCAGCTTCAATATTTTGGATACCCATAAAGGCTTTATTACTAGAATTGGTCTGATAACTACTGAGCTGGATGTGTGCAGGCATGGGTTCATTAACATCTGGAGCAGAGATTCCCCATCATGAAATACTTCCCTGCTTTTCTGGTCCCATAGTTCCGTGCGGTTCTTGCCTTGAAATCTCTGTTCTCCATTCTGTATGCCCATCTCCAATGCAAAATAAATTTGTTAGTCTCTAAGGTGCCACAAGTACTCCTTTTCTTGAGGCTAGGAGAGTTTCCTTAATCATGTCACCCTTGTCTGGAGGGGTTTAGGTGTGTCTCCCACTGCCTTTTCATTGCTTTGTGTGTCTTTCTTCTGGTTGGTTTTGGTTCAAGCAGAGGCTGGGGGGGAAGGTCTTTCGTGAGTCAGACAGGCTGGATACTGTGCCCTGGTTCCCCAAGAATACAGAGCTGATAGGTAACAGCACTGGTAATCCACCTCCCTGAGAGCCAGTAGCTAGGTTGAGGAAGAATTTTTGTGTTGACCTAGCACTGTCTACACTGGGGCTGCAGATCAGCTTACCAAAACCATTCATGGGGGTGGATTTTTCACATCCATGACCTACACTGTTAAACAGACCTAATTTTCTAGTGTAAACCAGGCCTGAATATTATTAGCCGTGGAAGAAGTTTAAAGGCGCTGCAAGCCAAAACACACTGTGCCTTTCCTTGGCCAAGGCAGGGAGAGTAAGAATATGTTACATAGCTTAAAGTTTAGCCAAGAGTTGGGCAATTATTATTTTTTAACCACACAGATTTTTTTCACTTTTTTTTCTGAGTGCTTTTTTCTTTTTTTGGTGGGAGGCACTCAGAATATTCATGAAGTCAGGCCAGGTCAAATTTAACAAATAGTTTCAGCCAAGAAAAAACAAATTCTTCCTTAAGAAGTAGAAATGTTTTATATCGACCAAGTTGAAGTGTGTTGTTTTAACTTATTTCAAAATGCTGTTTCAAATTTGGCCATTTTTCTTTTTTTTTAAAAAAAACAAACAAACAAACAAACACCACACAAAAATGGCCGAATTGAAATGAAAGATTTTTTTTAAATTATTTAGTCAGCCTAAACATATCAGTCAATTGAAAATAATTTAATAGTTTGATTTGATAAAGAGATTTGAACCAAAACCAATTTTTTAAAAATCTAATCAATATTTTTTCTTCAGATTTTTCAGTTTTGTCCCTGACCTAAAAACCTATTATTTGCTCAGCTCTCTCCACAACCTTTCGTTTAGAATTAATCAGCCTGCCAAAAAGCTAGGGCCCATTGGCTTCTGGGGGGGTTGCACAGCTGAGATGACTACCTATATTTTGTGCTGTGTCAGTGACTGAAAAGATCAGGCAGCGATTCAAAGAAAAGAAATGTTAATACATTGAAATAAGTCAAACAACAGTAATCAGGAATCAGTGAGGGTCCTAGATTGTTTCAAACACATGGCTTAGAGCAGGGCTTGATTTACACTTTACACCACCTAGGCACAGCACACACATATCCCCGCCTACAGCTCACCATAGTGTATTCCATAACAAATGAAACTTAACCCACTTTTAACTCTGGGGCACCCCTAGAACGCCAGCACCCCCATGCACATGCCTATTGTGTCTAATTGGATGGCTTTTTCTGGAGAAACAGTATGTGTATCTAGACAAAAACATCAGGCTGTAATCTAGCTGGTAGAGGCCGCATCTTGTGACTGACAGAGATAACATGTTCTTTGAACAGCAAATTCCCTAAGCAGCAGTGCCCTTACTATGAGCATGGCCAAGGAGCTCCAGCCAGGAGAGAAAGGTGAGTAGGGTCAGCTGCAGCCATGACTCCTCCACTGCCCTTGCATACCACCTCCCTGCCCCCTATGCCAGGCACTGGCTGCAGGGGCAGTGCAAAGCCTTCATGCCAGCTCTACACCAGATATAGAGGCCCCCTGAGCAGTGGGTATTGAATAGGTTTCATTTTGTCTCTGTTCGTCTATTTGTACTAACGTACCACAGTCTTTGGAGAGCAAAGAAGTCATACATCTTTAATCAAAAATAAAGAATTTTGTTGTTGATCATTTTTGTTGTCTGAAATTTGTAGTCAAGAACACTGGGCAGTGACTGCATCTGATTGCCACATAACAAGTTGCACTTGCAGCAACCTCCTGTATTTCCTTAACATCAAAGAAAGCACAAAACTAGAGCCATGTTAATTCTCAGCTACTTACATATAAGGATCGGTGTGATGGGGTGCACTCATCTCTCGTGAGCACCTCCTGGCAGCTGTTGCCCTTGTCAGGCAGGTCTTCAATGGCTCAGCCCTCCAGCTGAGTCGCACGGTCTAAAATGAATTAACCCTTTCTGGGGGTAACAAAGGTCCAACACGGTCTTTCACTGTGCCCTTGTCGGTTCTGCAGTCCTGTCTCTGGGCTCAATTCTCAGCCCCTTCTGGGTTTGCTTTAAGTCTGTCCCTGCCCTCTTATGGAGCACTACCTCCCAGGCTTTCTCCCTGGAGAGTTCATCGTTAGCAGTTCTGTGGTTTCCCAGCCATCTAACCAGGTCACTTCTTAACTTCGGTCCCCTTCCAGGGTAGGGTGACCAGATAGCAAGTGTGAAAAATCAGGGGCCAGGGTTGCCTGTATAAGACAAAGCCCCTAATAGCAGGACATTAGGTCACCCTACTTCAGGGTAACAAAGGTTCAACAAATGGTTGACCCTCTTTAGGATCTTCAGCCCCATTCCTGTGCCTGTTTAAACTCCCAGCCCCTTTCTTGGGCTTTTATTACAAAGACTTATCCCCTCCTTGAGTTTAGGCCACTTCTCCAGTGGCCAGTGCGGGGACCCAGGCCCACCCACTACTCCTGGTCCCAACCCAGGAACCCTATACGCAGCAACCACGTACTACTTCCTCTAATAGTTGATGCTGCTATTTCCTGGGCCGCCTCCCAAGTAGCCCCTACCTCAGGGCTGACGTTCTCAACTCCTCACCAAATGCCAGTGTCGCCGGAACCCTTCTTCTGATTCTCCCTTGAGCTCCAGCAAGAAGCATCCTTCCTTACTCCTCTGGTCCAAGCCATGATCTGATCTGCTCAGACCCTACAACTCCTTTTAACTGAACCTGCTGGGCTCTGAATGGCTGCTTCCCTGCAGCCTTTCTAGGCAGGCCTGAAGGACCCACCTTCTCTGCCTCTTCTCTTGAACGGGGTGTGGTAGGATTGCGACATGTGCAGCAGGGGGCCTCAAATGGCCCAATATGCCCTGTCACAATGACCTCCTGAGGTCCCTTCCAACCCTGAGATTCTATGATTCTAATATATCAATGTGCAATCTTCCCGTTCTCCCTTTGTGCACCAGCCCCTGCAAATCAATCCAGAATCATGCACCTCTGTGCTGTAAAGCTTTTTGTGAAAGATTATACTGTATTTGTTCAACCTGCTGCATGAATCTTGGCACTAACCCAGAGATGGATTTACCACTAAATTTGAGTCTGACGTGCTTGGATAATATGATGGTGCCTGTACACAGAGGGCACTTACTAAACCTCCTGACTCAGGAGACCTTGGTGTTGAAAGCAGCACTGAAACAGAGTGCTAATTACAGTTTTGACAGAAGACTCAACCTGAAGCTCTTTGTAAATTCATTTTCTAAAACAGGTTTCAGAGTAGCAGCCGTGTTAGTCAGTATTCGCAAAAAGAAAAGGAGTACTTGTGGCACCTTAGAGACTAACAAATTTATTAGAGCATAATCCGATGAAGTGAGCTGTAGCTCACGAAAGCTTATGCTCTAATAAATTTGTTAGTCTCTAAGGTGCCACAAGTACCCCTTTTCTTTTTTCTAAAACAGTCTGCCATAGTTACAATGAATAGCAATTAAATTGCAAATATCAAAATGGAGAAATTTACCAGCCAGCACTTAATTGTTGCCTTTCTAATTCTTGCAAGCTTTGGTATTAGTATAACAATGCATCTAGCTCTAGGTGATCCTTGTGATTGTAGTGCTTTATTAATCTATGAAATTATCACCAGAATAAGTCCAAGCATGAACACAATGACGTATTCTTCTTTCCCCTCCCAGACATTTCATTCAAAAATTTTGATCAAGAACATAAAAACACCATAATGTCTTACTGGGAAATCTATTTTTATATGAAATCATGCAAACCTAATGAATTTTAGATGTTCTTTAGTGTGGATGAGAACACTGGGACTGGGATGAGAAGCTTGAAAAGTGGAGAAAGGGGCTGGTAGGCAGGAAGAGACAGGACTAGGACAGAGACAGGTTGGAGGCAGATGGGGTCTATCTTGAAGGGAACAGAAAGAGTCTGTGAATGGAACCTAAGATTCCTGAGTCTCGCCTTTCCTCTGCTGTCAGCAAATATCAGTGAAACCCACTGGCAAAGTGAATTAAGCACCCTCAATTCACCACCACCACCTCTTTTGTGCATACCCATTGTGACACAATTTTTAATTATATGATCACATACTATATTTTCCATAGGACTCCAGCCACATTCAGTGCATAAAAATGGATCAGCTCTGGGAATGAATCAGGGTTGGGTAGTAAAAGAGGCCTTGATTTTTGCAGAAGTTAGAAGGAGTGTAATGAATAAGGCAGAGTTTTGTAGGGAGAGAAAGGATGGTCTTATGTTTAAGGCATAACATAACACCCTGGATAATAGACTCCTATTCCTGTGTTTGCCACAGAGTGCCTGTGTAATGCTAGTCAAGTAATTTAAAAATCATACTTTTTACAAGTGGTAATTAATTGTGTGTTCTTCATCCTCTGAGCCTTTGGGGCTGGGTGTGAGTTGCTGAAGTGTTGAGCACACACAGTTGAAATTGAAGTCAAGGGGAGCTGTGCTTTATATGTTCAAAGTTCCATATAAAGCTAAGTACTCTGAAAAATTGGCCCCTAGGAGCCTCACATTGGGCACCCAAAATTAACTTTAATTTCTCTGTTCTTTATATCTATATATCTATTCTATATCTAAAATGAGGATAATACCATCCATCCCATCACCCTAGGGATGTTGTGAAAATATATTAATGTTTTCAAAGCACTTTGCTACTATCGTGATGAGTGCTATCAAATTATTAATTTCCTCATGGGCATTTCTGTCTCCACAGGAGGAATACAGCACAGGAAATAAGAAATGGGATGACATATTGAACAATGGGGAGAAGACAAAGTATTGGATAGTTGCTCATTAAATGACCATCATCCATGTTGTGCACTGGCTCCTTTGGAAAAATATGTTCCCACCCAATAAAGACAGTATAATAATGCATATGCACTAGCGGGCCAAATTAAGGTTTCACAAGCAACTATAATTCTGGCATTACTTAACTTATTGTTTGACATTACAACCTTGATGTTCTTTTGGTGTCATTTTGGTCTGTAGTATACTGTATACCATATTTTGTTTTATAGCTCAGTTAAATTATAAGCAGTGGTATGGCTCATTAAACTAAATACATCCTGACAATCCTCTACCTTTACTGTAATGTTTAAGGCCTTTTCCCGGCTGGATGCTGCACTGTCAATTTTAGGTTTATTCAAACAATGCAAAGCTCTACAGATTTCTCCTCTTGTGCCTTTCTGTTGTTGTCTGATAAACAAAATTTCCAAAATAATTGGGTCCCTTGGTAGCATTATTTTATTATCTGTCTGAAGTGCAAAGTTTCTTCACTAGAAAAATATATGTAACTGAAATGTTGTAAGCTCTGCATACCTTCTAATGCTTTGCTATGAAGGCAGTAGGTAAATCTTATTTATTGTTTCTGGTTAAATTTCCCATTTCACTAAAACTTCTGGGCAAAATTTAGTTGGGTTCCCTACTTGATTATATGGTGATAATTTGAAGTATCACAAGCACCAGTCCTATTTTTCCAAATTTGAAGTATATTATATACACTAGAGAATGTGCTTGAATCTTAAGAACCTGGGGATTTGCCCACAACAGTGTTCTAAGAAATTTTGTTTTTCATTCTCCTTCCATTTCAATCCATTATCAATCTATAACATCTAAAATATTTTAAATTAAATTTTCATTGATTAAACTGTTATACCAATAAAATAAAAACCAGCAAGATCTTATTAAAGTGGAAAAGGCAAAATGCCACATTTATTGTGAATACAGAAAGAATCATAGTAAGCCGTTAGTTATAGCTATAACATTCCATTCCTATCATATTTATTCACACATTCATTCATACACACACACACAGGTTCTGCAAGGTTGTTATCATAGTTACCAGCCTTAGAGTTGCTCATGCCAAGCCACTAGCCAGGTGGCCTGGACATGAGGAGGGAGCAGGGCCTTGTCAGATGCTCATCTGATGCTCCTGGAAGTTGGTTTGCAGAATCAGCCCCAAAGTTCTCACTTTCTAGAGTCCATTTTTATAGGAATTTCTTCCTATGCCAGTCTATGGGAATTGCTTCATCATGCTGTTGCTGAATCAATCAGCAGATGGTGCATTCCTGATGGCTCCATGCTGCCAGATGTTATCTTGTTCTTTGGTTCTCCCATTCTGGAGGCTGTTGGGTGGATTCCAGTCTGCCCTCCGGGGGTCCTCTGGTTATTTCCACTGGGCGCCTTCTTCAGCCAATGAACACTGGATTCTTAGGCTGGCACCTCCCTGATCATTCAGTTATTATCCACACCAACCATCCATCCACATACAATTGTTAACAAAGTGAGATGAATACAACAAAAGGGCAGGGAGTCTCTGGGTGCTGTTTCTGTTGTTACAGAGTATTGCTTTGAGTCTCTCTCTGTGTGAGTAGTTGTTGTTACAAAGAATTGCTTTGAGAGCAGACTCTGTCTTAGAATGTTCTAACACAAATTAGCAACTTGCAGGTTTCACACAGACAGGGAAAGAAACAGAACCAAAAACCAAGACCTCTTAATTAGTAATATCCTGGAATTTAAACTATGAGGAATCAAACTCATTTGTGATTTTAATACAGAACTTCTTTAATATGATCCAACAAAACTTTCTAGCACAGGACAAAGGATATAAGTATTTGTCTGTTTCAACTCCGAGTTATAAAAGCATATATAGTTTTGGTTTCAAGTAAGCATGTCACATAATGTATAGGGTTGTATTTTGTTTTTTTAAATGTTGTATGTGACAGAATTCTTCAAGGTCAACAATAAAAATGACTTTGTTGCTATTTTCTCCCCTGGGATTTGTAGCTATAGTGTTTCAGACATGCAGAGGTCTTAAAGCTCAAAATCCTGACAGTAGAAACAGATGTTTGCAATCAGGAGGTCCAAAATATTAGAACTGCAATCATCTACTTTCAACACTTTTGGGTAAAATCGTGGTGCTATTGACCTCAGTGGGAATTTTGCTACTGACTTCAACCAGACAGGATTTCATTCCTTGTGTATGGAAAAACAGTTTCTGTGTTGCATTCTATATGTGATATTTTTGATTAGGTAAAACAAAAAGGAAAAGAACAAAAAAAAGCCACCAACAGAGAAGAGTATGCATGACTTTCTAACAGCAACCATCTTGAACACGCTTATAGTAGGATAAGGAATCCACTTTAACGCTTAAAAATGGAGTGCATGGAAACCTGGCTAACAGTTATAAAGTGACATCACACAAAAGAAATATTATTTTAACAAATTCAGTCAAAGCTGTTTTCATAGTTGCATACATCAGAAATGTTTTTGAAATGCCTTTTGTTCAACAGATCAGAAGATGGAATGAAAATTTAGCAACAGTATTTTTCATTAAATATGAATTAGCTACAGCAGCTTCCTAATTAAGTTACAGATTATCAATGTACAGTCACTGTTCCCAGTGATGTCAAAAGCACACTCATAATTCCAAGAGTTATAAATAACAGTTTCAAGAGGGTTGGAAGGAGAAGTTCTTACTTGAAGATAGAACTCATTAAAATATGGATTTAACTCTATTTCTTTTAGTTTAATAGAAATTTGTATGAATTTCTCTCAGCCACAGTGGTAAAGTTCTTTTTCTGCATCCACTGGAACCTCCTGAAATTCTGACCCCACCGAAGTCAATGACAAAACTCTCATTGACTTCAGTGGAACAAGGATTTCACTCCATGGTTTTTTTTTCTAAAAATTAAAGTCTTTGTCACAAAGACAAATTTAACAGTATCACGCTTTCCCTCTCTTTGCTCAGCAAAATATATACATTTCCTGCTCAAAATTTACAAAGCATCTTTCAGTTAAGAGTAGGTAACATCTCACAAGATGGTTGATGAAAAGTATCAAATGATGTCATGCAAAGCACTACTTTCAATAGATGAATTGTTTTCCATGTCAGATGCTATCTCCTCTGGACCTAATCCCATGCATGGGGCAACCCTAAACCTCTGACTGCTGAAGCTGGGAAGGGATGATGGGTGGAACTCACAAAATTGCCCTGTTCTGTACACTCCCCCTGAAGCTCTGGTACTGGCCACTGTCAGAAACAGGATACTCAGCTAGATGGATCATTGGTCTGACCCATTACGTCCATTCTTATGTTCTTAGTCTCACTTCAGTTTGCAAAATTAATTCCAGGAAAGAAGTTATGTGTAGAATTCATTTCAAACTATAGAAATAATTACAGTGGTAAAACTATTGCAACCTGCCACAGCATATATTTTTGATGGCATCCAGTTAATTCTGTATTAATCCAAAAGGGACAAAAAGTATTACTGAACAGCACCCTAATTTGCTAATTTCTTGCAAAAAATGCAGGATCCTTAAAAAGCATGCCTTTTCCTTAATGTCCAGAGTGCAGCCAGGTTGACAGAATGCATTCCTTTATGTTCCCTGTGTGATTGTGAGTTGGGTGTGATTGTCTATTTTACAACATGAGACCAGCTGTTCTGTATCATCTTGCTAAATGTCTCATTCTCCTATCAATACAACTACAATCCACATCTCAGGACCTGGGCTGAAAGACCAGGGCAAAAGAAAAAAACAGCAATTCTTCTTTTCACAATTAGATAACGAGAACCAGCTTTGTGAAAATAGAGATGCAAAATACTGGGGACACTCCAAAGGTTTGATTTCTCAGCTGTTCTCCACCTGTCACTTTTGTAGTATGTTCTTGGGACCCTGGGTGAAAGTAGGCCAGTACGGCGCACCGGTAAGAAGTGGCTGGTTAAAGCGCTGCCGCAGCAGCATTTTAAGGACCCTCCTTAAAGCTTTGCAGCAGCAGTGCTTTAATGTCACTGCCCCTTTTGCCCCCCACCATCAGCGGCCCTGCCGAAAGGGACCCTACCAGCAGGGCCGCCGACGGGGGGCGGTGATAAAAGGGACAGCTGCCCCAGGGTTCCAGCTATGATTTAAACGGGCCTTGGGCTCCTTGCCACCGCCGCTACTACCGTGGCAGCAGCCGGAGCCCCCAGGCCCTTTTAAATTGCTGTGGGAGCCCCGGGTGGTGCAGGCCAGGCAGCGCGGATGGGCTGGCTGGGGGAAGCTGACCCCAAGCCACACCCTTTCTGCCTGAGGCCCTGCCCCTTCTGGGAGCCGGGAGCCAGGCCTCTGTACCAGTAACTCTTTTGCCTTACTTTCACCCCTGCTTGGGACTAAGGCTAATCATCTGGGGGTAAGCTCATAGGTTCTGGAACTAGGGATTCTGGGGGTGTTGCTGCCACCCCTCTGGCTTCAAGTGGTTTCCATCATATACAGGGTTTACAGTTTGGGTCAGTGGCTCTCAGCACATCCCACTATACAAACTGTTCCAGCACCTCTGGGTAAGGTGCACAAAATTGAAGGACCAAGAAGCTGAAAAGCACCTTACCCTATAGTGTCCTCTTGGGCAAGCTAGGAGAGGAACTGATGGGCTCCAAGAGGAGTTCCATCACCAAGATCCCTTTGATCAGAGAAGGTCATCAGCAACACAGGGCTGTTAGAGACTAGGTATCATATTAGAAGGGAAATATCCTTTACTGAGAGCCAAAGCAAAACAAAATACCAACCAAAATCTACCTGTCATGATGCCCTCACTATCAGAGCATCTGTGCCTCTAACAATGAGGACAAGCATATGTGGCCATGTTCAATTTTTGTTCATTAGTTCTCATAAGTAATTCATGATATAGACCTTTACCTGCTTTGTGCTGCCCACGATCGTTGTGTATAACTCCTGTCATGGAAACCCTTACTCCAACTAATACTTTAGTCAGCACCAGCCTATAGATAAGCCAGTAGGGGGTATTTGGCAAAAACAGGGTGACTCATGTTACTCTTAGGAAGCTGGTTAGATTTATAGATCTGAAAGCAGTTCCTGGAATAAATTAACCCCCACCAGTAACATTTTAGCAAATATTTCTGCCCTTAAACAACGTATTGGAGCTATTTAACTGAAAACTTTGGACCAGAAGCTTGAAGTACATATTTAGTTTTTTGGGGTTTTTTACTGTGCCCTTATCCAGTGGGAATTTGCCTGAGTAAGGATTTCTGACTTTTGTTCCAATAACTGTGACCATTTCTGAAGATAGTTTTCAATTTTAGGTTTTACTTTTTCTTGTACTATGTATCTATGGCATTTTTGCCTTTGGACTCTTCTAAACATAAGTAGGAATTCTGGTTAAAATCATGAATACATAAACCCAAGTGTGTCACATGTGCACTACATCTTATTCTCCATAGAGAAGTAGTAGAAAGTCATTTACCTCAAAACCCTGATCTCCTGGATAATGTGCTGCTGTTTCTCCACCAGATTACAAAATATTTTTCATGAATGGCTTTTACTGATCATGTGCCAGGCGTTCTCATGCTTCTGAAGTGAAGTGTATTTCACCTTTATCTGCTGTGTTTAACATGAGCTGCCGGAACTCTGATTTTTATGCAGCCAGTTACGTTTCTCATTCCATGGGCCAAACATAAGCCCCAATCCAGAAAAACTCTTAAACACATGAATAGACCCATGAAATCAATGGAACTACTCATGCTTAAATTATGAAAATGTTTAAGTGCTTTCCTTGATGGGGCCCCAGTCTGGTGAACCCCAGTTAACTTAGTTGCTCATGCTATGACCAGATCTGAATTCTAGGATAGAATAGACTTCTAGGATCAAGGCTGGCACAACTGATTAAGAGAGCTTTAAACTAGGAATTTGAGGGAGATGGTTGGGAGATGTCCAGGTAATCTCCACGCCAGATTTTAGCATTGAGAAAGAAGAAGACGAAGTAAGAAAGGATACAGCCGTGGGTAGGAGAATGTATATAAGTAACGAGGGCAGTGTGGATACTAGTCTAGTAGTTATACTGGCTGAAGAAGGGCTCGATTGCCAGGGCATACAGCTGGCCCAAGAGGGGGCACCCCTGCCGTACTCCTTGCCCGAAGCTGACCGGTTCGGTCAGGGTCCACTTGAGCCTGACCAGACACGCTGCAGAGGCATACAGCACCCGGAGAAAACCCGCAAACTGGGGTCCGAAGCCAAACGCTTGCAGAGTGCTCAGGAGATACCCATGATTCCCCCTGTCGAACGCCTTCTCCTGATCTAAGGACAGGAGGGTGAACGACAGACCATCCCTACACCCGACTTCCAAAAGGTCCCAGACCAGATATAGGTTGTCAAAGATGCTGCGGCCCGGGACGGTGTAGGTCTGGTCTGGGTGGACCACGTCTGCCAGCACGGACCCTAGCCACAGCGAGATTGCTTTTGCCACGACTTTGTAGTCCGTGCTGAGGAGCGAGACAGGACGCCAATTTCATAAATCGCGGAGGTCCCCCTTCTTCGGCAATAAGGCGAGCACAGCTCACCTGCACGAAAGAGGGAGGACCCCGCTCTGCAAAGACTCAGGCCAGACGGTGACTAGGTCTGGGCCGAGGACGTCCCAGAACACGCAGTAGAACTCCACGGTCAGCCCGTCCATGCCCAGAGATCTATTGGTGGGCATGCGACGGAGGGCTTCTGAGAACTCGGCCAGGGTGAGAGGCAGTTCTAGTCGGTCTCGATCGCCCGCACTAACTGTAGGGAGCTTCTCCCAAAGCACTCTGCAAGTGTTAGGATCGGTCAGATCCGGGGAGAAAAGGCTTGCGTAGAAGGCTCTCGCCCTCCCGCACATCTCCACCGGATCCGTGAGGGGGGTGCCATCTTCTGCCAGAAGGCAGATGACATGTTTCTTGGCCCCCCTCTTTTTCTCCAGGGCATAGAAGAAGCGGGAGCCGCGATCCATCTCCCAAAGGAGACGGATGCAGGATCAAAAAAAGGCACCCCGGGCCCGATGGTCCTCGGGGGCCCGGAGCTCCTCCCGCTTCTCCCGGCATGCTCCGCAGAGGGATGGATCCTTGGGGCTGGCAGCCAGACGCCTCTTCAGCTCTAACACCTCCCGTTCCAACTGCTCTATCGCCGCATCCATCCGTCAGCTGGCACCCCGGGTGTAGTCATGGCAGAAGAACCAGGCACGCACCTTCCCTAGGTCCCACCACCGCCGCGCCGAAGGAAAGGCACACCGCTGCCCTCGCCAGGCCAGCCAGAACTCCCAGAAGGATGCCAGGAAGCCCGCATCCTCCAGCAAGCTGTTGTTAAAATGCCAATAGGCCGGCCCCGGCCTCTCCGCGCAGAGGGAGGCTGTCACGGTGGTATGTGATGGTCAGAAAATGGGGCCGGCCGGATGCTGGAGGAGTGGGCTCATGAAAGATGAAAGCGTGATAAATAAATGCGGTCCAACCGGGAGTGGCTCGACCGATGGACCTCCACCCGGACAAAGGTGAACGTGAAGTGTCATCCGGGTGCTGGTTGCGCCAGACGTCCACCAGGGAGTGGTGTTCGACTACCTCCTGGAGGATGGCGGTGGCGGCCAGGCTCTGCTCGGTCCCCGAGCGGTCCCGCTCCTCGAGGGTGATGTTAAAGTCCCCTCCCAGGACCAGGCACTCATGAGGATCCAAGGTGCTGAGGAAGGCGGACGCCTGCTGATAGAATTGCAGCCGCTCCGGGCTTGCTGCTGGGGCATAGATGTTGACGAGGTTGACTACGAGCCCCTCTATGCAGACCCGGAGGTGCAGCAGGCGGCCTGGCACAGCCTCGGTGACCCCCAGCATCTTGGGCTGTAGGTCAGGGGAGAACAGCGTCGCCACTCCAGCCGTACGAACTGTGAGATGGCTAAAGTAGACCCTGTCCCCCGAATCCAGCCGCCAGCTGTCTTCGGCAGTCGGATCCGTATGGGTCTCCTGCAGGAAAACCACAGAGTACCTCCCCTCCCGAAGGAAGGAGAGCACCTGGGACCTGCGGAGACCCATCCTACAGCCGCGAGTGTTCAATGTTGCGATGGTAAGAGGTGCCACAAGGAGGGCTGGGGGGGATCCTCGCCGGCAGGGACGCTTGAGGCCCCCGACGGGCCGCGCAGCAGTCCGTGACCCACCCTGTAGGTGAGTAAGGAGTCACGGAAGAGGCGGACCCGCTGATAGGCCACAGCGCCCTGCCTCCCGGTCCTTTTCCCCTCCCCCATGAGGGCCCTTGCGGCCCGGAGGATTTGATTAAAGTCCCCCCATTGCTGGAAAGCAAGCTGTACTTTGTTGCGGGAGCCATGGACGTCTTCTAAAAACTCCCGCAACTCCTTTCGCAGCGCATGGGGGGCTGGGGTTACGGTCTACTGGTTACTCCCTGACGGGGCCCTTGGTACAGCCCCGGGGCCCACCAAGAGGGGCAGACAGGGTGCGGACCCCCGACGGGGCTCCTAATGCGTTGGCCTGAACGCTGGGGCGATAGGTGTCGGCGGAGGAAGGATAGCAGCCCCTGGTGGGTTGGGACGGGTAAACACAAAGGCCGCTCCCTGGGAGTCATCTGTTGGAAAAGGGAAGGAGACAGCCCCAGGGGCGGCAATAACATCTCGGGAGGTGGATGGGATAGGGGCAGGGGCAGGGTTAGAGGTAAGAGTCTGGGCGGGGAGAGGGCTCTCAGTGATGCCGGGTGCAAGCTCTATAGTGGATTTGGCAGCCACAGCATCAGGAGGTGGACTCTCTTCTGTAGGGACCTCTCCCGGGAAGGAGGTCGAATGCTCCTCACCAACGAGGGGTGTCCCTGGTGGCTCAGGTCCCGGCCGCGTGGCACTGGCCGTTGCCTCAACACGCTCGGCGGCTCTCAGTGGGGTGCCCACTGCAGCCAGGTTGATGGAGGAGACCAGGGGCTCCTCGGAGGTGGGAGCGGAAGCAACGGTTGGGGGAGGGAACATGGGGAAAGGGTGGCTGTAGTGAAATCGCCCAGATCGAGGCCCGCTGGCATAAGGTCGTCCTCCCACTGGGTAACCGGGGTCAGACCCAGGGCCTCAATCTCCTCATATATGGACGGGAAATCCTTTTCCACCACCCCGGGATGCTCCCCACTGGCACCTGATCCAACGGTTCCTCGGGGCACACTGAGGTGTCAGACGGCACCTCGGGGGCCTCAGAGAGGAAGGACTTCCGTAGAGGGGAGATACTGCTTTCCAGTGCTGCCACGTCATCCCCAGCCGGCTTTGGTGGATGGAACACACCTTTGGGTAGAGCGGAAGGCTTGGCATCGGTGCCCCCCTTCCTGGTCTTCCGGGGGGCCTCCGCATCAGATGGAAGAAGCGGAGCTCGAGCCTTCCGCTTTCCCCGCTTCCCCTGGACTAGGGCCCAGCCCTCCATGGTATCATCCGGGGGCTGGCTAGCAGGGGTTGTGTCGGGGGCAAAGGCGATGGCTCAGGGACTCGAGGGGGAATGGTGGGGCAGCACAAGGGAGGGAATATTCCCCTTGGGGTGGGACCTCTCCCATGCCCGGCGGTGTCCCTGCCGCACCCTTCTTCACAGGCCCCGCCAGATTGCAAGCAGCGGGGGCAGGGCTCTCCCGCTCTTCTGGGCATAGTTGGGGAGGTGCCCCTTGGGCCCAAGCGGGAGCAATGGTGGAGTGGGAAGAAGGAGGGGCGGTTTCGGGCGCCGGGCAGCCAGGGGCGCCGGCGATAACGGGGCCGGTGCCCTGCCGGGGCTCAGGGGTCCCGGATGCCCCTCCTTACCGGGCCAAGGGGCAGTCCCTCCGGACGTGCCCCATCGCCCGGCAGACGTAGCACTGGGCCTCCCCCGTGGAATAATGCACCTGGTAATGGGCACCCTGGTAGGGGACTAGGAAAGACCCCTCCAGCGCCTCTCCGTCGCGCGCCGCCGGCAGCAGTTGAAGCTGCACTTGCCAGCGGAACGAGAGGACGTGACGGAGGGCGGGGTCTTTGCAGCCCAACGGGAGAGGGCTGATGACAGAGATGGGCTTCCCCAAGGTAGAGAGGGCGGGTAACAGGGCGGCATTGGGGAGAAAGGGAGGGACGGAGGTCAGGACCAGGCGGACGCCCAGGTCCTCTAGCGACTCTAAGGGGACAAACACGCCCCCTACTGCAAGGCCCTTCTCCACCGCCTCCTGGGCGGCGGCCTCTGATGTTAAGAAGAAGACGACCTTGCCATACATTTTGGAGGCCGCCACAATGGCCATGGGCCCCACCACCTCGCCAACGCCCGCACATAGGTCTCCACGTGGGGCGAGGCGGGCACCAGGAGGCAACAGATGCCGTGCTTCCTGGTCATGGTGGGAAAGGGGCCCCGGCCGCTATAGATGGCAGTGGAGGTGGTAGGCAGGAGAGATGACGTAGCGGCAGGCAGAGGGACTGCCGCCCCCTGGGCGTACGCCCTGGGGGCCAGGGGAGGTACACCCGCAGAGCTGGTGGAGGGAACAGCAGGGAGGGACGCCCCAGCCGGTGGTGGGGCCTGGGCATGGGGGCCAGCCCCTGCCATGGAGGGCCTGGTCTTTTTAGCGGGGCCCTTCCCCTTCTTCTTCCCCGGTCCTTCCCATCGGCTGGGGGGGCTCCCCCCAAATCTGAGGGGGTGAGAGACGGCAGCAATGGAGGCCACCCCGGTGTCCGTTGCTGCTGGTGTCCCAGCGGGGGCGATGGCAGATGGTTCGGCAGCGGAGGTAGAAGCTTCGGGGGGTGATGGAGGGGCAGGCGGGGGAGGGGCAGCTCGGGCTGCTGGAGGGGCCCCACCCGACCCGTCTTGTCCCCCAGCATTGTAAGCAGTGAGGGAAGGGGAGATACCAGAAGAAGGAGGGGAAAGGGGAAGTAGGTCGATCACTTCTTCCCGCTAGGCTGCAGGCAGGGGAGGAGGGCGCCAAAAGGAGTGGACTGGACGGGGGGCAATCAGGGGTTAGGGGTCGGTCACTGACACAGGGTGGAATTCCGGCTCCTCTTAGTGCACTAGGGGAGGGGGGGATACAACAACCTTTGGGGTGCAGTGAAAAGGGTTGAAACTAAAATGGGGAGTTGCACAAGCGCATGGGAGGGGGCATGGGCACACGGAACAAGGGGCTAGGCAGGCTGGAGGTAGGGCAGGGAAACCAAGGGGCTAGCCTCAGAGGCTGGACAGGGCAAACAAACAGAGGCTTCAGGAGGAAATGGGTGGGGCAGGCAAACAAACTGAAAGTAGTAAGCAGGAGCTGGGACATAAGGGGGCAAAAGCTGCAAAGCGCAAATGGGGCAGGTTGCAAGGGCAAAGCTGGGGGGTAGGCAGTCCGGGGGGGGCACATGTGCCCACGTGCGCTTGCACAATATCTGTTTAGGCTGGCTGCTGCTTCTGGCCCAAAAGGTGGAAATAGGGTGTGGCAAGCCAAGTAAGCAGCTGAGTCCAGAGGCAGGAGCTGAGGCAGATGCTATACAGCCAGTGGGGGTATGGAGGGGGCAGCGGTGGTGGTAGTAGTGGTGGGAGTTGGGGGGGACACACAGATGGATCGGGGGGCAGCTCCACGCCACACCCCCTGTGTCCCTGAAAACACAGTCAAGACTCCCACCACAAGAGCACAGTTTGAAAATTACTCAGTCTTAGGGCCCCCTCCACAGTGGTCTGCAAAGTCTCTAGGTGCTGCCCCACTGGCAGATGGTCCTCTTCTTCTCCTCCTCAGGGCTTCAGCAGCTCCAGGCAGCAAGCTCCGCAGCAGCAGCAGCTCCAGGAATTCCAGGTGGTGGTCCAGGCAGGCAGAAAGGACCCCTCTCAGGTGGTGGTGGTGGTAGTCTCCACAACAGCAGTGGCTGGGGTCCCTCACTCCTCCTCTCTGGGGAGTGGGCTAACAGTCCCCCACCCGGGGCTGCAGTTGGAGCAGTAGCAGCTCCCGAGAGTGCGGGGTCCAGCAACCAGGTAGCAGAGAACGGGGTGGGGAGTGTCTGGCCCAGCCAGGGGAGCAGCTGGAGCAGCTGGGAGAGCTTAGGGCCTAGCAGCAGGAGTAGCAGCTTCCCACCTCCCTCCAAGCTAGAAGGCTATGGAAGAGCAGTCTTATTGGGATCCGGGAAGTGGGCGGGCGAGGCCCGTCCACTGCTAAAAGATCCCCCCCAGCCTAAAAGGGGGATCCACAGGACCTAGATGCCCAAAAGATTCCGGGGGACAACTAATAAAATAACAGGGACAGGAGTGCGGTCAAAGGGTCAAAAGAAGGGAACCGGACGGGGACACCGAGCAGAGAACCCCGGACAGCGCCCACTGCTCCTCAAAGGCGTCAAGGGAGTCAGAGGACGCCGCCCAGAGGAACTCTGCCCGGATACGTGAACGGACCGAGGATCGGAAATAGGCCCTACAGTCACAGGAGACTCCATCGGCCAACCTCCTCACTCTGGTTTTGTAGATGGCCATTTTAGCTAGGGCCAGGAGGAGGTTGACCAGGAGATCCCGTGACTTTGTGGGGCCACGGATAGGGAGTGCATAAATGAGAAGGTGAGGGGAGAAGTGCAACCAAAAACGTAATAAGATGTTGGTGAGGAGCCGGAATAGGGGCTGCAGCCTGGCACACTCCTAGTAGACATGTGCCAGGGTATCCCTCACGCCGCAAAAGGGGCAGGTGTCTGGGATTGTGGTGAACCGCGCCAAGTACACTCCCGTGCTCACGGCTCCGTGAAGGAGCCGCCAACTGACATCCCCGGCGGGCTTTGGGACTAAGATGGAATATAGGCTGGCCCACCGGGGCTCCTCACCCTCCAAAGGTGGCAGGAGGTCCCGCCATTTTGTATCGGGGCGGGACACGAGGGTACGGGCGTGAAGGGTGTGGAGCACGAGCGTGTAGAGATGTTTTCTTGGCGCGGTTTGAAAACAGACCGGCTGCATCTCGTGCAGCCGGCTTCTAGTGAAGGGGTGAAGGGATCGGTTGGGTCCACGGGGCAGGGGTCCAATTAAAAGGTCCGGCGGGCCTGGGGTAGTGGGTGGGCGGGGCGTGCCCTCGTGCAGGACCCGGTCGAGATAAACCCGAGCAGCGGGCGGCAAAGCGGCCTTCACCTCCTGAAGTATGCGTCGGGGAGTACAAGGTCTGGAAAGCCCCATGCGCTGAGCGAAGGTTAGGGGATCCAGCCAGTCTCCCCGGTCAGAGTCCAGGAGGTCTCCAACTCTTGTGACCTCTGCCAGGACCAACCTCTGGCGCACCGAGCGGGACTCCGCCACCTGCAAACGGAGCTGGGGGTTGTGTAGCAGGGGCTCCGCGAGGAGATCTGCCCCCTCGGTGGCTGCCACGGACCTGCTCGTTGTAAAGAGTTTCCAGGTCCGGAGGAGGTCCTGGTAGAAGACCGGCAGCCCGGAGAGGTCTCGCGGAAGACCTCTCGGATGGAGATAAAGGAGCTGCCGGTCGTATCGGAGCCCTCGGAAGCGGCGCAGGAAGGCGTGCGCCAGTATGCTCCACGCCGGACTACCTGCACCATAAAGGAGCCTCTGCAGGATCTGGAGGCGGAAGACATGGACCTGAGTAAGCAGACATTTGAGGCCCTGCCCTCCCTCCTCCACAGGTAGATGGAGAACCCCTGCAGTGACCCAGTGCAGTCCTGACCAAAAGAACTCCAGAATCGATGTCCGCAGGTTGGTCAGGAAAGCCGGGGCCGGGACCAGGGTGTTGAGCCGGTACCAAAGCATGGACAGGACTAGTTGATTAAGCACTAATGCTCTCCCTAAAAGGGAGAGGCACCGGAGTAGTCCTGTCCATTTCCGGAGCCGCTCTATCACCCCGCCCTCTAAATTCTGCCAGTTCTCCGGCGGAGAGGGATGCGTGGCAGAAAGGTAAACGCCCAGATAGAGCAGCGGACCCGTGCTCCACCGGATGGCTTGAAGCGCGGGTGGGAGGGAGCTCGCCTGCCGCCAGTCCCCTACCATCAAGCCAGAGCTCTTGACCCAGTTGACCCGTGCAGAGGAAGCTGCTGAATAGATGGCCTGGCAAGCCTCCACCCGCACCAAGTCGCCCGGGTCCTGGACCATGAGGAGCACGTCATCAGCGTACGCCGACAGGACCAGCCACAGCTCCGGCTCCCTCAGCACCAACCCTGTCAACATTCTTCGGAGGAGACAGAGGAAGGGCTCAATCGCCAGAGCGTACAACTGGCCTGAGAGGGGGCACCCCTGCCGTACTCCTCGCCCGAAGTTGACCGGTTCGGTCAGGGTCCAGTTGAGCCTTACCAGACACTCTGCAGAAGCGTACAGCACCCGGAGAAAGTTCACAAACCTGGGTCCGAAGCCAAACGCCTGCAGAGTGCTCAGGAGATACCCGTGATCCATCCTGTCGAACGCCTTCTCCTGATCTAAGGACAGGAGGGCGAACGACAGACCATCCCTACACCCAAGTTCCAATAGGTCCCGGACCAGATATAGGTTGTCGAAGATGCTGCGGCCCGGGACGGTGTAGGTCTGGTCTGGGTGGACCACGTCCGCCAGCATGGACCCTAGCCTCAGGGAGATGGCTTTTGCCACGATTTTGTAGTCTGTGCTGAGGAGCGAGACGGGACGCCAATTTCGTAAATCACGGAGGTCCCCCTTCTTCGGCAATAAGGCGAGCACGGCTCGCCTGCACGAAAGAGGGAGGACCCCGCTCTGCAAAGACTCGGCCCAGACGGTGACTAGGTCTGGGCCCAGGACGTCCCAGAACACGCGGTAGAACTCCACGGTCAGCCCGTCCATGCCCGGAGATTTATTGGTGGGCATGCGACGGAGGGCTTCCGAGAACTCGGCCAGAGTGAGAGGCAGCTCTAGCTGGTCTCGGTCGCCCACGCTGACCGTCAGGAGCTCCTCCCACAGCACTCTGCAAGCGTTAGGATCGGTCGGCTCCGGGGAGAAAAGGCTTGCGTAGAAGGCTCTCGCCCTCTCGCACATCTCCACCGGATCCGTGAGGGGGGTGCCATCTTCTGCCAGTAGGCAGATGATATGTTTCTAGGCCCCCCTCTTTTTCTCCAGGGCGTAGAAGAAGCGGGAGCCGCGATCCATCTCCCGAAGGAGACGGATGCAGGATCGAACAAAGGCACCCCGGGCCCGATGGTCCTCGAGGCTCCGGAGCTCCTCCCGCTTCTCCCGGCACGCTCCGCAGAGGGGTGGATCCTCGGGGCTGGCGGCCAGACGCCTCTCCAGCTCTAAGACCTCCCGTTCCAACTGCTCTATCACTGCATCCCTCCGTCGGCTGGTGCCCCGAGTGTAGTCACGGCAGAAGAGCCGGGTGCGCACCTTCCCTACGTCCCACCACCGCCGTGCCGAGGGAAAGGCACGCCGCTGCCCTCGCCAGGCCAGCCAGAACTCCCGGAAGGACGCCACGAAGCCCGCATCCTCCAGCAAGCTGTTGTTAAAATGCCAATAGGCCGGCCCCGGCCTCTCCGCGCAGAGGGAGGCTGTCACGGTGGCTATGTGATGGTCAGAAAATGGGGCCGGCCGGATGCTGGAGGAGTGGGCTCGTGAAAGATGAAAGCGTGATAAATAAATGCGGTCCAACCGGGAGTGGCGCGACCGATGGGCCTCCACCCGGACAAAGGTGAACGTGGAAGTGTCATCCGGGTGGTGGTCGCGCCAGACGTCCACCAGGGAGTGGTGTTCGACTATCTCCTGGAGGACGGCGACGGCGGCTGGGCTCTGCTCCGTCCCCGAGCGGTCCCGTTCCTCAAGGGTGATGTTAAAGTCCCCTCCCAGGACCAGGCACTCCTGAGGATCCAAGGTGCCGAGGAAGGCGGACGCCTGCTGATAGAATTGCAGCCGCTCCGGGCTCGCTGCTGGGGCATAGATGTTGACGAGGTTGACTACGAGCCCCTCCATGCGGACCCGGAGGTGCAGCAGGCGACCCGGCACAGCCTCGGCGACCCCCAGCACCTCGGGCCGTAGGGTCGCCACTCCACCCGTATGAACTGTGAGGTGGCTAAAGTAGACCCTGTCCCCCCAATCCAGCCGCCAGCTGTCTTCGGCGGTCGGATCCGTATGGCTCTCCTGCAGGAAAACCACAGAGTACCTCCCCTCTCGAAGGAAGGAGAGCACCTGGGACCTGCGGAGACCCATCCTACAGCCATGGGTGTTCAATGTTGCGATGGTAAAGGGTGCCATGAGGAGGGCTGGGGGGGATCCTCGCCGGCAGGGATGCTCGTGGCTCCCGGCGGGCCGCGCAGCAGTCCGTGACCCACCCCGTAGGTGAGTAAGGAGTCACGGAAGTGGCGGACCCGCTGGTAGGCCGCGGTGCCCTGTCTCCCAGTCCTTTTCCCCTCCCCCATGAGGGCCCTTGCGGCCCGGAGGATTTGATTAAAGTCCCCCCATCGCTGGAGGGCAAGCTGGACTTTGTTGCGGGAGCCACGGACGTCTTCTAGGAACTCCCGCAACTCCTCTCGCAGCGCATGGGGGGCTGGAGTTATGGTCTGGTTGCTCCCCGATGGGGCCCTTGGTACAGCCCCCTGGCCCAGCGAGACGGGCAGACAGGGTGCGGACCCCCGACGGGGCTCTTGTTGGGTTGACCTGAATGCTGGGGCGATAGGGGGCGGCGGAGGGAGGATAGCAGCCCCTGGTGGGTCGGGACGGGCAAACACAAAGGCCATTCCCTGGGAGTCATCTGTTGGAAAGGGGAAGGAGACTGTCCCAGGGGTGGCAATAATATCTCGGGAGGTGGGCGGGATAAGGGCAGGGGCAGGGGTAGAGGTGAGAGTCTGGGTCGGGAGAGGGCTCTCACTGATGCCGGGCGCAAGCTCTCTGGTGGATTTGGCAGCCACGGCATCAGGAGGTGGACTTTCTTCTGTAGGGTCCTCTCCCGGAAAGGAGGTCGAATGCTCCTCACCAGCGAGGGATGCCCCTGGTGGCTCAGGTTCCAGCCGCATGGCACTGGCCGTCGCCTCAACTGGCTCGGCGGCTCTCAGCGGGGTGCCCTCTGCAGCCGGGTTGATGGAGGAGTCCAGGGGCTCCTCGGAGGTGGGAGCAGAAGCAACGGTTACGGGGAGGGAGTATGGGGAAAGGGGGGCTGGAATGAAGTCGCCCAGATCGAGGCCCGCTGGCATAGGATCGTCCTCCCCCTGGGTGACCGGGGTCAGACCCAGGGCCTCGATCTCCTCATATATAGAGGGGAAATTGTTTTCCGCTACCCCAGGATTCTCCCCGCCGGCACCTGACGCGATGGTTACTTCGGGGCACACTGGGGTTTCAGATGGTGCCTCGGGGGTCTTGGAGGGGAGGGACTCCCGTGGAGGGGAGATACCGCCTTCCAGTGCTGCCACGTCTTCCCCAGCTGGCTCTGGTGGATGGAACACACCCTTGGGTAGAGCGGAAGGCTCGGCATCGGTGCCCCCCCTTCCTGGTCTTCCGGGGGGCCTCCGCGTCAGATGGGAGGAGCGGAGCTCGAGCCTTCCGCTTGCCCCGCTTCCCCTGGACTAGGGCCCAGCCCTCCATGGCATCATCCAGGGGTTGGTTATTAGGGGTTGTGTCAGGGGGCAGAGGCGATGGCTCAGGGACTCGAGGGGGTAACGGTGGGGCAGCACAAGGGAGGGAAGATTCCCCTTGGGGCGGGTTCTCTCCCATGCTTGGTGGTGTCCCTGCCGCACCCTCCTCCACAGGCCCCGCTAGATTGCAAACAGCGGGGGCGGGGTTCTCCCGCTCGTCTGAGCATAGTGGGGGAGGTGCCCCTTGGGCCCGAGCGGGAGCAATGGTGGACTGGGAAGGAGGAGGGGCGGTTTCGGGCGCCGGGCAGCCAGGGGCGTTGGCGATGATGGGGCTGGTGCCCTGCCGGGGCTCGGGGATCCTGGATGGCCCTTCTTCCCGGGCCAGGGGGCAGTCCCTCCGGACGTGCCCCATCGCCCGGCAGAGGTAGCACCGGGCCTCCCCGGTGGAATAATGCACCCTGTAACGGGCCCCCTGGTAGGGGACTAGGAAGGACCCCTCGAGTGCCTCTCCGTCGCGCGCCGCCGGCAGCAGTTGAAGCTGCACTTGCCGGCGGAACGAGAGGACGTGACGGAGGGCGGGGTCTTTGCAGCCCAACGGGAGAGGGCTGATGACAGAGATGGGCTTTCCCAAGGTAGAAAGGGTGGGTAACAGGGCGGCATTGGGCAGAAAGGGAGGGACGGAGGTCAGAACCAGGAGGACGCCCAGGTCCTCTAGTGGCTCTAAGGGGACGAACACGCCCCCCACCGCCAGGCCCTTCTCCACCGCCTCCTGGGCGGCGGCCTCCGATGCTAGGAAGAAGACGACCTTGCCATACATTTTGGAGGCCGCCACAATGGCCGTGGGCCCCACCACCCTCGCCAACGCCCGCACATAGGTCTCCACGTGGGGTGAGGCGGGCACCAGGAGGCAACGGACGCCGTGCTTCCTGGTCATGGTGGGAAAGGGGCCCCGGCCGCTATAGATGGTAGCGGAGGCGGTGGGCTGGAGAAATGATGTAGCGGCAGGCGGGGGGGCTGCCGCCACCTGGGCGTATGCTCTAGGGGCCGGGGGAGGGACACCTGCAGAGCTGGTGGAGGGAACAGCGGGGAGGGGCGCCCCAGCTGGAGATGGGGCCGGGGCATCGGGGACAGCCCCTGCCATGGAGGGCCTGGTCTTTTTAGCGGGGCCCTTCCCCTTCTTCTTCCCCTGGCCCTTCCCACCGTCTGGGAGGACTCCCCGCAAATCTGAGGGGGTGATAGACGTGGCAGCAGTGGAGGTCACCCCGGTGCCCGTCGCTGCTGGTGCCCCAGCGGGGGCGATGGCAGATGGTTTGGCAGCGGACGTAGAAGCTTGGGGGGGTGACAGAGGGGCAGGCGGGGGAGGGAGAGCTCGGGCTGCTGGAGAGGTCTCACCCGTCTCATCCCCCGCCATCATGAGCAAGGAGGAAAGGGGGATACCAAAAGGAGGAGGGGAGAGGGGAAACAGGTCGACCACTCCTCCCCGCTAGGCTGCAGGCAGGGGAGGAGGGCGCCAAAAGGGGTGGGCTGGACGGGGGGCAATCAGGGGTTAGGGGTCAGTCACCGACACAAGGTGGAAATTCCGGCTCCTCTTGGTGCACTACAGGGGGGGCAGGATTCAACAACATTGAGGGTGCAGTGAAGAGGGTTACAACTAAAGAGGGGAATTGCACAAGCGCATGGGAGGGGGCATGGGCACACGGAGCGAGGGGCTAAGCGGTCTGGGGGTAGAACAGGGAAACCAAGGGGCTAGCTTCAGAGACTGGGGTGGGGCAAACAAACAAAGGCTGCAGAAGGAAATGGGCGGGGCAGGCAAACAAACTGAAGCTAGTAAGGGGGGCTGGAGCAAAAGAGGAGGCAAAGCAAGTGGCAAATGGGGCAGGTAGTAAAGGGCAAAGCTGGGGGTTAGGCAGTCCGGGGGGGGGGGCACATGTGCACTTGCACAAGTCTTTTTTAGCTGGCTGCTGCTTCTGGCCCAAAGGGTGGAAATAGGGCGTGGCAAGCCAAGCAAGCAGCTGAGTCCAGAGGCAGGAGCTGAGGCAGATGGTATACAGCCAGTGGGGGTGGTGGAGGGGGCAGCGGTGGTGGTAATAGTGGTGGGGGTTGGGGGGGACACAGATGGATTGGGGGGCAGCTCCACACCACACCCCCTGTGTCCCTACAAACACAGTCAGGACCCCCACCACAAGAGCACAGTTTGAAAATTACTCAGTCTTAGGGCCCCCTCCATGCTGGTCTGCAAAGTCTCTAGGTGCTCCCCCACTGGCAGATGGTCCTCTTCTTCTCCTCCTCAGGGCTTCAGCAGCTCCAGGCAACAGACTCCACAGCAGCAGCAGCTCCAGGAACTCCAGGTGGTGATCCAGGCAGGCAGAAAGGACCCCTCTCAGGTGGTGGTGTCCACAACAGCAGTGGTTGGGGTCCCTCACTCCTCCTCTCTGGGGAGTGGGCTAGCAGCCCCCCCCGCCTCAGGGCTGTAGTTGGAGCAGCAGCACCCGAGAGGGGGGGGTCCAGCAACCAGGTAGCAGAGAATGGGGGGGTGGGGTGTCTGGCCCAGCCAGGGGAGCAGCTGGAGCAGCAGGGAGAGCTTAGGGCCTAGTAGCAGCTTCCCGCCTCCCTCCAAGCTAGAAGGCCAGGGGAGAGTAGTAGTCTTATTGGGATCCGGGAAGTGGGCGGGCGAAGCCCGTCCACTGCTAAAGGGTCCCCCCCAGCCTAAAAGGGGGATCCACAGGACCTAGATGCCCAAAAAATTCCGGGGGACAACTAATAAAATAACAGGGAGAGGTGTGCGGTCAAAGGGTCAAAAGAAGGGAACCGGACGGGGACACCGAGCAGAGAACCCCAGACAGCGCCCACTGCTCCTCAAAGGTGTCAAGGGAGTCAGAGGATGCCGCCCAGAGAAACTCTGCCCGGATACGTGAACGGACCGAGGATCGGAAATAGGCCCTACAGTCACAGGAGACTCCATCGGCCAACCTCCTCACTCTGGTTTTGTAGATGGCCATTTTAGCTAGGGCCAGGAGGAGGTTGACCAGGAAATCCCGCGACTTTGTGGGGCCACGGATAGGGAGTGTATAAATGAGAAGGTGAGGGGAGAAGTGCAACCAAAAACGTAATAAGATATTGGTGAGGAGCCGGAATAGGGGCTGCAGCCTGGCACACTCCAGGTAGATATGTGCCAGGGTATCCCTCACACCGCAAAAGGGGCAAGTGTCTGGAATTGTGGTGAACTGCGCCAAGTACAAGCCCGTGCTCACGGCTCCGTGAAGGAGCCGCCAACTGATATCCCCGGCGGGCTTTGGGACTAAGATGGAATATAGGCTGGCCCACCGGGGCTCCTCACCCTCCAAAGGTGGCAGGAGGTCCCGCCATTTTGTATCGGGGCGGGACATGAGGGTACGGGCGTGAAGGGTGTGGAGCACGAGCGTGTAGAGATGTTTTCTTGGCGCGGTTTGAAAACAGACCGGCTGCATCTCGTGCAGCCGGCTTCTAGTGAAGGGGTGAAGGGATCGGTTGGGTCCACGGGGCAGGGGTCCAATTAAAAGGTCCGGCGGGCCTGGGGTAGTGGGTGGGCGGGGCGTGCCCTCGTGCAGGAACCGGTCGAGATAAACCCGAGCAGCGGGCGGCAAAGCGGCCTTCACCTCCTGAAGTATGCGCCAGGGAGTACAAGGTCTGGAAAGACCCATGCGCTGAGCGAAGTTTAGGGGATCCAGCCAATCTCCCCGGTCATAGTCCAGGAGGTCTCCGACTCTTGTGACCTCTGCCAGGACCAACCTCTGGCGCACCGAGCGGGACTCCGCCACCTGCAAACGGAGCTGGGGGTTGTGTAGCAGGGGCTCCGCGAGGAGATCTGCCCCCTCGGTGGCCGCCACGGACCTGCTCGTTGTAAAGAGTTTCCAGGTCCGGAGGAGGTCCTGGTAGAAGACCGGCAGCCCGGAGAGGTCTCGCGGAAGACCTCTCGGATGGAGATAAAGGAGCTGCCGGTCGTATCGGAGCCCTCGGAAGCGGCGCAGGAAGGCGTGCGCCAGTATGCTCCACGCCGGACTACCTGCACCATAAAGGAGCCTCTGCAGGGTCTGGAGGCGGAAGACATGGACCTGAGTAAGCAGACATTTGAGGCCCTGCCCTCCCTCCTCCACAGGTAGATGGAGAACCCCTGCAGGGACCCAGTGCAGTCCTGACCAAAAGAACTCCAGAATCGATGTCCGCAGGTTGGTCAGGAAAGCCGGGGCCGGGACCAGGGTGTTGAGCCGGTACCAAAGCATGGACAGGACTAGTTGATTAAGCACTAACGCTCTCCCTCGAAGGGAGAGGCACCGGAGTAGTCCTGTCCATTTCCGGAGCCGCTCTATCACCCCGCCCTCTAAATTCTGCCAGTTCTCCGGCGGAGAGGGATGCGTGGCAGAAAGGTAAACGCCCAGATAGAGCAGTGGACCCGTGCTCCACCGGATGGCTTGAAGCGTGGGTGGGCGGGGGCTCGCCTGCCGCCAGTCCCCTACCACCAAGCCAGAGCTCTTGACCCAGTTGACCCGCGCAGAGGAGGCTGCTGAATAGATGGCCTGGCAAGCCTCCACTCGCACCAAGTCGCCCGGGTCCTCGACCATGAGGAGCACGTCATCAGCATACGCCGACAGGACCAGCCGCAGCTCCGGCTCCCTCAGCACCAACCCTGTCAACCTCCTTCGGAGGAGACAGAGGAAGGGCTCGATCGCCAGAGCGTAGAGCTGGCCTGAGAGGGGGCACCCCTGCCGTACTCCTCGCCCGAAGTTGACCGGTTCGGTCAGGGTCCAGTTGAGCCTTACCAGACACTCTGCGGAAGCGTACAGCACCCGGAGAAAGTTCACAAACCTGGGTCCGAAGCCAAACGCCTGCAGAGTGCTCAGGAGATACCCGTGATCCATCCTGTCGAACGCCTTCTCCTGATCTAAGGAGAGGAGGGCGAACGACAGACCATCCCTACACCCAAGTTCCAATAGGTCCCGGACCAGATAGAGGTTGTCGAAGATGCTGCGGCCCGGGACGGTGTAGGTCTGGTCTGGGTGGACCACATCCGCCAGCACGGACCCTAGCCTCAGGGAGATGGCTTTTGCCACGATTTTCTAGTCCGTGCTGAGGAGCGAGACGGGACGCCAATTTCGTAAATCGCGGAGGTCCCCCTTCTTCGGCAATAAGGCGAGCACGGCTCGCCTGCACGAAAGAGGGAGGACCCCGCTCTGCAAAGACTCGGCCCAGACGGTGACTAGGTCTGGGCCCAGGACGTCCCAGAACACGCGGTAGAACTCCACGGTCAGCCCGTCCATGCCCGGAGATTTATTGGTGGGCATGCGATGGAGGGCTTCCGAGAACTCGGCCAGAGTGAGAGGCAGCTCTAGCCGGTCTCGGTCGCCCACGCTGACCGTCGGGAGCTCCTCCCACAGCACTCTGCAAGCGTTATGATCGGTCGGCTCCGGGGAGAAAAGGCTTGCGTAGAAGGCTCTCGCCCTCTCGCACATCTCCACTGGATCCGTGAGGGGGGTGCCATCTTCTGCCAGTAGGCAGATGATATGTTTCTTAGCCCCCCTCTTTTTTTCCAGGGCGTAGAAGAAGCGGGAGCCGCAATCCATCTCCCGAAGGAGACGGATGCGGGATCGAACAAAGGCACCCCGGGCCCGATGGTCCTCGAGGCTCCGGAGCTCCTCCCGCTTCTCCCGGCACGCTCCGCAGAGGGGTGGATCCTCGGGGCTGGCGGCCAGACGCCTCTCCAGCTCTAAGACCTCCCGTTCCAACTGCTCTATCGCTGCATCCCTCCGTCGGCTGGTGCCCCGGGTGTAGTCACGGCAGAAGAGCCGGGCGCGCACCTTCCCTACGTCCCACCACCGCCGTGCCGAGGGAAAGGCACGCCGCTGCCCTCGCCAGGCCAGCCAGAACTCCCGGAAGGACGCCACGAAGCCCGCATCCTCCAGCAAGCTGTTGTTAAAATGCCAATAGGCCAGCCCCGGCCTCTCCGCGCAGAGGGAGGCTGTCACGGTGGCTATGTGATGGTCAGAAAATGGGGCCGGCCGGATGCTGGAGGAGTGGGCTCATGAAAGATGAAAGCGTGATAAATAAATGCGGTCCAACCGGGAGTGGCGCGACCGATGGGCCTCCACCCGGACAAAGGTGAACGTGGAAGTGTCATCCGGGTAGTGGTCGCGCCAGACGTCCACCAGGGAGTGGTGTTCGACTATCTCCTGGAGGACAGCGACGGCGGCTGGGCTCTGCTCAGTTCCCGAGCGGTCCCGTTCCTCAAGGGTGATGTTAAAGTCCCCTCCCAGGACCAGGCACTCCTGAGGATCCAAGGTGCCGAGGAAGGCGGATGCCTGCTGATAGAATTGCAGCCGCTCCGGGCTCGCTGCTGGGGCATAGATGTTGACGAGGTTGACTACGAGCCCCTCCATTTGGACCCGGAGGTGCAACAGGCGACCCGGCACAGCCTCGGCGACCCCCAGCACCTCGGGCCGTAGGTCGGGGGAGAACAGGGTCGCCACTCCACCCGTATGAACTGTGAGGTGGCTAAAGTAGACCCTGTCCCCCCAATCCAGCCGCCAGCTGTCTTCGGCGGTCGGATCCGTATGGCTCTCCTGCAGGAAAACCACAGAGTACCTCCCCTCTCGAAGGAAGGAGAGCACCTGGGACCTGCGGAGACCCATCCTACAGCCATGGGTGTTCAATGTTGCGATGGTAAAGGGTGCCATGAGGAGGGCTGGGGGGGATCCTCGCCGGCAGGGATGCTCGTGGCTCCCGGCGGGCCGCGTAGCAGTCCGTGACCCACCCCGTAGGTGAGTAAGGAGTCACGGAAGTGGCGGACTCGCTGGTAGGCCGCGGCGCCCTGTCTCCCGGTCCTTTTCCCCTCCCCCATGAGGGCCCTTGTGGCCCGGAGGATTTGATTAAAGTCCCCCCATCGCTGGAGGGCAAGCTGGACTTTGTTGCGGGAGCCACGGACGTCTTCTAGGAACTCCCTCCAAGCTAGAAGGCTATGGGAGAGTAGTAGTGGGAGAGAGATTAGCTTCAGGCTAAACAAATCCCTGGTACCAGGATAAGTGAAATGGCAGCTGCTTCAGGTCAATTAAGACACCTGGGGCCAATTAAGAACTTTCCAGAAGACTAGGTTGATTGGGACACCTGAAGCCAATCCGGGGCTCGGTGAAACTAGTTAAAAGCCTCCCAGTTAGTCAGGTGGGTGTGCATGTCAGGAGCTGTGGCAGGAAGTTGCGCTGTTGGAGATGCTGAGTAGTACACACCATATCAGGCACAAGGAAGGAGGCCATGAGGTAAGGGTGAAGTGGAGCTTGAGGAAGTGAGGGCTTCTGTGGGGGAAGTAGCCCAGGGAATTGTACATGTCATGTTTCTAAAAGGTCAGCTACCATAGCTGATACTATTAGGGTTCCTGGGCTGGAACCCGGAGTAGAGGGTGGGCCCAGGCTCCCCCCGCCCACCTTTGCCCCCTGATTAATCACTGAGATTGGGAGACAACGGAGACTGTCCAAGGAAGGATAATTTCTCCTCACCTCCTTCATTGGCTTATGATGAAAATGGCTCAGTAGACTGTGACCCTTGTCTCTAGAGAAAGAAGGATTACGTGGAGGGTCACAGTGAGCCTCTGAGACTAGTGAAATCCACCCGGAAACGCGGGACCCACGGAGGCAAGGACAGAGCTTTGTCACAATACACAGTATACTCTGAGAAAAGAACTATCTCAAAATGGAATTAAAGTTGAGATCACATATCAGCGATTTAGGGTAAACACAGGGATATTTTTCAGAGTAGCAGCCGTGTTAGTCTGTATTCGCAAAAAGAAAAGGAGTACTTGTGGCACCTTAGAGACTAACAAATTTCAGGGATATTGTAACTATCCCCCAAATGAGGAACAATTCTAATGATTTGAAGATCGGTGAGATCTACCTTAAACAATATTTTTTAAAATTTTAATGGTTAGGAACAGAGTTCCTGGTATGTACTGGATGTTCTGTGCCACTCTGGAATAGTTCAAATCAGCCAGAGTGCACTAGCCAGTTAAGCTGGGTTTACATTTGTTTTATATTGCTGGAGCAAGGGCTGAGTAATTTTGAAAATTTCACTAAGAAAATGTGTTCCCAGAATTTCAAAGAAACCAAAACAGGGCCCTACAATGCCTAAGAGATCCCTGCCTTGCTGGGGCCCTCCACGTGTGGATTTCTGGCTTCTGGCATGGAAAAGTGGGGGACAGGGATGACACTCGCCTCAGTTGTAACATTTCTCCCTTGCTCTAAACTTTTCACTGCATTCTCTTCAAGTCTGGAGTTCCATGAGGAGGCCGGGAGTGACCAGACCTCCAATAATATACTTCTCACCAACAGCATGCTCCCCGTCCAAGGTTCTGAGTCTTGGTTGGTGAGTGGGTAGGACTCCCCTTTAAAAGTACAGTCATCACTGCAGCTGTCAGCCCTAGTGGGGACCAGGATGGACAGGACAGCTCCCACTCTGCAGGATTCTGTGTGTTTCTGTGTTTGTTGTGTATTCAAAGATATTACAGCATTCTAACAATTGAAATTGAATTAATACAGGAAAGGCAAACTTTCTAAATTCCTCCTGACACTATTCATAATTTTAAAATTACATGTTTTAGACATAAACCATTTTTAGTTAAATTAGTATTTGATTGAATACACAAGTAGTGATTGTCACATCTTTATTGTAAAAATGTAGTTCATCAATCCATGATTCATATCTGAGCTAGAGTAGAATTTATTTTAAGAATTATAACAGTCCTGTGTTTTGAAAAACAGATTGAATTTGACTCAGGTTAATACCTCCAGCCAGGTCAATTAACATATGAAAGTGCAGTAGCTAGAACAAAGGATAGACAGCTCTTGGAGCGGGATAAGATATATATAGAAAGATTCAATTTTTATCAATAAAAGTTGGTAAACAGATTTCACCATATACACAAGTCAACAAAATATTTCCATCAATAATAAAAATTTACAAATAAGCAAAGTAAGAAAAATGCTTCTTGGGAACTTAAAGTAAAAATCCAGTGATTTAGACTTTTGAATTAGGCTTGTTACAAATGGACTAGCAAATGAAGAGTAAAAACAGGTATGATTTGTTGCTTCTGAACCTTTGTTGGTTCTCAACCTTTCCTGTACCCCTTTCAGAAGTCTGATTTGTCTTACATATCCTAAAGTTTCATCTCACTTAAAAAGCTACTTGCTTACAAAATCAGACATAAAAATACAAAAGTGTCACAGCACATTATTACTCAAAATTGCTGACTTTCTCATTTTTACCTTATAATTATAAAATAAATCAATTGGAATATAAATATTGTACTTATATTTCAGTGTGTAGAGCAGAAGAAACAAGTCATTGTCTGTATGAAATTTTAGTTTGTACTGACTTGGTTATTGATTTTTATGTAGCCTGTTGTAAAACTAGGCAAATATCTAGATGAGTTGATGCACCCCCGGATGGCCTCTGTGTAGTCCCAAGGGTATGCATGCCCCTGGTTGAGAGCCATTGGATTAAAGGATATTTACTTTGTATATTTTGACATGTGATGTTGACAATTTGTTTTAATGGTTTACAAAGCTTTAACTTTTCACATCTCAACATCTACAGTCCTTAAATAATTGTCTGATCACCCCCATAATTTCCCTTAACTTGGAAATTTTAAATAGATGCAAATCTAAAAATAATGCGTACAAATAAAAGATAGTAATTGGTCAAACTTATAAAAAATTAAAATTGAATTATGCCAAGCCTAGATATATATTTGGGGTAATAAGATATGAAAATCAAACAGGAAAAATGGTAACTGAAACTGTTAATTTAAATCAATTAAATCAGTCCTGAATGGATTTGGGATCCAGATAGCAGCCATGGCATGAGACCCCACCTTTTGGAAGTCAGAAAGGAGGGGTTGTGACAGGATCCCTAGGGTATAATCTAGAACTGGGGTAGCTCTGTGCCTCTTAATTCTCCAGCCTGGGCTGTCTCTCACAATGCTTTGCTAGTGATAAGCAGCAAACCTCTCCTGGCACTGTTATCACTCAGCACAACTGCATGTGGAGCCCAACACCCAGCTAGATTGCATGAATGCTCCCAGAGCCACTCACGAATCACACAGAGAAAGACACCAGCCAGATCCCCCCAGCTCTCCAGCCTTACACCCCAGAACTGTACCATCTTGCCCTTGGCAGAAGCCTGACCACTGTAAGTTCATTACCCTGTCCGCCTCTCCCTTGATGTGGAGAGGACACTCACTAGCCTTTGTATACCTTCCCAGGTATATAGGTTTCTCTACACACAAACTAGCACTTGTTAATCAAACTGCTCCAATCCCTGTGTTGATACACTTGTCTTGGTTTTAAACTAGTTGTAGCAGTTTAGCTTGTCCTAAATCAATAAGAGTATTCACGCCCAAAGTTGCACTGATTTAACTAAGGCTATATCTACACTACCACTTATGTTGCTTGGGGGGAGGGGTGGAATATTCCACACACTCCCCCCCCCAACATAAATTACACCAGCATAAATGCTAGTGTGCACAGCACTATGTCAGCGAAAGAGCTTCTCCTGCTGACATAACTACTGCCACTTGTTGGAGGTGGATTAATTATGTTCTGGCAGAGCTCTCTCCCATTAGCATAGAGTGGCTATATGAGAGATCTTACAGTGACACAGCTGCATTGGTACAGTTGTGCCGCTGTAAGTTCTCTAGTGTAGACATAGCCTAAATTACTTCAAAATTGAAGCAATTTAGGCTAATTGCTAATAAAAACCTTTTAGATAAACTGGTGCATTTTGGGGTGTATTGGACTTAAATCTTGATTATACAGACCCCTTATGTTTTAATTTGATTAGAGGAAAAATAATCTTAATACATCTTGGCTTTAATTAGACCACTTGAGTCTGATTGTTTAGGAATGTCACATAGACCACCCAGCGACATAAAAAAATCTTCAACCTCTAACATGAGAGAGTGAAGGAAAGTTGCCTGGAGCCAAACCCCACTCAAGATTCTCCATCAAAAGGGCACAGACTAAAGCTATGGCTACACTGCCAAATTTTTTGGCCAGAAGGTATGCCACTTTTATTAAAGCACTTTTATTAAACCGCTGTTGAATGTCCACACTGTGCTCCTTGTGTCGCTGGAGTGCATCCACGCTAGCAGCTCTTGCATCGACACAGAGAGCAGTGCACTGTGCTAGCTATCCCACAGGGTGCTTTGGGAAGGGTTTGCAATGCCTCATGGGGCAGGTACAGCATCACATGATGCAGCTTTCTCAATCCCATTGTTCCATGGGCATCCTACTAGATTGCCAGCCGCTTTTCAACCAAAGTTGGGGGGGAGGGGGAGAGTGTGTGACAGGGAGCATGTATGTATGGGGGAAGAGAGGGTGAGACAGACTGTGTGGTGGGGGAGTGTGAGTGTGTCAGGATGCTATTCAGACAGCAGCCAAAAGCAACCTGTGCTGACGGAGGGGGAGAGAGAAACCCTGACATCAGCCCCCGCCTCCCTCCCTCGGGCTCTCTGCACAGCACAGAATCTCTCTCTCTCACACACACACATCCACCCCTGCCTGCCTGCCTCTGTGTTCTTAGGGCTTGGCTACACTTGCAAGTGAGAGCACATTAAAGCAGCCCCAGGAGCCCTAACTCACTGCCCATCCACACTGGCAAGGCATGTAGAGTGCTCTGACTCCACGGCTAGAGCGCTCCTTGTACTCCACCTTGGCAAGAAGATTAACACTTGCTGCGCCTTGGCTGAACTGCCCAGGTGTCAGTGTGAAGGAGGTGCTGCATTGCTGCGCTCTGTTCAGCTTCTGGAAACGTCCCATAATCCCCTTAAGTCAAGTGGCCACTCTTGTCATAGTTTTGAACTCACTGTAGGAATGTGAATATGCCCTTCGAAAGCTCCATTTCTGATAGCCGGCATGCTTATCTGCTTCAAAACAAAGCAACCATTACTGTGGAATGCTGCTGTTGTGAGTGTGTGTGTGTGTGTGAGAGAGAGAGAGAGAGAGAGAGAGAGAGAGGTGGGGGAGGAGGAGAGGGTCTGCTGCTGTCTGAACTTACAAAAGAGCATGATGACATGCTCTCAGCCCCCCAAAAACTCACTCTCTCTCCCCCCACACACACACAACACACTCCCTGTCACACTTCACCCCACCCCGCCCCCATTTGAAAAGCACATTGCAGTCACTTGCATGCTGCGATAGCTACCACAATGCGCTGCTCTCTGTGGCCGTTGCAAGAGCTGCTAATGTGGCCACGCCAGTGCACTTGCAGCTGTCAATGTGGACAGATTGCATCACTTTCCCTACTGCGCTCTACGAAGGCTGGTTTAACTCAAAGCGCTCTACATCTGCAAGTGCAGCCATGCCCTTAGTGTGGGACAGAGCAGAAGCATTCCATGTTAAAGATTTGCTCTTTGTTTCCCAGAGCAGCACAGCATCCCTGCTGTCAGAATGGAGCTTTGAAAGGGGAGGGGTGCATGCCTACAGGCTGCTGAGTTCACAACAGTGAGCAGAGCGGTCACTGTAGGCATTGTGGGACATCTCCAGAAGCCAATTACAGTGATAAAAGCAAGCAAGGTGTTCACACGGGCACTTTGGCGATAAAACCTTTGCACAAAAAGCCTTATCACTCTTGTCTAGGCGGTTTTATTACAGAGCTGCAACTGAGGAGTTTCATTGCAAAAAGTGGCTTGCAGTGTGTACACTTCTGCTGTTTCATTGCCAAAAGCTGCCTTTTGGCAAAAAAAATTTGGCAGTGTAGACCAGGCCTTAGTTTTCGCCTATCATATATGTTGCTTGCAAAGCCATGGTCTGTATGAAAACTTCCTAGTGACACAGACAAGAACAGAGTTTAAGTGGCTTAACAAGACACCTCCATATTTGGAAGCTGTAGGAATAAATTTCTCCTATATCTGTTGTATGTACTTTAAGAACTGTGCTGAATCTTACAGGTCCATCACTGTTTTGCAACACTGTATTTCTACAGAGAGCTTTACACTGTTTGTAGGTAATATGGGTGAAATTCCTTCCTGGTATAACTCCACTGAAATCAATGAGGCTACACAAGCAAGGAATTCAGCTCACTATCATTAAAATGTTTATAATGTCTGAACACTGCAATTTTCAGCACCTTTTTAAATATCAATAATTTTTGCATTAATGGCAGCATGCTTTCCAGAACTATTGTTTCATTGTTAAGAGCTTAATTTACGGTCTGTGTGAACTGAATAGCGTTATTCATATTTGGATGTTACTAGCATGTAAAATTAGAAACAAGAGAAGGAAACATTTCAAGTTAGTGGCTATAGGAAAGTTGCTTTGTTCTGGGGCCTTCTTCTGGAATGGATTGTGTTCTGTGCAAGGGACTATTGTGTAAATTACATACATTGATACTACATAAGAACTAGCATACAAGACGAGACCGATGGTTCATCTTGTGAGATGATGACTGACAGTCTGCCAAAGTTCAGGCACCAATGGTTCATGCACCGTGTTGCTGAGAGAGAGGGAAGACTCCCCAGACAAGTGAGATTTGGGGTTCCTGCAGGAGGAGGGATGAGTGGGGACTGGAATGGTGTCCCTGCTGTTGGGGGGCAGGGAGCAGGGACTGGAATTCGCCTCTTCCTAAGAAATATCTGAACTGGCGCCACCTGGTGTTATTTGCATAAATATCATCATCATGTCAAACATGGATTGTATTTGTTTCTGCTGTGTCCTTGACAAGGTCCATAAGGGCAAAAGAAGGGGGAAGATATAGCATAAAAGAGAAAGCATCATTCTCAACTAGTTTGTTCACACAGATGTATTTTTTCCTGCCACACATGATAAATATATTTGCACAACTGAAAAGTATCTAATTCAAGGGAGTTCACAACTCTTCATTAGAACCCCTATATTTCTTTTACATTATCACAGAGTATGATGATTATAAGATTATTCCATTATTCCATCTTCAGGATTCTCCTCAATTCCATAGGCCTAATTCTGAATTTTACAAAGGCCTCCTTTCCACCACTATGGCTGTGTAATGGAGCCCTAAAGTGGGAGCAGATTACATTTATGTTCAATGTAAGGCCCTTTTACACTGCCAGAGCAATGCAAAAGGCCTTATGGTAAATAAGAATCAGTGCCTATGTGTTTAGTGACTTTCTGGACTAGTATTCATATTTTGAGAACTTGCTTCTCATGAAGAGGTAACCTTACTTACTGATGTGAAGTCTCATAAAAACTGTTTGCCAAGATTCAAATCAAACAAAGAGGAAGAGCATTTATAATTTTCACTCTGTGTATCACATTTAATTCCAACAACAGTCTTGCCTCTATGCATCAGTACCAGCCAATTCTGTTTATCGCTCTGGGGAGCGGAGGTTTGTTCTCTATCTTATCACTTTGATAGAGTGCTTTCTATGTTATCACTATCTTTGAGCATTCTTCTTTTTCTTTGGTAGACATTTAGATTCAGAATAAATCCTGATGAGTTTCCTTCCAGCCCCCTCCTTCACTTAACTGCAAAATGCTTCATCTCTGTGTAGCAATTTATTCACGCTTCAAATTCCTTTTCTACTATGTTTATAGATAGAATTTACATCTATTTTGGGAGAGAGTAAAATGAGGTAGGGAATTATTTTCCCCCACCTCTTATGTTCCATGTGTACTTCTCCCTTAAATTCCTCCCTCTTCTTTAGTGTTTTTTAAAAGATTATTTTCTGAATTCCAGTGTCTGGGTTATCCTCATTCCCTCAGTATTTCTCAAACTTTTGTATTGGTGACCCCTTTCACACAACAAGCCTCGGGGTGCAACCCCCCAATTAAACACACTTTTTTAAAATATTTAACACTATATTATAAATTCTGGAGGTGAAGTAGGGTTTGGGGGTGGAGGCTGATAGCTTCCATGACCCCCCATGTAATAACCTTGCAACCTCCTGAGGGGTCATGACCCCCAGTTTGAGAATCCCTGCAATGTGATTGGACTCCCATTGTAAGCACCATCACATTGCATTTTCTATGTGTGATGTGTTAGTTCAAAGTAACATAGTGGGCCAGGTTCTCTGCTAGTATAAATGTCAATGATTGCCATTGAAGACAGTAGAACTCCGCCAATATACACCAGCAGAGATTTTGACCAGTATGTCTAAACTGTGACCACATTAAAGCTATTTTCAAATATTTTAGAGTTTAAAAATATGTTTAAGAAAAAAAATTCTGCTCATTAACATTGTCTAGGGAAAATAGTAGACTGCAATTTAGGACAAAGAAAACAGGTTATACTGATCCCAGACTATGCTACCAGGCCACAGTCCTTCCCTCCTTTCCCTAAGGTAGAGAGCCTGCCTGTTGGGGGATTGTAGCAGTGCAAGGTTTCTGTAATCTCTGTCAGTGGGGGACCTGCAAATGGCCAGTACAACCCAAAAAGCAGATATGGTAATACAGGCATCATCTTTTAGTACTTAGATCAGAGCTGTATGCATTAATACCCAGAATTTACCTACAGGTGATTTCTTTTACCACCTATGATGAAATTTTCAGAGGTAATACATCTGGAAGTGATGTTTCCGTGTTAGCAAATTAGTATCTGAACAGTTGAAAGGGAATTTTTGTAAGTACAGTACTAATGCAGGCAGTATTTCAAGAAATAATGATCACCAGGAAGGGCTGTTAGAGAGACAAGGTGGGTGAGTAACCAATTTATTTGAGCATAAGCTTTTGTGAGCTACAGCTCTCACGAAAGCTTATGCTCAAATACATTTGTTAGTCTCTAAGGTGCCACAAGTCCTCCTTTTCTTTTTGCAGATACAGACTAACACGACTGCTACTCTGAAAGGTGGGTGAGGTAACATCTTGTATTAGAACAACTTCTGTTGGTGAGAGAGACTCGCTTATGAGCTACCCAGAGCTCTGTATAGATTTGAAGAAGAGCTCTGGTTAGCTGATAAGCTTATCTCTCTCACCAACAGAAGTTGGTCCAGTAAAAGATAATACCTCACCCACCTTGTCTTTCTAATATCCTGGGACTGACACAACTACAAATAGGAAAAGCCAAAGCACTGTTTCACTAGTGAACAGCAGACTGTATATCAATTAGGTGCCCTTCCCAAAGGTCAGGTTCCGAGGCCACTAAATTAATCATGTCCCTTTACAGCTCAAATTAAGATCACACCACTCCCTTTTCTAAAATAGCTAGGAAAGCTCTCAAACCACTCTTATGGACTTGTCTACACCACACAGCTTTTAGCGACAAGGCTGTGTCGACACAGCCTTGTCGCTAAAAGTCAGCGTGTGTGAATGCTCTTTATTGGTACTTTGTAGGCACTTTTGCCGACAAAATACTTCCAGCCCTGTGAGCGGCGTTAGCTTTGTTGGCAGGAGAGTGCTCTTGCCAACAAAGCCGCATTCACACTGCTGCTTGCATCAGCAAAACTTTTGTCTTTTGCTTTTAAAATACCCGTGAAAGACAAAAATTTTGTCGACAACTTCACAGTGTAGACATACCCTATGTCTAGGTAATATGTTTTATTTGACCTGCCATTTCTATGCAAATAAGCAGAGTGCTTTAATATATATAGGCATGGAAATGCTTTATTAGTGAGTATATTACAATTACATTATGAACTGTTAAGCTCTGCACAAGCAGCCACACACAATTAATCTTGCAATTTTCTCTACCAGTCTTAAGCAAATTCAAGATTTGTGACAACAAAACTGATGGCCCACATATATGATAAGTAATCTCCCATTTTAAGAGTAATGGCTGGCTATTATTTAGCAAGGACTCTCTCAGGTATTCACTAATGACACTCTACAGAATGTTCCTTTACATCATTTATATCATTAAGGAGAAAGATTTCAGGGTCACTAATGTCACCTGATCAAGAAAGATACTCAAAGAATCTTGATATTATTAAAACTGACAGCTTAATCAACTTCAGTGGCTGAGGAAGGTGATCCACTAGGAATCCATAGCACTCTATTTCATGTTGCCACTATTGATGTTTCAACAACATCAGCTCAAAAATAGATTCTTGTTCTTATATTTTGATTCAGAAGCTACCATTGTATTTACAGTATTCAGAGTGACATTTTGGAGACAGTAAAAAAGTGTGTGTGGGAGGAAAGGAGATGTAAAAGCCAAGAACAAACTCATTAAAAATGTTAAAGTAGTAAGAGAACAAGTTGGGAACTAAAGATTCTAAAAATGCTAAAAAGATCAGTATTTGAATTTGGCCCAACTCTATAAACCTTCAAGCACTGATGCTTGTAGTGAGGTAGATCAGTTAGGAGCTTTATTGATCATATCTGCCAAGTGAAGCCAGTAGCAACCAGGGCCGGGTTCAATATCTAGGGGTTCCTTTCTATCAGTACAACACAGAACTGACTCGAGCCTCCACCCACTAACCTGGGAAAATTACACACCACCCCTGGGCACCTCTGAGAGGCTATACTTCCCCACTTGCAAGCACAGAGTCTGTGTGTAGAAAAGAAACTTTTAATAAGAGGAGGGAAGTAACTTGGCATTAATCTGGGAAAACACCGCAAACAGGATTCATAAACATAAACCATGAGCAGAAGACCCACCCCCAAGTAAGTTGGACAGAATCCTTTTCCCTTCAAGTTCTTAAGTCCAGCAACCCAAAAGTCCCATTCACGTGCCTGACCCTTCTCTGCACTCCACTCACAGTTGCTTTCCTTGGTCAGTGCAGACCTAGAGTTCAGAGGTGCATCTGCAGAGTTCATCTCCCACCTTGGACAGAGGGGGGAAGGTAAAGAGGCACCTTACTCACTCCATTACTCGGGCACTCACTCACCACCCCTCTCTGGCAGCCGCCCTGCCAGCCGTCCTGTTGGCCGCCTCTCCACCAGCCACTCTGCTGGTTGCTCATCGCGCCTCTCCAGCCACTCATTTGCCAGCCTACTGTCAATCACCTTCTGCTGCCACCTGCCTCTCTGCTGTGACCTCTGCACATCAGTCTTTTAGTAATTTTCAGCTCTTTATAGGCTGGGCAGAAACACTGCCTCATCTCAAGTGATTTCAGCTCTCACTGATTTTTAGCTCTTAGCAGGCAGGGCAGAAACACAGTCCCACCACAACTGGTTTCAGCTCTGATTGACATTTGAAAAAAAGAGGATCCTAATGAAACTATTTAGCTCTTTCTTTGAACAGTGTGAGTGTGTGGAGGGGGGAACAGAGTAAACCAGTCCAGGGAGGATCCTTGTGGGAGGGTTCACACCTCTTGGCTAGGATACCTATCCCGACTCATTTTACTTTCACAGGGCTCTGGCATTCAAGCCCCTGGCTTAATGAGGTCCTTTTAGCTGAGGGTGACCCTCTTATTTGGGACAGGTTAAGCACAGTCCTGTTTCCCTGTATTCATACAATAATGCCAAGAACATTGGTAACAACATTTCACTACCCCTGCATTCAGTAGTAAAGTGATTTTTAACCCAACACCAGCTAAAGTTGATAATTTTGAACAACACCACTCTATCTGCCGGATATCTAAGCAAAGTAGGTGTGTTCATGTAAATACAGTTGGCTCCAGAAGTCTCTTTCTCTCCCAGCTAGCTGTCAGGGGAGAATTCATTCAGTTCATTTAGACCCTTACATAGCTGTAATAAGTAAGTATTCACACAAAATTCCCCAAATCCTGTCCCACTGTGCAATGATTTAAGTATAAAATTTAGAATGGATTCTCTGGGGCCAGAGTCTTGGTCAATAATCTGGAGGAGATGTTACCAGAACATTATGGATCCCTACGTGCTGTTCCTGGCTCTGCCAATGACTCACTGGATGATCTTGTGCAAATTATAGAATTTCTGTGCTTCAGTTTACACATTTGTAAAGTGCTATCCTACTTACGTACACACACCACACAACAGAACCACTAACCCAGGAACCTATCCTTGCAACAAAGCCCGTTGCCAACTCTGTCCACATATCTATTCAGGGGATACCATCATAGGGCCTAATCACATCAGCCACACTATCAGAGGCTCGTTCACCTGCGCATCTACCAATGTGATATATGCCATCATGTGCCAGCAATGCCCCTCTGCCATGTACATTGGCCAAACTGGACAGTCTCTACGTAAAAGAATGAATGGACACAAATCAGACGTCAAGAATTATAACATTCAAAAACCAGTTGGAGAACACTTCAATCTCTCTGGTCACTCGATCACAGACCTAAGAGTGGCTATACTTCAACAAAAAAGCTTCAAAAACAGACTCCAACGAGAGACTGCTGAATTGGAATTAATTTGCAAACTGGATACAATTAACTTAGGCTTGAATAGAGACTGGGAATGGATGAATCATTACACAAAGTAAAACTATTTCCCCATGGTATTTCTCCCTCCCACCCCACCCCCCACTGTTCCTCTGATATTCTTGTTAACTGCTGGAATTAGCCTACCTGCTTGCCACCATGAAAGGTTTTCCTCCTTCCCCCCCCCTGCTGTTGGTGATGGCTTATCTTAAGTGATCACTCTCCTTACAGTGTGTATGATAAACCCATTGTTTCATGTTCTCTGTGTGTGTGTATATAAATCTCTCCTCTGTTTTTTCCACCAAATGCATCCGATGAAGTGAGCTGTAGCTCACGAAAGCTTATGCTCTAATAAATTTGTTAGTCTCTAAGGTGCCACAAGTACTCCTTTTCTTTTTACTCCAAAGTGTCTCAGTGTTTGATGGGCACATACAGATTCTCCATTAAAAGCCACTATATACAGTAGATTAAATTTATTCTTGTTATACTGTTATAACAGGTTCATCATGTGATAGAGTTTAAAACTGTAACTTCTCATTTTAAATTAATTACTTGTAGAAAATACTGCTCACCTGCTTAAAAAGATAGTCACTGGGCTTTTTTTTCCTCTCTTGTGGAAGGATGTGCAGGGAGGGGGACACTGTTCATAGCTCAGTGGTTTGAGCATTGGCCTGCTAAACCCAGGCTTGTGAGCTCAGTCCTTGAGGGGGCCATTTAGAGATCTGGGGCAAAAAAAATTGGGGATTGTGCCTGCTTTGAGCAGGAGTTCAGACTAGTTGATCTCCTGAGGTCCCTTCCAACTCTGATATTCTATGATTCTATGATCTGTCACTGACTGTTCACAGCCACAGATAGAAAGTGCAGTTCTAATTAAAATATTTGATTGATTGATCTGTTTTTAAATCAAAAAATATTTTTTAAAAGTCACTTATTGTTCCAAGGCATTAATTTTTTTAAAGAAATACTTGAACATTTGGAGTAATTTAGCAGTTGGAAGAACTACTGCTTGTACAATATAAATGGTTTAGAGCCATGCTTCTATTACCTACTCCCTGGAGTGCCCCAAGGGTCAGTCCTTGGGCAGGTTTTGTTCAATATCTTCATTAATGATCTGGAGGATGGCGTTGATTGCACCTTCAGCAAGTTTGCAGATAACACTAAACTGGGAGGAGAGGTAGATATGCCGGAGGGTAGGGATAGGATACATAGGGCCCTAGACAAATTAGAGGATTGGGCCAAAAGAAATCTGATGAGGCTCAACAAGGACAAGTGCAGAGTCCTGCACTTAGGACAGAAGAATCCCATGCACCACTACAGACTAGGGGCCGAATGGCTAGGCAGCAGTTCTGCAGAAAAGGACCTAGGGTTTACAGTGGACGAGAAGCTGGATATGAGTTAACAGTGTGCCCTTCTATAATACCTGATTGTTTAGCAGTACTACTGCCTAGTCAGTTATTCCCTATTTTGTAGTTGGGAATTTGATTTTTTCCTTCCCAAGTGTAGTACTTTGCATTTGTTTTTTATTGAATTTGATCTTGTTGATTTTAGATCAATTCTCCAATTTGTCAAGGTTGTTTTGAATTGTCATCCTGTCCTCCAGAGTGCTTGCAACCCATTTGTAGTGGGGGGAAGGAGAGTCTCTCCTGTTTACAAGCAAGTAGCTTGATCTGAACCTTGTGCAGCTGCCAGAGTTGCCAGTCATGAAGACAGGCACTCTCATCTGCAACCAACAGAGAAAACAAGGCCTGTTGGAAAGGGGAGACTGCAAAGAAGGAAAAGGAGGCAGTAAGGCCTGGAACAGCAAGGTGGCAATTGCCCTACACCAGGATGCCTCCAAGAAAACAGCCAAAAAAAAAAGACTTTAAGCCCAAAAAGAGAAGGACTGCCAGGCTTAATTTAAATGAGGTCCCAGGAACTGACCTGAGTGAGAGCAAACTACAAAGCATCAGTCAGGATAAACTGAGGCCCCTCGAGATACCACCCCCAGAGGTGGTGACACTGTCCCAACTTGGTGTCATCGTCAAATTTTATAAAGCATGTTCTCCACTGTACTATCCAAGCCATTAATATATTGACTAATACCAGATGGAGGACAGACCCCTGTGGCACCACACTAGATAAGTCTTCCTAGTTTGACAGTGAACCATTAATAACTACTCTAAGTATATTCTTTCACCCAGTTATGCACCCATCTTATAGTAATTTCATCTAGTCCACATTTTCTTACTTTGCATATGAGAAAGTTGTGTGGGACTGTGTCAAAAGCCTTACTCAAATCAAGATATCACGTCTACTGCTTCCTCCCATCTACTTGGCCAGTAACCTTGTCAAAAAAGGAAATTAGGATGGCTTTGAATTATTTGTACTTGACAAATCCAGGCTGGCTATTATTTATCACCCTATTACCTTTTAGGTGCTTACAAATTTGATTGTTTAATAATTTGTTCTAATATCTGTCCAGGAATCGAAGTTAGACTGACCGGTCTGTAGTTCACTGAGTCCTCTTTGTTCCTCTTTTTAAAGATAGGTACTATGTTTGTCCTTCTCCTATCCTCTGAAACATCACTGTCCTCCAGGAAGTCTGAAAGATAATAGCTAATGGTTCTGAGACGGTTTCAGATAGTTCCTTAAATATTGTAGGGTGAATTTCATTAGTCTTTGTTGATTTGAATACATCAGTTTATCTAAATATTCTTGAATCTGTTTTTTCCCTATTTTGTCTTGTGTTTCCCCCTTGTTGTTAATATCCAGTCACAATTTACATTTTTAGTTAATACTGAAGCAAAATAAGCATTACACTCCTCAGCCTTCTTGATGTTGCTCATTATTAGCTTTCCTTCCCTGCTAAAAATGAACCTATGTTTTCCTTCATCTTTCTCTTGCTCCTAATGTATTTATAGAACCTCTTGCATCTTAGGGCAGGTCTACACTACAGCAGGAATCGATGCTCTGAGATCTATCCACCAGTTGTCAATTTAGCGGGTCTAACAAAGCCTCGCCAAATCGACTGCAGATTGCTCTCCAGTCGACCCCTGTACTCTACCCCTGACAAGAAAAGTAAGGTAAGTGGACAGGAGATTTCCTCCCATTGACCTCCCCTTCCCTGATGTAGAGCCCACGATAACTCAACCTAAGGTACGTCAACTCCAGCTACGTTATTCATGTAGGTGGAGTTGCGTAGCGTAGGTCGACTTACTGCAGTAGTGTAGACATAGCCTTAGTCTGAAGCATCTGGTGCTGGTCTCTATTGGAGACAGAATACTGGACTAGAGAGACCACTCATCTGATCCAATCTGGCAATTCCTATGTTCTTATTTTCTCAAGACATTTTCAGAGCAGCATCAGAAACTTCAAAGCACCAGTTTTCAAAACGTACTGTCTTTTCTATGGTATTTCTAAGGCATCTATCACTATGGAAAAAAAGGCAGGGAGCCCATTTTTAAAGTTTTGGTACCTTAAGAGGACATTCAAATCCAGCATTGGGACACTAATCAGCACTGAGGTACATAAATAAGTCTATAAATTCCTTTGAGCATCCAAAAGCAGGATATGAGTGTTCTACGAAGGCAATCCAGGGGATGTTTATTTTCTATGGAAAATAATGAATACATACAGTATGAAAGGCATAGAACATACAGCCAATTTATTATACTAGTATCTTATTCAAGAGGCTAGCTCCTCTAGTTTCTGGGACAGCCTTTCAGTTGTATTTGTCACTATAACCTTCTCTGACATTGGACCCTGCCACTATCTCAGCCTCCCCACTTTTGGGATGTCAACAAACTGTCCCAGACTCTTGTCCCTTCTGCAATCTAGTTTAATGAAACACAGTTCAGCAAAACAAATATATCCTGCAACCGACTCTGAGTCTTCCCTTGTTCCATCGAAAGCTCCCTCATGGGGCCACATGCTGTCTTCACCTTCACTGGGCTCCGTGCTCTGTTACACCTGGTTTGTACATGGCAACAGAAGAAGGGACTTCCTCTCACCCTAACTGGAAGTCCTAGATTGAACTGCAGACAAAGTGCAAGTATCAGCTCCCTTCAACACTATCCAGTCCAGGCAGTGCTTTAGCCTATCTTTTTCCTATGGCTGGTCTAGGGGAACTTGTTCCCTGGCCCTCTCTTAAGCTAGGTCTCCTCAGGAGCCTCCCTGAAGGTTTCTCCTCTTCATCCTTGTATCAGCAGTCTCTCTCAGCTCCTCAGCCCCCTCTTAGGTCTTTTCTAGTCCCAAGTGTCCCCCTGCATGAGCAAGTTCCCTTTGATAGAGGGTCAGAAAGTCTTTGGTTACCTTCATGTCATGCCTGTCACCTGACCTAGCCACCAACCTAAGCCCAAACTCATCACCTGGAAGGCAGATTACTAGGCACAAGTGGGACTGAGACCAAATCCCCTTAAGAAGCCAAGCCACTCTGTGACAGGTATTCTCTTTGTCAGGTATAGCAGCCAATCTCTGTACTCTCAGAGCAGAGATTGTTTATATATAACCAAACAAATAAAAAAGCTTACAGCCAATGTTTCCAAACGATAGGGAGATCAGACCCATTTAAGGTTCTCTAGTTGCAGGGAGACAGTGATTTGCTTAGTGCTTATTTTCATCTCTCTGCTGCTGCTGCACATCAGGCCCTGGGTTCTTCCCGTTTGCTTTAGATGGCAATACACAGCCTTGTTGCCTGCAATCTCTATGGCAACAGACAGGGAGCCATGTTGTGTAGCACAGGTGACCACATGAGCATAAGAAGGAAGAGGCAGGAAAGGGAGAATGGAGGGAAAGAATCATAAGAGAATGAAGAAGTTGGGGGAAGGGGAGAGTTAAGAGAAAGAAAGTGACAGAACCAAAGAAGGAAAGAGGAGGAAAGAGATGGACGGTGAGAAAAGCAGATTTGTGAGAAAGGAGATCAGGAGGAAAAACAAAAGTAAAAATAAGGAAAAAAGTAAAAAGGGTTGTGAAAGAGGATGCACAGAAAGAGTTCAGAGTTAGCACTGAGGGCAAGAGAGGAAATAGAGTTCAGGCAACAATCTCTCCTGGGATGGAGCAGGAAAGCCTCCAAATATGGAAATTTAAGTGTCTGAATTATGAAGTGTTCTGTAATGTTATTAGGTTTTATTTCTTCATACAATTGAAGAACAGGACCAATTTCTTTTCAGGATTATTTTAACTAGGCAGGTTTGGTCCTAGTGGATAAGATACACATAAGTACCCAGTTGTAGCCCACAGCTGTGGTATCATGCACCCGCAAAAGGGAAAAGCCCCAACCAGAAATGCTCAGCTATCTTTAGAGAATATGCATTAAATGACTTAGCTGTAATTGCTGTTCTCTGAAGGTAGATGCGCACACAGATGCCTTCCTACCCTGAAATGTTCTCTCAGCAATCAGATTTATTTCAGTCAGAAAAGGTCTGATTCTATAATATGCAATGTACCAAGTGAACTGGCATTTGTGGATTACCAAATGCTATGTAATGCCTTTGGTCATAACTAATTCTCTCCTGGGAGTTTTACTGAGGATTTTCATCTTTTTTATGTGGTGTGGTGATTGTGTAAGTCTCATACATGCAGATGAATTGCAAAAGAAACAGACAGTGACATATTGAACAAACACAACTTTTCGTGTCTCCCTCACATGTGCAGCTTCTTTAACATGGCTGCTGCTCTGAAAATACTGTAGTGATTATTATTGTCAAGAATATGCTAGGCATTTTACAGTTAAGCAAAAGAGCAAATTCCCTGTCCTGCGCAGTTTACAATCTAAATAAACACTGTGATGCATAGACAAAGGACAGGGGACAAAATTCAACAAGACCCAAATGAGTGAACAGCGAAGCACAGCATACAGTTCTTGTTAATTTCACAACGTCTTTACTCCACTGAAACCAATGACTTACATTAGTGTAAAACTAGAATAAAGCAGTGGAAAATCAGAGCCATTAGAGCTAAAACACAAGATGTTTTACACATTGGAGTAAATCACAAAGAATAGCATTTTGCTTGTTAACATACTGAGGGCAAAATTCCATATTTCCCATCAAGACTATCAATCTGTATATTATCTAGTTACTTACCCTTTAACTCTGCTCAAGTTGCTGCTGCAGATCTCAGTAGATGTTATGGGCCAAATCACAGGTGCCGACTTTCAGCTTTCCCTGGGGGTGCTTCACGCCCACTCTGCCCAAGACCCCACTGCACTTCATCCCTTCCTGCCCCCACTCCGCCCCTCACTTGATGCTCTGCCCCTGCTTCTTTCCGTCCCCACTCCACCCTTCCCCCGAGCATGCCCCACCCTTGCTCCATCTCTTCCTGACCCAGCTCCTCCCCCTCCTTCTCCCCCCCAGCACCTCCCACCCGCCACTAAAGAGCTGATCGGAAGTGGACGGGAGGCACTGGGGGGAGGGAAAGGAGCTGATAGGTGGGGCCTACTGAACAGCTGATTGGTGGGTGGCTGGTGGGTACTGAGCACCCACTATTTTGTAGGTGCTCAGCCTTGGAGCACCCGTGGAGTCGGTGCCTATGGGCCAAATCTTGTCCTACCTTTACATTGCCATAAGAGGTACAGAATCCACTCACAGCCATGTGCTAAGCTGTAGAATGTTGATTCTGATTTACAAAGTTGGGTTCTCTATCTGCTGCATAGCCATGTTCCCATGCCAATGAACTTCCTGCACCTCAAACAGCCAACCATGGATTCTGAACTCAATGAATTCCTTGAACTATGTATCCCAGCCAAATGTCTTAGATTCCCAGATCTGCATTTTTGGGTGCAATTTTGAGGATTCCTGCACAACTAGTCTCTCATTTTTATGTAAAAAGAGGCCTTATTTTTTTGCTGATAATGATTCCTTGCTGGACTGAACAAAAAGAGCCTTGTTCAGCCTTTAAGTTTTTCTTGAAATCTTCAGAAGCAGCATACTCCTCATATTAAATAAATTTTCCACTTTTGCAGAATACAGTGATCATACAGCCAAAACCTGAAATAATGTTTATGCATCTGAAAGACTGCAGGAGTCATCTTTTTTTATTTCACATTATCTTATTTTTACAGCTGTGCATTCTAGAGCATTAATGTTCATTAAAACACACTCTCCTCAGGAAGCCCAAAACCATAAACCACTGTTACCACTCTGCCTTAGCAAGAAGGAGCTTTGCTGGAGCTTAAGCTGTGTGCACACCTGTCTGCCTGACAGACTAGCAAACTCTGCCAGTCTAAACCTTGCCTTGCAGGTAACATTCAGTGAACCCCCTTCCAGAGTTCCCCAGAAACATCTCTCTATAGTGTCTAGTCCCTCTCACTGCACACTGACAGAAATTAGCAAATCTACAGTCTCCAAAGAGACAATATACACGAGCCTATTGGCTCAACTGAGGGTGCATGGCTTACTTTAATATAACAACACTGAGATGAATTTATGATAAAATAATTAGTTTATTAATAACAAAGATTAAGTGATACTAAGCAGAGATAATAGCCATAAAATGGTTAAAAACAAACAAACAAAACAAAACAAAAACAACAATTTCTAGTGTCTAAAATTTAATAGATTATAATCCTGCTCCCAGACAATTTCTTAGCATCTCAACCCACATGGCTGAAGGATCCATCTTTCACGGATTTCAAGACTTCTGGCCTCTTTTGTTCATTAAGTGTTGGAGAGCTAAGGGGTTCTCTCCCCTTTTTTTATACTCCAGTAAACCTTTGAAGTGTATCCCCAGATAGTTTCTCCCCCCTGCTGCTTGTACTCCAGGAAGCTGATGCCAATCTGTCTTCCTCACCCTCCTCTCAATTTTGTTTTTCCTGTGGACTCACATGCAAATGAATTTCCATTGTCTCTGGCACCATCAAGCTCAATTTACAGTGGAGATACAAACAAGCAAAACAACTTTCTTTTGTCCAGGCCAAATTTGTTTATCAGCAGCCTCCACAACAATTTTTAAGAACATTTTACCAACATACACACACTCTTTATACCCATCACACAGAGCAATTCATGACCAGCATGTCACCAGTTTTTATTGAGATACCTTACAAGATGCTGTTTGGCTAAATACTCTGACAGCAGTGGTTGGGTATGCCCTTTGCCCATTGGCATAAAATGAGCTCTTAAGGTCACAATGTTCCATCAAAAATGCACAGAGATTATTCATCAGAGGGTCCTTATTTTCTAAATTCAGGAATAGGCTTCAGACAGCAATATGGCCTTGGGGCAGCTCTAAATATCACTCAGCTGCCATTCCAGCAGGAGAGAATAGCCAGTGTGCAGTGGCGCTCTGACCTTGCTACATCAAATTCAGGGGATGAGGATGGAAACGTAATGGGAAGGGGTAAAACAGTGGTTAATAACCACAGTGTACAGTTGATTAATAACATTCGGTAAGGTAGAAATGAAGACATATATAATAGGTTAAAATTGACAAGAAATGTAAAGGAATGAGTGAGAAGGGCAAATGGTTAATGTGAAAAATCAAAAATGGTTGTATCCTTCCCAGCCCCTTTGCCCCCAACTCCTTTGTTTGGATATTGATTTTTAGATTGCAAACCATTCCAGGCAGAGACCTGTCTTTCTATATGTTCTGTAAAATGTATACAATTAATAATAAAGTCTCCATGACCTACATGCCTTGTCTCCTTTGAACAAACTACCTACAAAAATACTTTTAATATTGCCTTACATCTGGCAATGTGATCTCCTTTTCATCTCTCAGTGTAGAAAGAAATGCAATGCAACATGGGCCAGCTTTCCAGATGGTTTCCAACTTCCTTTTCTATAGGTGTAAATGTGTGAGGACATTACACATTATAAATATATACCATTCTGTGCTAACAACGAATACATTAGATTTTCAGAACTATATCAGTTCTTCCTGCTCTAAAATATATTTTTCGTTACCAAAATCATCCTTAAAGAGCCCAGTAAATAAGTTTTGTGCACAGAAAGTTGCAGACACATTTTCATCTTTTTGATAATTTCAATGTTTTCTCTCTCCAAAATGTTTTTCATTCTGCCTTCAAAGTGAAACTCCTGATCCCACCCCCATTCTTAGTTTGGCAAAAACTACTCTAGCTCTTAAGCCCTGCCTGGTGACTACAACAAATCTATGTCCACTCATGTAGCTCCCATATTGTAGCCACCTAAGAATTCCTAATTTTAAACAGGAATACAATTTAGGACCTTCTGATCTGAAAATATAAGCCCCTATCTCCTGAGCTAGATCCAGACAAAAGGAGCAGAAATCAGACATAACTCCTGCTTTAATGCAGTTATTGTTGAGATTTAAAATACAATAATTCAAGAAAAGTAAAGGTTTTCACGGAACCAGAACTATTCAGGCTATTGCAGAGTGACATTAAAACATGGTAAAAAAGAGTGTAATTAACAAGCACATTATGGGCTATATTCTGCTTTTTAAACTGGCGTAATCCTACTGGGGGGCAAGTTCATCACTGGTAGAGCTCCAGTGAAGTAAATTGACTTCACTGGGGTAGACCTAGTGTATATTAAGGCAAAAATTGGCTTTATGTAATTTTTAGTCATGAGATGTTACTACTGCTAAACCATATTTTTTCAGATAAACAGAGATGATTGTCTTAAGTGAGTACTAAGCCTATGTACTAAATTTTCAGTTTTAAATACCAGGGGCCTAATTCATCCCATAACTCCATTGGCAGTAAGTAATTTTAATATTTAATATTACAAGGCCTCTGATTTTTATGAAACATGAATATAGGAAGGAAGCTATTGTGAGTGACCTATACATTCAAAACAACTTTGCAGTAAATGGTATCATGTAAAGCAGCTATTACTGTAATTCACTGTCAGAACAAGAAAGGAGTTTTGAAAGAATTTTCTGTTCCTTCTGACTCATGTGATCTCTACAAAAGAGGTTTTCTAATAACAGAATTCTAACATGTTCCAAAAGTAGCTTCATGTTAGCCTGCAATTTGAAACTCTAGACAAGCTATTGCATTTCACTTCAGGGCCCAGTACAGTACATATACATTTGACTATCAAACTGTAAAATTCTCTGGCTATCAGAACAGGACAAGCGAGACTTCTATGCTGTCTCTGTATGCATTATCTGTTATAAAGTAGAGCTAATTGATTTTTATACTTTGACCATATTATTTTAAACTGAAATTTAGCACTAAAGATTTTTAAAAAACAAACCCTCTGCTGTGAGTTTTGAGCACCAAAACAGTTCATTACCCATCTGAAAATAAATCAAGAACCAACCAACCATATTACCTGCCAGTTCATAAAAAATGAATCTGATATTCCTGTAGCGCCTGTTTCAAAGCCAATTGAAGTTAACTGCAGTCTTCCATTAACTTCAACAGGATTTGGATCAAGTGCTTGGTGCACAAACTCAGAACTGAATGGCAAAATAATCAAATCTCTGTGCTCTTCTGATCCTGGAAATAATGAGTCCAGTAAATTAACTTAATATTCATAAAATGTAAGGAAGTAAAGGTGGTCTGCCTTGAAAGAGTAAGGCATGCTGGCTACCTTTTAAACAGGCTCACATATCATTTTTACACCTTTATTCACAATAAATTAAGAGAAGGTTATTTTCCAAGGTGCTAAGATGAATATGCCTTCCCTAGACCTCTCCTTATTAGCATTGTGTCTTCCATTTATTTCTCAGTGCACTTGTTTTCTTCTTTTGGTTTTGTCCACAGTGCAATACAGCTCCTTCACAGTGTGTTTGTTACCTGACATCTTTCTCTCTCCTTTAAAACGTATAATTTCCCTCCTCCTGTTGGCATCTAGTATAGTACTATACCCAAAGATAACTTTCTTGCATAAAAGCATTGAAGTCGCCATCTTATTTCAAGAATGTTTATTTTTAGGCATTTTACACTGCTCATAACCATAGTAGTCATTGAAGTGTAAGTTGACCCTTTCCATGTGACAGGGATATAACCCTTAGTAACCTTGACCCATGTTAGGTAACTGAGACCATGAAATAAAATTCAGACCCTCACCAGCACTCCAGCAATGGCTATCAAAGTTCTTACATCTACATGCACCTGTGACTGTTGAACACTCAGTCTGCCACATTCATTCTAGATTTTCGTTATTTTGTTGCCAAATTCCCTTTGAGTCTAGTGCTACTTCTCCTTTTGGCCCTATATCTTCCCTCCAGCGGAATACTCTAATGCACTTATTGTCACTGACTCTAGAACTAAATGAGCTCTCCCAAGCACATGTCGTGGAGATAATGTTGTAGTGACATGGTGAGAAGAGACTTTTACCTTTGAAATATTTTACTATGTCAGATTTATTATTGATTTATATTTAAATACTACCTATTCCAGAGCCCTCACTGAGGACAGAGTTCTAGAAATGGGTTTATATTGTTTAGTAGTAGTTTGGAATACTTGTTTATCAGTTTTGTAAATAGGTGTACTCAATTATGCAATAAAACCAAGGGAGCTGTCCCTTTAAAGTCAGGCTGGGGCTATTTGGAGTGAGCCCTTGCAGAGGCCTGTAAGCAGTTTGTGCTGCTGTATTAAGATAGCTAGATGCAGCTGAAGACAGAGGAGGACTTAACCTGCAGGATGCTCCCCCGCAAAAAAAGACAGATTCAAATAACAAAAGTTATTTTTCATTAAACTAAAGCCTGGTCCTTGAAGTTGTACAAACACATGACTCTGAAGTAGGGTTGCCAACTTTCTAATTGCACAAAATCAAACAACCTAGCCTTGCCCCTTCCCGAGGCCCTGCCCCCATTCACTACATTCCCCCTCCCTCTGTGACTTTCCTCCACCCTCACTCATTTTCACTGGGCTGGGGCAGGGGGTTGGGGGGGCAGAAGGGGGTGAGGGCTCTAACTGGGGGTGCAGGCTCCAGAGTAGGGGCCAGAAATGAGGGTTTCAGGGTGCAGGAGGAGGCTCCAGGCTGGGGGGGGTGAGGGATTTGGAGGGCAGGAGGGGCCTGCAGGCTGAGGCAGGGGATTGGGGTGTGGGAGGGGGTATGGGCTCTGGGCTAGGGGTATGGGCTCTGGGGTGGAGCCAGGGATGAAGGATTCAGGGTTTGGGAGGGGGCTCTGGGCGGGGCAGAGGGTTGGAGTGCAGGGGGGTGAGGGCTCAGGCTGGGGGTGCAGGCTCTGGGGTGGGGCCAGGGATGAAGGGTTTGGGGTGCAGGAGGGGGCTCCAGATTTGGGGGGGCTCAGGGCTGGGGCAGGTGGTTGGGGCTCAGGGTTGGGGTGGCTCCCAGTCAGCGGTGCAGTGGGGCTAAGGCAGGCTCCTTACTTGTCCTGGCACGGCGCTGCACCCCGGAAGCAGCCAGTAGGTCTGGCTCCTAGGTGTGGTGGGGGGAGAGGAGGTTCCATGTGCTGCTCTCGCCCACAGGCACCACCCCCCCCCAGCTCCCATTGGCCATGGTTCCCAGACAATGGGAGTGTGAAGCCGGTCCTCAGGGTGGGGGCAGGGCACAGAGCCTCATGGCCCCCTGCCTAGAAGCCAGACCTGCTCATCATTTCCACGGTGCAGCGCAGTGCCAAGACAAGCAGGGAGCCTGCCTTAGCCCCACTGCACTGCTGACAGGACTTTAAATGGCCCAGTCGGTGGTGCTGACCGGAGCTGCCAAGGTCCCTTTTCAACTGGGCAAAAACTGGACACCTGATAAACCTAGTCTGAAGCCAGAGCGAGCTGCATGCACATACTAATCCCATTGGACCCACAAATGACACTCTCTAATGGATAGATAAGGGGGGTGAGGTAATATCTTTTATTGAACCAACTTCTGTTTGTGAAAGAGACAAGCTTTCTAGCTTACACAGCGCTCTTCTTCAGGTCTGGGAAATGTATGTTACAGCTAAAAACAACATGGAACAGACTGTTTAGAATAAGTAGTTAACAAATCTTTCAAGGGACCATTCAAGGTGAAGTGGCTCACTAACATCCCTCCAGTCATGGGGGGAAAGGAAAAGAGGGGAAGGCACCTGTGGGTGGGTGGGGGTTGTTAGTGGGTTATAGATTGTTGTAACAAGTCATCAATCCAGTGTCTCTATATAGTCCAAGGTTTTTAGTGTCTAGCAAAGTTATGAATTTCAGCTTCCTCGCTCATCTTCGTGCATATTTCCTTTTTTCAGAGTAGCAGCCATGTTAGTCTGTATTCACAAAAAGAAAAGGAGTACTTGTGGCACCTTAGAGTGGCACTTCACCTATGAAGTGAGCTGTAGCTCACGAAAGCTTATGCTCAAATAAATTTGTTAGTCTCTAAGGTGCCACAAGTACTCCTTTTCTTTTTGCATATTTCCTTTGAGGATGATGACTGATAGGTGAGATATAGAGTGTTCACCCATAGATGATATGGTGTTTTTGTCTTATTTTCCTGTAAGTTCATTTCCAAATGTAGTGATTGTCAGTCTAGTTTCAGCCACATAGTTGTTTTGGGGACATTTAGTGCACTGGATGAGGTACACTGCAAATTGTGATAGGCATGTGTACAACCAATGGATTTTGAAAATTGTGTTGTCGTGACATTGATCATTGTAGCAGTGGAGATATGTGTTCAGGCTTTGTATCTGTTGTGCTGGCAGAGGCTGGAGTTACTTGAGTTGGGGTGTCCTGATCTGTGGGGAACTTGTGTCTGATGAGCTTGAAGAGGTTGGGGTTTTTTTTGAAGGCTGAAAGATGAGGATTCAGGAAAGATTTCTTTAGGATGGGGTCTCCATCAAGTATGGGTATAGTTGTTGATACCCCATATAGGTTCCCGTGTGAGGTGGCCATTCCTACTGGGCTGTTTGCCTGTGGCTGAAAAGAAATCATCCCCACAGTTAGCCATGCGGTGGCAGGGGGGACATTGGCACTGAGCTATTCATGTTTGGCTAGCAGGGATCTTCCCTGATACCAGGCATGCGATGGGATGAGGGGTAAAGCAATCATCCCAGAGAATTGGATGCGGGGGGTTTGGTTTCTGCTGCTGCGAGTTAACAGGAAAACCACAGCACTAATGGCCAACTCAGCGTGCTTTGCTTGGTATGGGAGAGGAGGGTGACGAAAGACTATGGCTTACCATGGCCGCCTGCAAGCTGAATTCTGTTGCCTGGCACTGTATGTGTGATCTCTAACACCAAAGCCGCAGGTGTTTACAATGGTCATAACTGCTGCGGTGAGCTGAACGGGCTCCATGATTGCCGTGCTATGGCGTCTCTTCAGGCAATCCAGGGAAAGGGGCATGAAATGATTGTCTGCTGTTGCTTTCATGGAGGGAGGGAGGGTTGACTGATGACATTTACCCATAATAACCCGTGACAAATTTTTCGCCCCATCAGGCATTGGGAGTTCAGCCCAGAATTCCAGTGGGCAGCGGGGACTGCGGGAACTGTGGCATAGCTACCCACAGTGCACCGCTCAGAATGTCGATGCTTGCCACGGTACAGTGGATGCACACCACTGAATTAACATGCTTAGTGTGTATGCATGCCCTCGACTTTATACAATCTGTTCCCAAAAATCGACTTCTGTAAAATCGGAGTATTTTCGTAGTGTAGACATGGCCTTAGAGATCAGAATCAGATTAACTGACTGTAACATGAAAAAAAAATGGGCTTAAACAAATGTAATCCTCCTCCAAGTCATGGTTTAGGATCAGTCTAGGGAGTGCCTGAAATATGGGATTATTTAGCATGATACAATATTAAAGAATATTAAAATAACAATACAAAATCCTTGAACTAGATAAAGCTTTATACACTACCGAAGGCTAATTATCTCAGTTGTATTGTTTCTCTAAGCTCTAATTATGAAAGAGCACTTAGATCTTTTGAGCACAAGTTGTATAGACCATAGGTGACAAAATCCTACACAGCAAACCTATTAAAATAAAAAATGGCAGCCTTAAAATCTGAACAGCTATCAGAGGATATTCAAATGTATAAGAAAAAGTGGCTAGTTTCTCTGCTACTTTCGAAATGGGAAATTGTAAATGAATAAACAGGAATGTAGAAAGTTTCTTTAATAGTGCACAGGATTAATCTTTGGTGTTTGGCTTCTGGGATCACAGTTTCATCCAGAGAAAAGCAAAAATCCACTTGATTAGAAAGAGATTCATGCCTATATGGAACTAATTTAAGCTCTGATCTCAAATTTGCTGAAACTCAACACAGCTGGCAGCTTTAGCTTAGAAGGGATTTATGACTGACTAAAACTAAAGAACTTATCATCCCTTATCAGAGAGAGCAGCCCTTCCAAACCACAGAGATGCAATAATTGGGGCTACAGATTAGATCACGTAGCTTTAGTATTTCTTGCTGATCCACCATATGCATTACATTTATCAGTGTCATTATATGACCTTTAAAACTAAGAGTTCCCACATTAAGACAATAAAGTAAAAGTTTTTTTATCCGGCATGTAGGGGGAATGGGGGGTGCCTGTAAGTGAAAAATTCTGATTAACTAAGAGGGAGGGAGTTTGAGTGCAGCAGGGAGTGCAGGGCTGGGGGGTTGGGGCATGGGAGAGGTTTCAGGGTGCCAGATCTGGGGGATGCTTACCTCAGGCAGCTCCCCACAAGCGGCAACCTGTCCCTGCTGCTCCTAGGTGGAGGTGCGACTAGGCAGCTCTGTGTGTTGTTCCCACCCCACCCCGAGTGCTGGCTCCACAACTCCCATTGTCGGAGGCCAGGACCTGCAGCCAATGAGAGCTGCAGGGACAGTGCCTGCGGGTGGAGGCAGCACGCAGAGACGCCTAGTCATGCCTCTGCCTAGGAGTAGCAGGTGAGCTGCTTGTGGGGAGCCATGTGGAGCCAGGTAGGAAGCCTGCCAGCCCCAGCCAACTGGATTATAAACTGGACTTTCTATGAAGATTAGAAATGCCGGTTTATAGAGCTTTCTGGTTGGTATTGAGCCGGATATCACAGTTTTTACTGTAATGTGGTCTTAATGGATGTAAGCATCTGTTTGTTTGGGTCTTTTCCTGCCATTGGTTTGGCAGAGATGCACTACTGAATGAAGAGGCATCTGACAGTAGACAGTAAACTAATAGCCAATACCATCCAAGCCAACGCTGTATTTTTAAATGCCTGTTTAACTCCAGCTAGGAATAAATCATAAGCTCAGGTTTTTAACTTTTAATTTTTACAGTCTGGTTGATCTTATATTGTTATTGAATCACAAGGGTGTTGGAAATTTTAGTATAGGATACCACCATAAAACTACAAAATACCTAGCAAGCATGTCTAATTTCAAATTTTAATCTTGCCCCCGTCCATGCAAAATTCACCCCTGATGTAACTACATTGTTTTAGCAGTGTTACATCAGGGATAAATTTAGCCTTCATAATGTAGACATACCTTGGGCCAGTCTAAAGTAGGGCAACCTAGAGAGAAGCTACCCTGTGGGCCACAGCAAAGGATGGAATTTCTGCAGTCCTGCAGGCTTCTGCCCCCCAGCACAATGCTCACAAGCACCAGCTTAAGGAACATTCTTAAGAGGCAGACTTACAGCTGGCTTCCTCAGTCCCAGTACTGAGGGAATCCTTCCCTGCCCTGATATGGGAATCTTAGGGCCCCTTTATACCACTGTGACCATTTTACACAACATAGCATAATGCTACTATATAAACCGATGGTATGTCCACACCTTGAATACTGCATGCAGGTCTGGTCATCCCGTCTCAAAAAAACTTTATTTTTTTTTACCTTTTCTAAGTGTAGTGCCTTGATTTCAGACCAGTTATCCAATTTGTCTGGATTAGAGCTAATAGGGCCCACCTGGTCTGGGGGACATGGTGAATCAGCAGAATATTGACTATATATGCTTCTACAGACTGGTGAATCCTATTAACTTCTGTTAGGGTGCTAAACATGCATAAAGAGGAAATAAGTCCCCTTAAATTGTAGGGCTATAACACTAGAATTTAAAGCCTGTACACAACATTCAGATGAATAAGAGTCAGGGGCTTGGATATAGAGCCTTTTATCTGCTACCATTTTGAATTCAGCCAAGTAGATAGTGGACAAAAGTTAGGATAGTCTTATGGCAGCGCTGTGGCCTCTGTGAAACGAATTGGTGGTCTTAGTCCTGGCCATTGTGGATACCTGTCCATTTAACAGGACATACCTCTACAATAGGTGTGAAGTAGCTTGATTGTTGAGTTTCAGCTGCCAGTTCTGGGGGCATATCCTGGGGAAATGAAGCTTGGATAGGAATCCCTTATGTTATGCCCTGGCAATTCCTGGCTGCTGTAACAGCTGTCATAGATTAAAGCAACCTTTAAAATATTCTAATTTATGCTAGGGATCAGCCTGGTTCCAGGAGAAAGGTGGTGTAAGCCACCTTTGACAGCCCACTCCTCAGTGCCACTGAACACTTCTTAGCTGCAGCTCAGGCTCTAGGCCTGCAAGTCATTCAGTGGCCTGCATGGACAGAGTTTGGTGATCAGAGCAGCTCCAAGCAGATGTATAGGGCTTGAGCTTTGGAATTTATTGTAGGTAAAAGAAAGCAGAAGAATCCCCACCTTTAATGACCATACCTTTTTATTCTATTCCATCACTGCAGTAGCTGAGTGCCTATTTAGGGAGGTTAGGTAATATTTTGTCCAGTAAACATTTTTAAAAAGGTGGTGGAAAGTGGTTTTACATTTCTTCATTTTTTCCTGCTCTTTTCCTTATGTCGCCACTACATTATTTTAGGGTTCAGTCCTGCACTTCAAACCACACCAGCACCACACAGCCTAGAAAAAACCTGGCTATTGCAGTTTCCTTAGCACCAGTAAGCACCTGAAAAAATGTGGTAATTCTGTTCATGCTTGGTGAGGTTTTTAGCACTTAGAGCATCTGATATCAGTGCATTGTGTCAGAAAGATCTGAAATAAATGCTGAATTATTCTTTGAATCAGCAAAAGGTTGCTCTGGCTCTCCAGATTACTTGGGTGCTTCGAGCACAACTCTGATAACTTTTAGTCTCCATTCCATATTAGTGGTTCAGAGCTACATTTTAGATCAACATTTTCTTTCACTCAGACAAGCAAAGCTAAAAATTGTGCTGGAAATTTAAATTCCGTTTAGCTAAAGGTATTTGTAGTAATTGAAAGATATAATAACTTGATCACATTTCACTTCATTGATTGAAAGCTGTTTTATATGCCATTATGCTGTTTTATATGGCATCATAAGAGAGCCAGTAATGGAATTATATTGACTTTAAAGTGTGTGTGTTTGTGTAGAGTATGCACAGTCTGTATAAAAACTTCAAAAAAGGTGACTTTTTATTAAATACTCCAGTTAGATAGGTAAGATCCCATGGGAAGCAAGCCTAAGGGGAAAAACAATAAAAGAGAGTTGGCAGTTTTCAAAGAGATGTTATTAAGGGCACAAGAGGAAACTCCTACACAGTGGGATTAAGATAGGAAGTATGGCAAAAGACCACCCTGGCTTAACCAGCTCTTCAATGATCTAAAAAAATAAAATAAAAAAAAGAGTCCTACAAAAAGTGGAAACTAGATCAAATTACAAAGGATGAATATAAACAAAAAACACAAGTATGTAGGGACAAAATTAGAAAGGCCAAGGCACAAAATGAGATCAAGCTAGCTAAAGACAAAGGGTAATAAGAAAATATTCTACAAATACATTAGAAGCAAGAGGAAGACCAAGGACTGGTAGGCCTGTTACTCAATGAGGTGTGGGGGGACAACAGAAAATGTGGAAATGGCAGAGGTGTTTAATGACTTGTTTCAGTTTTCACCAAGAAGGTTGCTAGTGATTGGATGTCTAACACAGTGAGTGTCAGTGAAAATGAGGTAGGAACAGAAGAGGCTAAAATAGAGAAAGAACAAGTTAAACATTACTTAGACAAATTAGATGTCTTCAGGTCACCAGGGCCTGATGAAATGCATCCTAGAATACTTAAGGAGCAGACTGAGGAGATATGTGAGCCATTAGCAATTATCTTTGACAAGTCATGGAAGACGAGAGACATTCCAGAAGACTGGAAAAGAGCAAATATAGTGCCCATCTATAAAAAGGAAAGTAAGGACAACCCAGGAAATTACAGACCAGTCGGTTTAACTTCTGTACCCGGAAAGATAATGGAGCAAATAATTAAGCAATCAATTTGCAAACATCTAGAACAGGGGTGGCCAACCTGTGGTTCCGGAGCCACATGCGGCTCTTCAGAAGTTCATATGCGGCTACTTGTACAGGGCTGGAGCTACAGGAGCCAACTTTCCAATGTGTCAGGGGGTGCTCACTGCTCAACCCCTGGCTCTGCCATAGACCCTACTCCCACTCCGTCTCTTCCTGCCTCTTCCCAACCCTGTTGTGCCCTGGCTCCTCCCCCCTTTTCCCCAGAGCCTCCTACATGCCACGAAACAGCTGATCGGGAGATGCGGGGAGGGACGGGGAGGTGCTGATTGGCCGGGTTGCCAGTGGGTGGGAGGCCCTGGGAGCAGTGGGGAGCTGATGGGGGGCTGCTGACGTATTACTGTGGCTCTTTGGTAATGTACATAGGTAACTTCTGGCTTCTTCTCAGGCTCAGGTTGGTTCTAGATCTAGAAGATAAGATGATAAGTAACAGTCAAAAACAAAAAGAAAAGGAGTACTTGTGGCAGCTTAGAGACTAACAAATTTATTAGAGCATAAGCTTTCGTGAGCTACAGCTCACTTCATCGGATGCATTTGGTGGAAAAAACAGAGGAGAGATTTATATACACACACAGAGAACATGAAACAATGGGTTTATCATATACACTGTAAGGAGAGTGATCACTTAAGATAAGCCATCACCAGCAGCGGGGGTGGGGGGAAAAGGAGGAAAACCTTTCATGGTGACAAGCAAGGTAGGCTAATTCCAGCAGTTAACAAGAATATCAGAGGAACAGTGGGGGGTGGGGTGGGGGGGAGAAATACCATGGGGAAATAGTTTTACTTTGTGTAATGACTCATCCATTCCCAGTCTCTATTCAAGCCTAAGTTAATTGTATCCAGTTTGCAAATTAATTCCAATTCAGCAGTCTCTCGTTGGAGTCTGTTTTTGAAGCTTTTTTGTTGAAGGATAGCCACTCTTAGGTCTGTAATCGAGTGACCAGAGAGATTGAAGTGTTCTCCAACTGGTTTTTGAATGTTATAATTCTTGGCGTCTGATTTGTGTCCATTCATTCTTTTACGTAGAGACTGTCCAGTTTGGCCAATGTACATGGCAGAGGGGCATTGCTGGCACATGATGGCATATATCACATTGGTAGATGCGCAGGTGAACGAGCCTCTGATAGTGTGGCTGATGTGATTAGGCCCTATGATGGTATCCCCTGAATAGATATGTGGACAGAGTTGGCAACGGGCTTTGTTGCAAGGATAGGTTCCTGGATTAGTGGTTCTGTTGTGTGGTGTGTGGTTGCTGGTGAGTATTTGCTTCAGATTGGGGGGCTGTCTGTAAGCAAGGACTGGCCTGTCTCCCAAGATCTGTGAGAGTGATGGGTTGTCCTTCAGGATAGGTTGTAGATCCTTGATGATGCGTTGGAGAGGTTTTAGTTGGGGGCTGAAGGTGATGGCTAGTGGCGTTCTGTTGTTTTCTTTGTTGGGCCTGTCCTGTAGTAGGTGACTTCTGGGTACGCTTCTGGCTCTGTCAATCTGTTTCTTCACTTCAGCAGGTGGGTATTGTAGTTGTAGGAATGCATGATAGAGATCTTGTAGGTGTTTGTCTCTGTCTGAGGGGTTGCATTTGCGGAAAGGGATCTGGGGGTCATAGTGGACCACAAGCTAAATATGAGTCAACAGTGTAACGCTGTTGCAAAAAAAGCAAACATTCTGGGATGTATTAACAGAAGTGTTGTAAGCAAGACACAAGAAGTAATTCTTCTACTCTACTCTGATTAGGCCTCAACTGAACTATTGTGTCCAGTTCTGGGCACCACATTTCAGGAAAGATGTGGACAAATTGGAGAGAGTCCAGAGAAGAGCAACAAAAATGATTAAAGGTCTAGAAAACATGACTATGAGGGAAGATTGAAAAAATTGGGTTTGTTTAGTTTAGAAAAGAAGATTGAGTGGGGACATAACAGTTTTCAAGTATATAAAAGGTTGTTACAATGAGGAGGAATAAAAATTGTTTTTCTTAACCTTTGAGGATAGGATAAGAAGCAATGGGCTTAAATTGCAGCAAGGGAGGTTTAGGTTGGACATTAGTGAAGGAACAAATATGGACACCGTGTAGAATCAAGCACGTGGGTTCATTAGGCACAGCGCTGACGGAGTGTCACCTCGCTTATTAGGCTCAGACACACTGCCAAACAATTGATTACAATGGATTATATGGATTTTCCATGGGCGGAGGGAAATGATGGGGTAGGCAGTCCCAAAACCCTTGATAGATCTAGCCGCAAGACAAGATAAGCACAGTAGCCAATGATCAAAAGGTTACATAATGTCTCCGCCCATGGCTTCAGGTTAACACAGGACACTTAATTAGTACACAGGTGTTTTCCATTAAACAATATATAGAGTGTGTTAGTATAAAATATATACGTTGAATTCTGTTTTGGGATCCATACAAATGAAGTAGCTCCCCTGATTGTCCAACAGGTACACCCCTAGGAGTTAAAGCAAAAGGACAAATGAAAAGTATATAGCAATAAAGATTGTCTTTTAATTATTCATTTGTGTTTCTAAGGCAGGCACTGGCAATGGCTTGGAAGAGAGGGGCAGATCTGTGAGAGGAAGAATATCATATCTCATACTGATATGTTTAAATCTCTTCCATAAACTCAAGGCTGGTGTGTGGGAAGGCACCTCTTCTACAGAAGAAACAGAGCCCCTTTCATTCCTTTGGTCTGTTTGCAACTTTGAGATAAACCCCCAATTATAATTTCCACCTGGCTTCTTGCTGACCAAGCTTATCTTAGTAAAAAACAAGGTTATCCTTTGTTTGTTCTGCTTCTTAGCTAATATTGTTCACTCTTTGCTAGGCCTCTGTCTTCTTGACCAAACTCTGGATTTTGGGCCTGTAAAAAGAGCTGACACACTCTATATATCAGGCTGTAACATAAACAGCATATGGATTTTAGCCCTTCAATTAGGAAAAACTTCTTAACTGTCAGAGTGGTTAAGCACTGGAATAAATTGCCTAGGGAGTTTGTGGAATCTCCAGCATTGGAGATTTTTAAAAGCAGGTTAGACAAGCACCTGTCAGGGATGGTCTAGATCATTAGTCCTGCCACAAGTGCAGGGGACTGGAATAGATGACCTCTCAAGGCCCCTTCCAGTTCTAGGATATAAAGCATATAAAGTCAGAGTCAACAAAATATTTATCCTATTTATCTGCACCATTAGTATTGCAACTGTGGGAGCCAGATAAAGACACTGATCAAAATGGATGCCAAACTTATTTCTTCAAAGCTAATTTTAGTAAAGTTAATTAGGACCATCTTTTGTACGGAAGGGAATAATTTAACATTTTGGATAAAGCAGGAAATTATATGGCAGAACAGAGATACTGTCATTGCAATGAAAGTCATCCACTGCCAGTTTAAGTTGGTTCATTTCTAGCAACCATTTGTCTGTCCATTCAGAATCTAGGTGAAAAATGTTATGCTTTTATGAATACAGTTCTGCATAAAGCCTATTGTATAGATAAAGTGTATTTTCTTTCACTTGGATGTTGTTGTATTCCCTCCCTGGGGCACCTCTGAGGCAATACTTCCCCACTCGCAAGTGCGGAGTCTGTATAACAAGAGAAAACTTAAGAGTAGAAGAAATTCAGCATTAATTCGGAAAAACATCACAACAATGATTTCAAAAGCATGGAGACAAAAAGTAAACACTCTCCCCACAATATCTTGGGCAGTGTCCTCAGTTTCCCAGCTCTTGGTATGAAAGTTCAGACGTGCCCCTCCCCTTTCCCTCCACTGGATTGCCCTCGGTTTGTTGTTAGGTCAACAAAGCCAGAATTCGGGGGTGCATTCTTGTGAGTTCACTTCCCACTTCTGGAGTGGATATGTGTCGAGCAATGCCACTGCTCCCACTTGCTGCTGATCACCACTGATCACCTCTGCCTGTTGATATGATGCTGTGTTCTGAGGGTTCTGTGCCCCAGCTTTTAATGATTTTTATGTAGTAGGAAACCTCACTGCTGCTGCATTCTGTCTCTCACCACACTACTGTCTCCATACCAGGTTTAAGATTCAGCCCCCTAGAAGAAAAGGGCTCTAACTTGAGTCTGATCACCTGTCTTTAAATATTGGAAGGGAGAGCCAAGTGATATCCGACAGAGCCTGTGGCACAACTAGGTAGGAACAGCTGTTCCCACCACCTCGGACTTTCACTTGGCATCACTACCCTCGGCTTAGCTAATGAGGTTCAAGTTAGAGTGACCCCTCCTCAATTAGGACATGTTAAGTACAGTGTTGCTGCCCTTTAGTCATACATAAGGATAAAAACAATTTCATTACCCTTGCAGCCAAAACTAAGAGTGAAGTTTCACCCAAAACAGCCAAAATTGATAACTTTAGCAAAACAGGTTTGTCAGATGATCATCTAGACCAGGGGTTCTCACAACACATTTTTGGTGGCTGCACTCTGCCTTTTGCTGGTGGCCACTCTGATAATTTTTCCTAAAATACATAATTAACTTTATATGCATTTTATTTTTGTTTTTTTCCTAGACACATCCAAGTGCTGACCCATCTCTGTCCCTGCCTCCGACGGCCCTTCAGCAAGAGTCTGCCCTAGGGAAGGTGGGGTCAGAACTCACCAGCTGGCTGCAGAGCCCCAGGTGTCTCTTGCCCTGGCTGGGCAGAAGCAGGGGAACTGTCCAGGGGAGAGCCCTGGTGACTGAACACCGCAGCTGCCTCCACAGATAAGAGCCGCCGCTGGTGCCAGGCCCACCGGCCCCATGTGTTTCCAGATGGCACTACCCAGAGCCCCCAAAGAGTCTGTGCAGTGCAAGGCACCAATCCCTGCTGGCAGCACCAGTGCAAACACCAAGATGGTGCATCTCACTGCCCTTGGCAACAGCTATTCAGGAGCAACAGCTGGGCGCTGCTGGGAAGGAGTGCTGGTTTCGGGGGGGGTAGAGTGGGGCTGTGAGTCGAGCCATTCCAGAGGCAGCTGAAACTTCAACTTGTGCCCCTCCCCTATCAACATATACAGTTTGGAGAAGCAAGGACCTCTCTACCACCCCACTCCACCCTACCCTCTGCCCATGCTTTGGGGGCTGCTGTGGCAATAAAAAAAAAAAAAAAGCCTCTGGTGGTCACATTTGAGAAACGCTGACCTAGACACAGCAACCTGCTTCACCTAAGTGAATACAGTCGGCTCCTGAAATTTCTTACCCCAGTTCATCAATAGATGGCAGGCAAGAGCTTTCAGACCTTGGCTTACAATAAAGGGTTTATCATGGCACTGCTGTGCTTGTCAGTAGGATACTATATGGGGCACCATTGCTAGTGCCAGTGCAGCTGCAGCTTTGGTGGCAGTTGCTGTAATACAGGTAACATTTCTAATGTTTCTAATGCACAGAGGGCCTCACTGAGGTAATTCCTGCAAGCTATTCTGAAGGCAAGGGAAACAAAGTTCTAGCCACTGGAACGAGGTGTAACAAAAAAGGCACTTGACCTGGAGAGTAGGTCACAAGCTTTAGGCAGAAGGATGGCTGTGAATAGTGCTGCCAAGATACAAGCAGCAATCATGAGGAAAGACTAATGAAAATGGTAGGCACAGCAGGCAAATGGTTACAGGATGAAAGACATAAGAGGTTGAGAATGAATAATTTCCCTGATACTAAGAACCCCATTTGAAGAGACAATTGGGAAGAAAGCCTCTCCCCAACCATTTTAGAGCAATGTGTAGCTGAGCAAGCAATATCTCCTGAAATGCCTGCCTTTCATTTTAAGTTGGAATCAGCTGGTGAAATATATACTTCATGACAGACCAAACTGAAAGAATTAAAACAAGTCTAATAGTAATTACCTTTCTAATTTGTGTGTGTCTAATAGTGCAGAGACAAGTACTCAAAAGTTAAGAAATGTAGAATTAAAGCTTCCTGCACAACCTTGATTTGGCCTCTTTGTGCATATATATTATGATGTGGTCTTTAATTAAATGATCACAGAGTTTTTCACAGGATCCCTGACATTCAGTGCACAGGATGGACAATTCTCACCTAGTGAGGAGCTATTTAGTATTTTGTTCAATATATTGTTCGATAAATGGCATCTCGCCTTATTTACTGAACACTAAGCACGCACTGCCCTGAAAACAGTATTATTGATTTCCTTGTGGGCTTTTCTCTGGTGCTCATCACCATATTATCTGAGTGCTTTACAAATATTAAGCATCTTCACAAAACCCCTGTGAAATGATGGGCTGGTATTATCCCCATTTTACAGATCGGGAAATAAGGCACAAACAGATTAAGGTCAAAAGAGTCTACTAATTTTGAGTGGATAATTTGAGATGCCTAAAACCTGACTTTTCAGAGTACTTAAAATTATATAACACTTTCTATGTTCAAAGCACAGCTCCCACAGACTTCAGTTGCAGTGGAAAGTGCTCAACACTTCTGCAAGTCAGAGACTAGGATCTCAGGACATCCTGAAAATAAGGCACCTTCAACTAGTGAACACCTACGAAAAGTTTGGTTTAATTTAACTAGCACAGAGAATATCTGTGGCACAGGTAGCGTAGAATCCAGTTCTCCAAGGAAGCATTCAACTGTCTTAACACACCTAAATTCTACTACAAATGAAGAAGGGGTCCTACAGACAGCTTCCTTCACGACACAACTTGATTCATCTTCAAAGCAGGTCCATCCTGTGCACTGAATGAGGCAGCTTCTGTGCAGGAAAACAGTATGATCATGTAATTAGAAACTATCATCATAATTAAAGATGGCAATGGCAACCTTAATTCTGGCATTTCCTAACTTTTGAGTGCTTGACTTTGAAACCTTATTGGTCTTTTAAGTGTTATGTGTTATTTGTTAAGTTTTTAAAGAAAAAAAAACAAAAAACCACAGAAATTCCATCATGTGACATCATATTGTGACTTACGTACCTCAACAGCAGGATTGAAACCTTTATATCCACAAGCCTCTGCCAGCAATAGTAGGTCATCTTCCTTGTGGACCTGCACTAGAGGGAATGAGACACTGATTGTTTGCAGTGGAACCAAGTGAAACTTGCTGTGTTCATTCAAACCTGAAACTTCAGAGATACAAAGCCACAAATGGAAACCCATGAAAGAGATCAGCTGAACTCTTGCAAAAAAACAGCTCTTCATAAAACTCTGCTACACACCAACCTATCAATACCAGGGCAAATGAGAATGTGGAGAAAAGGTTTCAACTTTAGCAGATTACTGGTGATATTTATATTTCTTCCCCTTTATGTGATTGGTAAAAATGTAAACAAACAAGATTAAGAACAGGAAAAATCATATCTGGGAAAAAAAAACCTAGATGAACTATTCAGACCACTAGAAAATGGTGTATCTGTGATAACTTCAGCTAAACTATAAACTCCAACCCCAGACTGTAGTGAAAGAGATAGAAGCCTGTAGTTTATAGGACCCCATGTCATTCTCCCTTTCCTAACTATGAAGCTTCCACTGGAAAAGGAGATGGATGGATATTACTACAAATTGCTTTTCAGTGTAAAACAAAGAAAAAGTTCAGATACAAAAACTAAAAAGGAAAGTAGGGCATCTACAATGGGACACTGTGTGCTCTGGCAATCCTGAAACATTACAAAAAATGGCAAAGACATAGATGATGGCCCTGACATGCTATATATCTGAGTTAGTACTGCCACCCAGTGCTGGACATGAGTGCATGAACACTGCTACAAGAAGGATGTCATGAAGACAACTGTGGCAAATGAGCAGAAATTGCAGCTATGTTCTTCCAGAGGCAGGCACATCCTTTTTATGGAAAGGGTGTTGCCTATTTGCAGCTGTTGGAACCAATGTCAGCCTTCTGTACAGCTGCTTTTTGTCCTTCGTAGCCTTCCGTGCCATTTTAAGGGTGGCAACATCTCATTAAAGTGTTGGAGAGCCATATGAGCCAACACCGTTCTGTCTTCTCCACCCCCATACCTGAGCAGTCTGGCACCCTTTTATAAGCTCCTCCTCCAGGTGGAGCGGGCTCTGCAGGTTTGGTAGAGCAGAGTCACCTGTGCCCTTAATCATACCTGTCCCAGTATGGGGTTTATACACCCCCATCACAGGCAGAAAAATGTGATATTAAAAATATATTTGAAAATCTTTATTTGCCTTCTGGCTTTTGAAGTTTTAGGGTTCAAGTTTTCAAGAATATTTGCAACCAGGAGGGTGAGAAACTTAGATTCTATTTAAAAAAAAATGAAAGCTGAAATTGTTGTATTCATATGACTCCAAGAGCTGGGACTTCAAGAAAAAACACACTGAGTACCACAAGACACACGATAAAAGGAATCACAAGAGTTGGCCACACTGCATGGCAGTGTTTTCCCAGTGACAGTAAAAAAAAGTTTTACCTTCATTTTCTCATCTTTATCCCCCATGGTCAGTGTCAAAGTTCAGGGCAACTGCTCCTGTATTTCCTCTCAGTGGTTCAGCAAGGCCACCCACGCTCAGGTCCCTAGCTGTTGCCTTTCTAGGTGGAGACCCACACCTCTCTCTCTTCTGACCAAGGTATTCCCAGCCTGCACAGGTCCCTGCCTTGGCTGTGTATTTCCCAGCAAAGAGTCTGTCTAAACAAACCTGCTTGCTTTCTCCTCAGAGCCTGGTAAGAGTAGTTTCTACAGATATATACCTCACAGTTCTTTCTAAGCAAGCCTGCTTTATTCTTCAGGTAAAAGGTATTACAGAGAAACATTAAAATAATAAAAGAACCTGCACCTATGCTAATAAGCTCACCAGGAATCACCCCACTTGAGGTTACAAGTTCATCAGAGCTTTGACTCAGAACAAGCAGTCTTCTGAGGCCTCCCTAGGTCACATCCTTTCAACCCTAAGGAGTGGGGGTCTCCATGGACCAGGGGTCCAGTCAGTTTTCTGGATCAGGAAGAAGACACTAAGTCATCTTAGAACCCAGACTTTTTTCCAAGAGTCTTTTCTTTGTCTGTTGGTCTCTGGAAAATCCAGTTTGAATTAGTATATACATATCTCCAGGGAGTGGCTTCAGAAGCTGATATAGAGAAAATACATTAGCATCCCCCTTCCTTAGTAGAGAAGGTATATACAATGCCACAACACCACATACCCAACTGCATTTTTAATACAATGTACCCCAAAGGTATTATCCCTAATTCAATAAAGTTTATCTTCATTCCATCAGGTTTGTTCAGGATATCATCAGCCTTTCACAGTCAGCTCTGTATACAGAGTCAGTTCTTGCTTCTGTGCTTGTGAAAGGTTTGTCTGGAAATCAGGCTTTTCCAGTAGCCCAAGTCACTCCATGCTGTGTGTTTACTCTGTTTCAGCTGCTGCTTTGTTTTCCTGTTAAACACACTTTCTTGCTGTAAGTCACACTACTGACCGCTGCTACCATGTTCCCCTGAGCTATGTTTCTCATGTAATAAGGTGAGCGGACTCCATGTTCTGGAACACTGGGGAAGACTGGAAGAAAGCCAAGGGTAAATGGGATGACCTGGGTAATTATAGGCCTGTCAGCCTGACTTCAATCCCAAGCAAGATAGAAGAGCTACTGATACAGTGCTAAATTAATAATGAACTAAAGGAGGGTAATGTAATTAAGACAAATCAATATGGGTTTATGGAAAATAGAACCTGTAAAACTAACTGATTTTTTTTATGACATTATACATTTGGTTCATAAAAGTAATGGTGTTGATATAATTGACTTCTGTAAGGTATTGGACTTGGTGCTGCAAATATTGATTAAAAACTAGAATAAAATTAACATGGCACTCATTACATAGATTAAAAACTGTTAACTGATAGGTCTCAAAATATAACTGTAAACAGGGAATTGTCATTGAGTGGGTCTTTCTGCAGTGGGGTCCCAGCGGGATCAGTTCTTAGCAAATAGGAGCATGGGCCACTTTGTGACTTAGCCAACTATGTTATACGTAGAATGTTAAGTAATATGAACTGTTAACTATTAAATAGTTTGAAAACATTTTAGAGATGGGAGTTTTTACTTATAGCAAAGATTAAAATGATGCTAAAAAAAGGTAAAGTAATCAAGTTTTAGAGACATTGATAAAATGGTAAATACCTTTTTTTGCAAAAAGAAAAGGAGTACTTGTGGCACCTTAGAGAGTAACAAATTTATTAGAGCATAAGCTTTCGTGAGCTACAGCTCACTTCATCGGGTACCTTTTTTTGGTGTACAAGATGCTTTCTTATTTAAGATGCACCCCTTAAAATTTTTTTAATTTTTAAAAAGACTTGTTATACTTCGTTGTTTCATGCTACTGTGAGCCTTTCTCTTTGCCAGGCCAATTATGGATTTTAACTGCAGTATTTGCAGTCTATCCACATCCTGGCTTTCTAGCCACTTAAGACCAATCTCTAACCTTACACCTCATAGCAGCTTTGGGCGGTGGCTCCGAGGGTTCTTCATCACTATCCTCAGGGTTAGACGCATTTTCTGAGGCACCAGGTGGTTGGGGGCAACATTATGAATTATATCTACATCTGTAAGTCGTTCATAGGTTGGATACATAGCATCCACCTCCATCCACTCTTGATCAGCTATCCTACTTTGAGCCGTAAGTTCCCTGTAGACTTGTTCTGCCTCCGTGGCCTCTTCTTTCGTAAAACCTTCAAAGTTGTTCTCATCTTCGTCTTCTTCCTCATCTTGGTTGTCGTCGCTTTCAGTGACAAAAGTACTTTTGAGGCCACGATGCCAACATTTCTCTATCATTGATGGAGTGATTCCTAGCTAGGCTGTCTCGCCTAAGTTAAATACATCCAGCAAATTCAATTTCTTGATTACATCCGTTACGCTACTGTTGTCCTCAACAATTTTCTTTACTAAGGCTTTACGATAGTTCATTTTAAATGTGGCTATAATGCCTTGATTGAGGGGCGGTATTTTGGATGTCGTGTTCTTAGGAAGATAGCTCACCTTTATCTTCCCATCTTTGCTGGTTAAGGTCTCAACTGAGGGGTGGGCAGGACAGTTGTCAAGTAGGATCAATACCTTTGGCTCCAGGTTTTGTATGAGTAGGTGGTTCCAGACAGTTCCGGTGGCTCCGTACAAAATATTTATTAAACCATTCCTCGAAAATATCCGATGTCATCCAGGCATTTTTTGAATGGTGATAAATGAATGAAAGCGAATCCATGTTCTTATGGTGGAAAACCCTAGGTGACCTAGATTTGCCTATGCACAGAGGTTTAAGTTTATGTGAACCGGTTTTATTCACACAGAAAAATATTGTCACTCTCTCTTTTATCACCTTAAAACCTTCGGCCTTTTGTTCTTCGATCCTAGAAGCAAGTGTTCTATCCGGCAGCATACGGTAACATAAGCTGGTTTCATCAGCATTATAGATTTGCTCCAGACCATAGCCACCCTCGATGATGATCTCTTGTAACTTTAGTGGGTATTTGTCGCAAGCTTTTGTATCTGTGGACCACGTCTCTCCTGAAATTGTGACTTGCCGAATGCCATGACATTTTTTAAAACGATTAAGACATCCACTGCTAGCTTTAAATTCGTTACCTTGATGTGCAGAAGCGTCCTCGCCCAAGCATCTAAAATCGAGATCCTTCAATTTCTCTGCTTGTTTCCTTATAATGTCGCCGGAAATTGGCGTGCTGTCAGAGCATTCTTGGGTAAACCACGTAAATACTGCTCTATCTAGTTGGTTATCCTGGGCAGTTTTTAGGCACTTCCTTTCCAGGCCTTCACTTTCATCCAGTTCAACTAGCATTGATCGTAATTTTTCCTCATCTTTGATCCACTTAACGTTGATTCCCCCACTCCTAGTTCTTTTGAGACCTTCGCTTGGCTCATTTCTGATTTCAGTCTGCCCAAAGCTTCCAATTTTTCTTTGACTGCCATGCCTTTCGTTTCCGTGGCTGTGAACTACTTGCCATCACGTCATGCTAACAATTTTTTTAAATTGTTTAGAAAATGTGAGCACAGAGTTACAATGGTTCCAAAATACAACTAGTGAGATAACTTAAACTTAGTCAAAACTGCAAACAATTTAGAAATGAGATTAAAATAGATGGGAGAGATGAGAATGCCTAATGGGACCATGGGCAGGCAACATACGTTTACCCCTGCCTTCTCATTGTTGCACATTCATTCCACCACTTTGATACATGCACATTTGTACAGACAATGTACTGTATGTATGTAATTTGACACAAGCCACATTTTAAGAGCTGAGGCACCAACCATTGATGGTTTTGTAACAACATTAAACTGGCAAGGCAGCAGCAGGTTAGTCAACGACAAAGTTAGACTGAACTCAGACTGGGCACAGAGAGCTGCAGTGGCACAGGAGCTAGCAAACAGAGCTGTAAACAGGGGAGTTTGAGTGGGAGTTTGAAAGGGGAGTTTGTATTGTGGTGCTTGTTTGGGGTTTGCTTTTGCTGGGAGGGGGGGTCTTTTTGGTGTGGCTTGTGTTTCTCAGATTAACAGGACTTAGGTGGGAAGGCAATGACAGATACGGAGGAGCCGTGGGAGTGACTCCTGTAGTGAAAGATACATTGAGGATGACTGGATGTGGAAGCTGTGGTATGTACATGATCCTGGAGGGGGGACCTGGTAAGAGTTTTTTCTCCATGAAATGCCGTCTGATAGAGCTGATGGAAGAAAAGATCCGAGGTTTGGAGATGCAGGTGGAAAGTCTCGTTGGGTTTAGGAAGGGGTTTGAGCAGATGATGGAGCAAAGATATGAGGTATCAGAAGGGAAAAGCTCAGACTCACAGATGGAAGCAGGGCTGGGGAATTTTGAGGGGAGACTGGGTGAGGAAAGTGGTCAGTGGAAGCATGTGACTAAAAGAACCAGGCAGAGGAAAAGACGGGCTAGTGAAGGAGAAATAGAGCTTAGGAACAGGTTTGCAGAGTTGGAAAATGAAGAAGGGGCTCAGCAGGTACTTGTTGAAGGTGGAAGGGTAAGGAAGAAGAGAAGAGAGGCTAGTCCTATAGGAAAAGCGGAAGAGTCAAGGGAGACTACACCAAATATGAGCCCCAGGAGAATACAGGATGGGTTGAAGAGGATTATAAGGGAAAATAGGAATGGAAAGAACTTGCAGCCAGAGGGAACAGGGGAGAGACTGGAGAATAGCACTGTCAGCAGCAAAAGGCAGGTCTATGTGATAGGGGACACTTTATTGAGAAGAATAGACAGGCCTGTAACTAGAGCGGATCCAGAGAATAGAAGGGTGTGCTGTCTTCCGGGTGCTAAGATACGGGATGTAGACCTGAGGTTGAAAAGGATCCTAAAGGGAGTGGGAAAGAATCCCCTAGTTATCCTTCATGTGGGAACAAATGATACGGCTAGATTCTCGCTGGAAAGTATTAAGGGAGACTATGCTAGGCTGGGGAAGACGCTTAAGGAAATTGAGGCTCAGGTGATCTTTAGTGGGATCCTTCCTGTTCCTAGAGAAGGACAACAAAGGTGTGACAAGATTATGACTGTCAACAGATGGCTTAGGCAGTGGTGCTATAAGGAGGGCTTTGGGATGTATGGCCACTGGGAGGCATTCACGGACAGAGGATAGTTCTCTCGGGATGGACTTCATCTGAGTAGGGAAGGAAATAGACTTCTAGGATCAAGGCTGGCACAACTGATAAAGAGAGCTTTAAACTAGGAATTAGGGGGAGATGGTTGGGAGATGTCCAGGTAATTTCCACGCCAGATTTTAGCATTGAGAGGGAAGAAGACGAAGTAAGAAAGGATACAGCTGTGGGTAGGAGAATGTATATAAGGAGCGAGGGCAGTGTGGATACTAGTCTAATAGGTTATACTGGCTGTAGAATGACTGTGCCTAATAGGGTACAAAATGTGAGCGAGGCTAAACAGCAAAAATTAAGATGTTTGTACACCAATGCAAGGAGCCTAGGTAACAAAATGGAGGAACTAGAGCTACTGGTGCAGGAAGTGAAACCAGATATTATAGGGATAACAGAAACATGGTGGAATAGAAGTCATGACTGGACTACAGGTATTGAAGGGTATGTGCTGTTTAGGAAAGACAGAAACAAAGGTAAAGGTGGTGGAGTAGCATTGTATATCAATGATGAGGTAGAATGTAAAGAAATAAGAAGCGATGCAAGAAGGGAAGATAACTAGTAAAGCCTCTCCTACGATAGTGCTTGGGGTGTGCTATAGACCTCCGGGATCTAATTTGGATATGGATAGAGCCCTTTTTAATGTTTTTAATCAAGTAAATACTAATGGAAACTGCGTGATCATGGGAGACTTTAACTTCCCAGATATAGACTGGAGGACCAGTGCTAGTAATAATAATAGGGCTCAGATTTTCCTAGATGCGATAGCTGATGGATTCCTTCATCAAGTAGTTGCAGAACCGACTAGAGGGGATGCCATTTTAGATTTAATTTTGGTGAGTAGCGAGGATCTCATAGAAGAAATGGTTGTAGGGGACAATCTTGGCTTAAGTGATCATGAGCTAATTCAGTTCAAACTAAATGGAAGGATTAACAAAAATAAATCGGCAACTAGGGTTTTTGATTTCAAAAGGGCTGACTTTCAAAAATTAAGGAAATTAGTTAGGGAAGTGGATTGGACTGAAGAATTTATGGATCTAAAGGTAGAGGAGGCCTGGGATTACTTTAAATCAAAGCTGCAGAAGCTATCGGAAGCCTGTATCCCAAGAAAGGGGAAAAAATTCATAGGAAGGAGTTGTAGACCAAGCTGGATGAGCAAGTATCTTAGAGAGGTGATTAAGAAGAAGCAGAAAGCATAAAGGGAGTGGAAGATGGGAGGGATCAGCAAGGAAAGCTACCTTATTGAGGTCAGAACATGTAGGGATAAAGTGAGACGGGCTAAAAGTCGAGTAGAGTTGGACCTTGCAAAGGGAATTAAAACCAATAGTAAAAGGTTCTATAGCCATATAAATAAGAAGAAAACTAAGAAAGAAGAAGTGGGGCCGCTAAACACTGAGGATGGAGTGGAGATTAAAGATAATCTAGGCATGGTCCAATATCTAAACGAATACTTTGCCTCAGTCTTTAATAAGGCTAAAGAGGATCTTAGGGATAGCATGACAAATGGGAATGAGGATATGGGGGTAGATATTATCATATCTGAGGTAGAAGTGAAACTGAAACAGCTTAATGGGACTAAATTGGGGGGCCCAGATAATCTTCATCCAAGAATATTAAAGGAATTGGCACCTGAAATTGCAAGCCCATTAGCAAGAATTTTTAATCAATCTGTAAACTCAGGAGTAGTACCGAATGATTGGAGAATTGCTAATATAGTTCCTATTTTTAAGAAAGAGAAAAAAAGTGATCCGGGTAACTACAGGCCAGTTAGTTTGACATCTGTAGTATGCAAGGTCCTGGAAAAAAGTTTGAAGGAGAAATTAGTTAAGGACATTGAAGTCAATGGTAAATGGGACAAAATACAACATGGTTTTACAAAATCGTGCCAAACCAACCTAATCTCCTTTTTTGAAAAAGTAACAGATTTTTTAGATAAAGGAAATGCAGTGGATCTAATTTACCTAGATTTCAGTAAGGCATTTGATACCATGCCACATGGGGAATTATTAGTTAAATTGGAGAAGATGGTGATCAATATGAACATCAAAAGGTGGATAAGGAATTGGTTAAAGGGGAGACTGCAACGGATCCTACTGAAAGGAGAACTGTCAGGTTGGAGGGAGGTTACCAGTGGAGTTCCTCAGGGATCAGTTTTGGGACCAATCTTATTTAATCTTTTTATTACTGACCTTGGCACAAAAAGTGGGAGTGTGCTAATAAAGTTTGCAGATGATACAAAGCTGGGAGGTATTGCCAATTCAGAGAAGGATCGGGATATTATACAGGAGGATCTGGATGACCTTGTAAACTGGAGTAATAGTAATAGGATGAAATTTAATAGTGAGAAATACAAGGTTATGCATTTAGGGATTAATAACAAGAATTTTAGTTATAAGTTGGGGACGCATCAATTAGAAGTAACGGAAGAGGAGAAGGACCTTGGAATATTGGTTGATCATAGAATGACTATGAGCTGCCAATGTGATATGGCTGTGAAAAAAGCTAATGCGGTTTTGGGATGCATCAGGAGAGGCATTTCCAGTAGGGATAAGGAGGTTTTAGTACCATTATACAAGGCACTGGTGAGACCTCACCTAGAATACTGTGTGCAGTTCTGGTCTCCCCTGTTTAAAAAGGATAAATTCAAACTGGAGCAGGTACAGAGAAGGGCTACTAGGATGATCCGAGGAATGGAAAACTTGTCTTATGAAAGGAGACTTAAGGAGCTTGGCTTGTTTAGCCTAACTAAAAGAAGGTTATGGGGAGATATGATTGCTCTCTATAAATATATCAGAGGGATAAATACAGGAAAGGGAAAGGAATTATTTCAGCTCAGAACCAATGTGGACACAAGAACAAATGAGTATAAACTGGCCACCAGGAAGTTTAGACTTGAAATTAGACGAAGGTTTCTAACCATCAGAGGAGTGAAGTTTTGGAATAGCCTTCCAAGGGAAGCAGTGGGGACAAAAAAAAAAACCAGATCTATCTGGTTTTAAGATTCTACTCGATAAGTTTATGGAGGAGATGGTATGATGGGATAATGGGATTTTGGTAAGTAATTGATCTTTAAATATTCAGGGTAAATAGGACTAATCCCCTGAGATGGGATATTAGATGGATGGGATCTGAGTTACTATAGAAAATTCTTTCCTGGGTATCTGGCTGGTGAATCTTGCCCATATGCTCAGGGTTTAGCTGATCGCCATATTTGGGGTCAGGAAGGAATTTTCCTCCAGGGCAGATTGGAGAGACCCTGGAGGTTTTTCGACTTCCTCTGTAGCATGGGGCATGGGTGACTTGAGGAAGGCTTCTCTGCTCCTGGAAGTCTTTAAACCATGATTTGAGGACTTCAATAGCTCAGACATAGGTGAGTTTTTTGTAGGAGTGGGTGGGTGAGATTCTGTGGCCTGCGCTGTGCAGGAGGTCGGACTAGATGATCAGAATGGTCCCTTCTGACCTTAGTATCTATGAATCTATGAAACTCTCCTTTTTGATAAATTAGTCATGATTATAAATACAAAGGCTGTTTTTATTATAACGGCCCTTGAAAATTAGCTACCACCTCGCACATGGTTTTGTTGTCCACAAAACAAATTTAAACTTTCAATGGTTTTAAACTATCAACGGATTTAAACTGTCAACATTATAACTTTAATTAAGACTTGCAGACAAGACTGTTTTATATGCAATGAAGATCGGCGTGAAACTTTAAAAATGCTGTAAATGCACTCGGTTTTGTGTTTCTGACTTTCGATCCAAGGCAGGCTTGTAAAAACATACATACTGAATTTGTACATGGTAATCATTAAATGTATAAACTGGGATTAAATAGAATAAAAGTACGGTATGTTGTAGACGAGACAGAAAACCATTTTTGCTTTACCGTGTTATATCCGAATTCGTGTTATATCAGATCCTGTTATATCAGGGTAGAGGTGTATTGACATTTAAATATAGACTTAATTGTGCTTAGCCACATTGAGGAAACTACTGAAGTAGTGTGGTTGTTCCAGTGTAAAAGATCAGGTTTTAGCTCAGTTTGTTTCTCATTATGACAGTTATCGAGAGCTTAATGTAATGTTTGAAGGTTGTTCATCACTTTATCATAGAATATCAGGGTTGGAAGGGACCTCAGGAGGTCATCTAGTCCAACCCCCTGCTCAAAGCAGGACCAATCCCCAACTAAATCATCCCAGCCAGGGCTTTGTCAAGCCTGACCTTAAAAACTTCTAAGGAAGGAGATTCCACCACTTCCTTAGGTAATGCATTCCAGTATTTCACCACTCTCTGAGTGAAAAAGTTTTTCCTAATATCCAACCTAAACCTCCCCCACTGGAACTTGAGACCATTACTCCTCGTTCTGTCATCTGCTACCACTGAGAACAGTCTAGATCCATCCTCTTTGGAACCCCCTTTCAGGTAGTTGAAAGCAGCTATCAAATCCCCCCTCAGTTTTCTCTTCAGCAGACTAGACAATCCCAGTTCCCTCAGCCTCTCCTCATAAGTCATGTGTTCCAGTCCCCTAATCATTTTTGTTGCCCTCCGCTGGATGTTTTCCAATTTTTCCACATCTTTCTTGTAGTGTGGGGCCCAAAACTGGACACAGTACTCCAACTGAGACCTCACCAATGTCAAATAGAGGGGAACGATCATGTCCCTCAATCTGCTGGAAATGCCCCTACTTATACATTCCAAAATGCCGCTGACCTTCTTGGCAACAAGGGCACACTGTTGACTCATATCCAGCTTCTCGTCCACTGTTACCCCTAGGTCTTTTTCTGCAGAACTGCTGCCTGGCCATTCGGTCCCTAGTCTGTAGTGGTGCATGGGATTCTTCCGTCCTAAGTGCAGGACTCTGCACTTGTCCTTATTGAACCTCATCAGATTTCTTTTGGCCCAATCCTCTAATTTGTCTAGGGCCCTCTGTATCCTATCCCTACCCTCCAGCATATCTACCTCTCCTCCCAGTTTAGTGTCATCTGCAAACTTGCTGAGGGTGCAAACCACACCATCCTCCAGATCATTAATGAAGATATTGAACCAGCCCCAGGACCGACCCTTGGGGCACTCCACTTGATACCGGCTGCCAACTAGACATGGAGCCATTGATCGCTAGCCGTTGAGCCTGACAATCTATCCAGCTTTCTATCCACCTTATAGTCCATTCATCCAGCCCATACTTCTTTAACTTGCTGGCAAGAATACTGTGGGAGGCTGTGTCAAAAGCTTTGCTAAAGTCAAGGAACAAAACGTCCACTGCTTTCCCCTCATCCACAGAGCCAGTTGTCTCATCACAGAAGGCAATTAGGGTTAGTCAGGCATGACTTGCCATTGGTGAATCCATGCTGACTTTTCCTGATCACTTTCCTCTCCTCTAAGTGCTTCAGAATTGATTCCTTGAGGACCTGCTCCAATATTTTTCCAGGGACTGAGGTGAGGCTGACTGGCCTGTAGTTCCCAGGATCCTTCTTCTTCCCTTTTTTAAAGATGGGCACTACATTAGCCTTTTTCCAGTCGTCTGGGACCTCCCCGGATCACCATGAGTTTTCAAAGATAATGGCCAATGGCTCTGCAATCACATCCACCAACTCCTTTAGCACTCTTGGATGCAGCGCCCATGGACTTGTGCTCGTCCAGCTTTTCTAAATAGTCCCGAACCACTACTTTCTTCACAGAGGGCTGGTTACCTCCTCTCCATGCTGTGCTGCCCAGTGCAGCAGTCTGGGAGCTCACCTTGTTAGTGAAGACAGAGGCAAAAAAAGCATTGAGTACATTAGCTTTTTCCACATCCTCTCTCACTAGGTTGCCTCCCTCATTCAGTAAGGGGCCCACACGTTCCTTGACTTTCTTCTTGTTGCTAACATACCTGAAGAAACCCTTCTTGTTACTCTTAACATCTCTCGCTAGCTGCAACTCCAAGTGTGATTTGGCCTTCCTGATTTCACACCTGCATGCCCAAGCAATATTTTTATACTCTTCCCTGGTCATTTGTCCAATCTTCCACTGCTTGTAAGCTTCTTTTTTTGTGTTTAAGATCAGCAAGGATTTCTGTTAAGCCAAGCTGGTCGCCTGCCATATTTACTATTCTTTCTACACATCGGGATGCTTTGTCCCTGTAACCTCAATAAGGATTTTTTAAAATACAGCCAGCTCTCCTGGACTCCTTTCCCCCTCATGTTGTTCTCCCAGGGGATCCTGCCCATCAGTTCCCTGAGGTTGTCAAAGTCTGCTTTTCTGAAGTCTAGGGTCTGTATTCTGCTGCTTTCCTTTCTTCCCTGTGTCAGGACTTTGCTAATAAAGAGGCATTTTTCCACATTTGTTTGTTACATGTGTAATGTTCCATGGCACTCAGTATCCCAGATACCACATTATACATTTATCAGCAAACTTGATTTCAAATCAGTTTGAATGCATCAGAGCAATTATTTTTGTCACAGAATTTGAGTTTACCCGGTAGGAATCATGCCCCCTTATGAGTGAAGATAGGCTGAATTTGATTAGTTCATCTAAAGAAGTGTGGAGTTGTAATAATTAAATATTTTCAAAACAAATCTTCAAACACTGAGATAAGATTGCCAATTTAACAGTAGATTGTTTAGACCACTACCACAGGAAGCCAGTGTTAAATAGTTTAGTTGGATCTTTCAAGGGATTACAGAATTTAAGATCTAATCCACCACACAGGGCTAACATTACACATCCGAGTAAAGCTAATCACATGCACAAGGATTTTCAAGACTGAGCACTGTATGTGTAACAATAAAATAATAATAATTTTAGTTATGGGCCTGACTCAACCCCCGCTGAAATCCCCAGAAAGGCTCTCTTTGATTTAAAAATTATTGGATCATTGGCTAGAGCAAAAATATACAAAGGAAATCTAGCTTCATGTTTTAAGGCACAAACCAATTGCTTGTGATAGTTGAGAAAGAATGTATCATCCCCTCCAAATAACCATTCACAGTATGTCACACACATTAGAAGTAGTTTGCCTCCGTCTGAAACATCAAGTATTTGTCACTGTCAAAGGCCGAGTGCTAGAGAAAACAGATCAGTGGGCCAATCCAATATGGCAAATTAAAGAGATTAATGGTTTGGTTCTATTATAGTAGCTCTTACAGTTGATTATTCCTAATAATATTCTGGACCTAACTAGAAGTCAAAAAGCTCAAAGTTACTAACTATCCCTAACTCATCCTATTGTGTCTGAGATTTACTAAGTACAGTATGTTGCTTCTAAGCAACACTATATCTCTTAGATAAAATACCAGATCCTCCAAATTTCAGCTTTAACTTGCTCCATTTCTATACTTCCCTTTGCCTCAAAAAGTTAGTAAATTTTGAAGGTAGTGGGTGAGGCTCAGAGGGTTCCATATGCATCTTTCAAATTTAACCCCAATATTATTTTAACATATTTGAAAAAGACTATTGAAGGGTGCATCTGGCAGTTCTCGCAAGGTCAGTTGTCTTATCTGCTTCAGGCATTGGTCCTGCAGGGAGAGACACTGTTCTTCTTCAGTTGGATGGAGGTGCCTTTGCTGGAAAATACTGTGAGGTAGGTGTTAGTGTCAAGGATGACAGGTGGATATTAGTCTCATTTCTCTACCAATAGTCAGTGGCATGGGGATTTTAGCTGTGGTAGAGAGTTGTTGGGGTGGGGTGAAAGCACAGATGTTTCATCTCTCATACCAGTGTCATATCCTATCTCTTCCTCTGCTACGGTCATGCTCCCTAAGTGTTGGGTACCTTTGGAGTTTCTGCCTGAAGGCAAATGGCTGTTGCTTTGGGGAAAGCTGCATCTGTATCACTTTGGGGCAGATATAAAGATTGAAGGAAAGCTTTCTATGGTTACATTCTTATATTTGCAACAAACCAGAGGCAAACAAAAGGAAATTGTTGTTATTTTTTCAGTTTTCTTCAAGAAACAAGAGACTTCACTGCAAAATGCACACACTGGATCCTCTGCAGCATGCCACCAAGTTACCTCACCATCTGCTCATCAGGTACAAATTACTTTCATCAGCCTTCCTGAATATCCCAGCTAAGCATAGCCCATGACTATACATAATTATGTGACTGGAATTTCCAAATATATGAGTGATTCACACAAGCTCTGAAAATTCCCTACCAAAACTGCACTGTGCATTCATCTATCTACCTAGTTTAGACAGTATGCTTGATTTTTGAAAATCTGACTGCAGAATACACTGTGGCCTATATTATGTATTTCTAGGAGATATAGACCCCACCTCAAACCCCAATCCAAACACTGCCAGACTCAGAGGAAGTTTGGATCTGATTTCTTTTAGGATTTGAGCTACTTACATTGTTTTTCACAAGGTTAATGCCATGAACAAGACATCTACTTACTGCAGTACCTTGGGAAAGTAACTGGAGAAATACAAACTACTGAAGGTTAAAAAGACTAATGGTGTTAATGTGTCTCATTAATTGGTGAGAATGTAACCTAGTTAACTCAGTGATGCTGAGGAGATTACTATTGCTATAAGCGAAGGGTACTTGGTAAACTATCTTGGTGAGATTAATGGATCTTCACCCATTAACTGGACTGGACTGGAATCCCCAAATGCCATAAGAACTAGCATAATGGCTCCTAGGACACTTCTCCCTTGGAGGAGGCATGGTTGGAGCACTATTGCATGCAGCCAATCCCTGGCTGGTGAAATGGCCCATTGGGAAGTTTGTTTAAAAAATTTTTTTTGACCAGCTGTACCTACTATCCCTGTTTTACGGATAGGGACAGAGACACAGAGAGAGTGTATTTTTTCCAAGGTCACACATGAAGTATGTCTCAGAGCTAGGAATCAAACCTAAATCTCCAGAGTTACACCCCGGGCCTTAACCATAAAACCATCTTTGCCCTAGACAGCCTGGCATTGGTATTAATTATTGTTGTATTAATTTCAATGTGTTATTCATTGCATTTGTTTATTTTTGTTCTTTCTTGGGGGGGAGGGGAAAGAAAAAAACTGAGGAGATATCCTAGTCCAACATCATCACTGAAAGAAGGATATGGTCTTCAAGCATAATCCCAGACAGCCCGGCATGCCACTGCAGCCCCCTGCTTCAGTTTCCCTCCAATTGTCAGAATAATTTACACACTACTACCCAGAGTCTTTAAACAGTATTTCCCCTCTCCTGGTGTTGGAATTGTTACTATTTATGCAGGGTATTACCTCATCTCTAGTTTAACCAAAAATTATTTTATTAAATCCAAAGGCCAAAAGATATTAACACAATTGCTCTAAACATGCCTAAAAAGTCCAAATAATAAGCAATTTACTACATCCAGACAGCAACAAAACATTTATAAGCATTTGATCAACATACTTACAAAACAGGCTAAACCTAGAGGTGTTTCAATTGATATTGGTCAGCTCCAACTTGGTCAGGCAGGTATTAGCAATGAACCCTTTGAGAGTTAACTGGTTTTATATCTTTTAACAAACAAGGGATGTCACTGCTAATTATCAGACCTTAGCTAAGGCCAGATGAAGGAGTTTCTTATATAGCCAATTACTTACAGCACCTGGTACCCAGTTAACCATGTTTTATTTCTATTACTTCAGTCCAAAATTTAAATAAGGTAACACTGCTATTTCACAGGATCACTGCCAGTTTCACACAACTTTTCTTTCTTATGATCTCATTCTTTTTGGTTATATCCTTTGGGCCATACTAATATCCCAACTCAATTTAAAACCATAGTTCACCCAAATTTGTGGGACTATATTCCTACACCCAGGGTCTAATTTATTAAACAGTTTCCAGCTCCAAAAACAGTCCCTGCTACATCCCCATTTAGGTTGGAGACTCCATCATCCTTCTCAGGATTGTGTGGTTCCAGTCCTGGGCTCCCTAGCCTACCCCAAGCCTTCCCTTTATGTTCAGGGTTTTCACAGCTGTTGTTCTGAGACTTGTGACATCTCTGAGTTCTTCGTTTCTGCAGCTCTCCTTAACTGGAGTTGGAGACAGGTCATCTGACTATGCTCTTGATCCTTCCCAGGTGTCTAATAACCCCAAACACTTGTCTGGGGCCTCAGGGAGAGAGGGGAGCCTTGTCCCATCCATTCTACCAGGCTCCTGGTCCCAGGCTGTCCCTTAAAGGAACAGTGGCCTGAGTTTTCCTACTCCTTCCTCAACCATCTGCCCCTCGCCCAGTTTCAGTTATTCTTTAAGTACTTCATTCACGTTCTTTGGGCACCTGGCGAAGATGACGAAATAACTGGCCTCTCACATTGCCTCCGCTGGCCCTAAAGGGCTGTTACCCCATTACAATCCCCAAGAGCCTGATTGCCACACCAGGCTGGAAGGACTTTATTGTTGAGAAAGGAAAATTTCAGAAAGCCTCATTTGGTTTTCTGGAGCCATTGAGAAAGGCTGACATCTCCCTGAGAATATGGATCAGCTTCTGTGGTCTTGTAGTCTATGAGACCCATTGCAGAGCTTTCATGGACCAGCAGCCCAGAAACTAACTTTGGCTTGATCAAACCCTTTAAAGAGAAATAAATTCTTCAGCATCTGCTACAAAAACAGAAGTTTTCCACTATATAATAATATCTTCCCATCTCTGTAATATCTTCCCATCTACTCTAACTGTACATAATCCAACAACTATATAGCTTGTCTTAAACTGCCCCCTAGAGGTGAAAAAACTGATATTAATGTCAAAATCAATAAAGGCAACACATTTATGAAAGAGCTAGTATGAATAGGCAATCATGCCCTGTAATTATTCAGCTGTATTTCTTTTTCTATTAATTGAAAAAGAAATCTAATTGTCCAGCAATACTACATTTTATTCTATGTCAAGAAAATAACTTCTTTAAAAACAAATAATGTAAAATAAAAATCTGACAGTCATATTTTCAAGATTAGAAGACAAATCTACATTGATCTAAGGTAGCTATTTCAATCTGTACTTTCTTCAGCCAGCTGCACAAAACAGAGATAATTAACTTTAAAGAGGCATCTAGATCAAGTACCTCTGATTAGAAATGAACCTGAATTGAACTTAATCAATTGTTTTTACAGTTATGCAGCAGTTTCATCTTGAGACAGTTTTTTAAAGTTTTAATGTGTCTCCTTATTACTATCAGTGTACCGGTGGCATTACAAAGGTAGTCCCCAAGAAAACAATGACCACAAGCTCTTTGTTTCTGTATCAGGAATTTATCATTTCTGTCTCAATTTTTAAAAGTAGGTTTATTAAAAAAAAAATTAATTTGAAATAATGAATTAGCCCTCACTTGGGCCTTTACGGTTCTGCAGTATCCTATTGTCTACTTGAATCAAAAAGAAACTGGTATCATGGAAAGAAAAGATGAATTTGGGGGAGAAATGTTTTCCATTTGTGAAAACAGCCTTGTACTTTCATGAAGAAAAATTGATGCAGCAAATCATTTCACTACTTTGCAAATCTTTGAAAAATCTTTTTCTTTTCTAGTGTCACTGCTGAGAAGAATTTTGTCTGAGTATCTCTAGCTGAGGACATATATTACACCTAGGAAAAGGAAGCATTCTGTTTAGGGGAGATAAAAGGACTACGGCATGATAATAATTATACATAGACAGACCTCTTGGTGCAAATTCATCCCTAATGCAAACTTGTTGCTATGGGTTTACCCTAGGGCTGAATTTGGCTCACTTTGTTTTTGTAAATCACCAAAGTGCACACTGTTACATAGGCTAAAATAAACATTAGACATATTTCCTTACATGAAGTGAAGAACTCTATCAACCTATCTAGCACAGGGGAAGTTTCTTCATAACTGCACCAGATTGTAACCTTTAATATGAGGAGTTATAGTCCTTTTTTAAAAAACTGCGTTTATCCTATCTAATATAATTGTGGATATTCTCTTAATCATCTTTTAAATCCTGTTAAACTGTTGTTCTGTACATCTTGTGGCAATGAATTCCACAGGTTAATTGTACATTGTGGAACAGGAAATACACCTTTTGTGTTTATATAGTACCTATCTCAATGAAGCCCCAGTTCTGACTGGAGGGCTTTGAAGCTACCACAATACAAATTAATTAATCAATCAATAATAATTAACATAGCACCATCTTTTTGAGTATCTCACCACAACTCACAAGTATTAGTTAAACAATTAAGCTTCACACGTTCACCCTGTAGGGTACACACATCCTACAGCCATAGGTAACCTGAAAATGGGAGGTAAAAACCCAGATCCTCAAAGGTATTTTGGCACCTATATACCTTTGAGGATCTGGGTGTAACAGAGGGCTTGAAAGGCCAGTTGGCCTAGTGATTGGAATGCTTGACTTCCTGCCCCCTACTTCTGTGGTTGAGGTGCCTCAATATTTAAGGCAAAATGGTAGAGGGTCCTGGGCCCTCCCACTCCACAGGGTCTCAGGGCTCTGTATAAGTCAACCCCTGAGTAGGAAAGCTCCCAGCAGTGAGACTACATCCTCTGCCCTGGGCTACTTCCTACTGTTGCCTCTTTAGTTTGGGGCATGGACACTATATTCAAGTCTGCAGTGGCTTGTCTCTAGTAGCTGTGCATCCGATGAAGTGAGCTGGAGCTCACGAAAGCTTATGCTCTAATAAATTTGTTAGTCTCTAAGGTGCCACAAGTACTCCTTTTCTTTTTGCGAATATAGACTAACACGGCTGCTACTCTGAAACCAGAGATGTTTGTAGAAGACTATAATTTAGAGACGCTCCCTCATAGGGACAATATTACGAAGATAGGAATTTAGAGATGTGCCCTGAAGGCAGAGATTGGGACTACCTCATGGCAGTGTGCTCTGCAATTCACCAGAGACACTCTCCCTTTTGTTTTATTCCTTTCTCATTCACTGATTTGTTATTTAATGAACCCCAAGCTGGTTACATGGTGTCAGGAGTGCTGAATGAGAAGGAAACTGTGATCATTTTGAAGTAAAAAGAAAAGGAGTACCGGTGGCACCTTAGAGACTAACAAATTTATTAGAGCATAAGCTTTCGTGAGCTACAGCTCACTTCATCGGATGCATTTGGTGGAAAAAACAGAGGAGAGATTTATATACACACACACAGAGAACATGAAACAATGGGTTTATCATACACACTGTAAGGAGAGTGATCACTTAAGATAAGCCATCACCAACAGCAGGGGGGGGAAGGAGGAAAACCTTTCATGGTGACAAGCAAGGTAGGCTAATTCCAGCAGTTAACAAGAATATCAGAGGAACAGTGGGGGGTGGGGTGGGAAGGAGAAATACCATGGGGAAATAGTTTTACTTTGTGTAATGACTCATCCATTCCCAGTCTCTATTCAAGCCTAAGTTAATTGTATCCAGTTTGCAAATTAATTCCAATTCAGCAGTCTCTCGTTGGAGTCTGTTTTTGAAGCTTTTTTGTTGAAGTATAGCCACTCTAAGATCTGTGATCGAGTGACCAGAGAGATTGAAGTGTTCTCCAACTGGTTTTGAATGTTATAATTCTTGACGTCTGATTTATGTCCATTCATTCTTTTACGTAGAGACTGTCTAGTTTGGCCAATGTACATGGCAGAGGGGCATTGCTGGCACATGATGGCATATATCACATTGGTAGATGCGCAGGTGAACGAGCCTCTGATAGTGTGGCTGATGTGATTAGGCCCTATGATGGTATCCCCTGAATAGATATGTGGACAGAGTTGGCAACGGGCTTTGTTGCAAGGATAGGTTCCTGGGTTAGTGGTTCTGTTGTGTGGTGTGTGGTTGCTGGTGAGTATTTGCTTCAGATTGGGGGGCTGACTGTAAGCGAGGACTGGTCTGTCTCCCAAGATCTGTGAGAGTGATGGCGCGTCCTTCAGGATAGGTTGTAGATCCTTGATGATGCGTTGGAGAGGTTTTAGTTGGGGGCTGAAGGTGATGGCTAGTGGCGTTCTGTTGTTTTCTTTGTTGGGCCTGTCCTGTAGTAGGTGACTTCTGGGTACGCTTCTGGCTCTGTCAATCTGTTTCTTCACTTCAGCAGGTGGGTATTGTAGTTGTAGGAATGCATGATAGAGATCTTGTAGGTGTTTGTCTCTGTCTGAGGGGTTGGAGCAAATGCGGTTATATCGTAGCGCTTGGCTGTAGACAATGGATCGAGTGGTATGATCTGGATGAAAGCTAGAGGCATGTAGGTAGGAATAGCGGTCAGTAGGTTTCCGATATAGGGTGGTGGTTATGTGACCATCGCTTATTAGCACCGTAGTGTCCAGGAAGTGGATCTCTTGTGTGGACTGGTCCAGGCTGAGGTTGATGGTGGGATGGAAATTGTTGAAATCATGGTGGAATTCCTCAAGAGCTTCTTTTCCATGGGTCCAGATGATGAAGATGTCATCAATGTAGCGCAAGTAGAGTAGGGGCATTAGGGGACGAGAGCTGAGGAAGCGTTGTTCTAAGTCCACACAAGAGATCCACTTCCCGTTGCTCCAACCCCTCAGACAGAGACAAACACCTACAAGATCTCTATCATGCATTCCTACAACTACAATACCCACCTGCTGAAGTGAAGAAACAGATTGACAGAGCCAGAAGAGTACCCAGAAGTCACCTACTACAGGACAGGCCCAACAAAGAAAACAACAGAACGCCACTAGCCATCACCTTCAGCCCCCAACTAAAACCTCTCCAACGCATCATCAAGGATCTACAACCTATCCTGAAGGACGCGCCATCACTCTCACAGATCTTGGGAGACAGACCAGTCCTCGCTTACAGACAGCCCCCCAATCTGAAGCAAATACTCACCAGCAACCACACACCACACAACAGAACCACTAACCCAGGAACCTATCCTTGCAACAAAGCCCGTTGCCAACTCTGTCCACATATCTATTCAGGGGATACCATCATAGGGCCTAATCACATCAGCCACACTATCAGAGGCTCGTTCACCTGCGCATCTACCAATGTGATATATGCCATCATGTGCCAGCAATGCCCCTCTGCCATGTACATTGGCCAAACTGGACAGTCTCTACGTAAAAGAATGAATGGACATAAATCAGACGTCAAGAATTATAACATTCAAAAACCAGTTGGAGAACACTTCAATCTCTCTGGTCACTCGATCACAGATCTTAGAGTGGCTATACTTCAACAAAAAAGCTTCAAAAACAGACTCCAACGAGAGACTGCTGAATTGGAATTAATTTGCAAACTGGATACAATTAACTTAGGCTTGAATAGAGACTGGGAATGGATGAGTCATTACACAAAGTAAAACTATTTCCCCATGGTATTTCTCCCTCCCACCCCACCCCCCACTGTTCCTCTGATATTCTTAGAGACTAACAAATTTATTAGAGCATAAGCTTTCGTGAGCTACAGCTCACTTCATCGGATGCATTTGGTGGAAAAAGCAGAGGAGAGATTTATATACACACACACAGAGAACATGAAACAATGGGTTTATCATACACACTGTAAGGAGAGTGATCACTTAAGATGAGCCATCACCAGCAGCAGGGGGGGGAAGGAGGAAAACCTTTCATGGTGACAAGCAGGTAGGCTAATTCCAGCAGTTAACAAGAATATCAGAGGAACAGTGGGGGGTGGGGTGGGAGGGAGAAATACCATGGGGAAATAGTTTTACTTTGTGTAATGACTCATCCATTCCCAGTCTCTATTCAAGCCTAAGTTAATTGTATCCAGTTTGCAAATTAATTCCAATTCAGCAGTCTCTCGTTGGAGTCTGTTTTTGAAGCTTTTTTGTTGAAGTTCTGTGGTGACCTAGAATCCTATTTTCGACGTCTCAGACTCAAGGAATATTTCCAACACACCTCTGACCAACATATTAACCCACAGAGACCTTCCTGCCAACACTACAAAAAGAAGGATTCTAGGTGGACTCCTCCTGAAGGTCGAAACAGCAGCCTGGATTTCTACATAGACTGCTTCCGCCGACGTGCACGAGCTGAAATTGTGGAAAAGCAGCATCGCTTACCCCATAACCTCAGCCATGCAGAACACAGTGCCATCCACAGCCTCAGAAACAACTCTGACATCATAATCAAAAAGGCTGACAAAGGAGGTGCTGTCGTCATCATGAATAGGTCAGAGTATGAACAAGAGGCTACTAGGCAGCTCTCCAACACCACTTTCTACAAGCCATTACCCTCTGATCCCACTGAGAGTTACCAAAAGAAACTACAGCATTTGCTCAAGAAACTCCCTGAAAAAGCACAAGAACAAATCCGCACAGACACACCCCTGGAGCCAGGACCTGGGGTATTCTATCTGCTACCCAAGATCCATAAACCTGGAAATCCTGGACGCCCCATCATCTCAGGCATTGGCACCCTGACAGCAGGATTGTCTGGCTATGTAGACTCCCTCCTCAGGCCCTTCGTTACCAGCACTCCCAGCTATCTTCGAGACACCACCGATTTCCTGAGGAAACTACAGTCCATTGGTGATCTTCCTAAAAACACCATCCTAGCCACTATGGATGTAGAAGCCCTCTACACCAACATTCCACACAAAGATGGACTACAAGCCGTCAGGAACAGTATCCCCGATACTGTCACGGCTAACCTGGTGGCAGAACTTTGTGACTTTGTCCTGACCCATAACTATTTCACATTTGGTGACAATGTATACCTTCAAATCAGCGGCACTGCGATGGGTACCCGCATGGCCCCACAGTATGCCAACATTTTTATGGCTGACTTAGAACAACGCTTCCTCAGCTCTCGTTCCCTAATGCCCCTACTCTACTTGCGCTACATTGATGACATCTTCATCATCTGGACCCATGGAAAAGAAGCTCTTGAGGAATTCCACCATGATTTCAACAATTTCCATCCCACCATCAACCTCAGCCTGGACCAGTCCACACAAGAGATCCACTTCCTGGACACTACGGTGCTAATAAGCGATGGTCACATAAACACCACCCTATATCGGAAACCTACTGACCGCTATTCCTACCTACATGCCTCTAGCTTTCATCCAGATCATACCACTCGATCCATTGTCTACAGCCAAGCGCTACGATATAACCGCATTTGCTCCAACCCCTCAGACAGAGACAAACACCTACAAGATCTCTATCATGCATTCCTACAACTACAGTACCCACCTGCTGAAGTGAAGAAACAGATTGACAGAGCCAGAAGAGTACCCAGAAGTCACCTACTACAGGACAGGCCCAACAAAGAAAACAACAGAACGCCACTAGCCATCACCTTCAGCCCCCAACTAAAACCCCTCCAACGCATCATCAAGGATCTACAACCTATCCTGAAGGACGAGCCATCGCTCTCTCAGATCTTGGGAGACAGACCAGTCCTTGCTTACAGACAGCCCCCCAATCTGAAGCAAATACTCACCAGCAACCACACACCACACAACAGAACCACTAACCCAGGAACCTATCCTTGCAACAAAGCCCGTTGCCAACTCTGTCCACATATCTATTCAGGGGATACCATCATAGGGCCTAATCACATCAGCCACACCATCAGAGGCTCGTTCACCTGTGCATCTACCAATGTGATATATGCCATCATGTGCCAGCAATGCCCCTCTGCCATGTACATTGGCCAAACTGGACAGTCTCTACGTAAAAGAATGAATGGACACAAATCAGACGTCAAGAATTATAACATTCAAAAACCAGTTGGAGAACACTTCAATCTCTCTGGTCACTCGATCACAGACCTAAGAGTGGCTATACTTCAACAAAAAAGCTTCAAAAACAGACTCCAAGGAGAGACTGCTGAATTGGAATTAATTTGCAAACTGGATACAATTAACTTAGGCTTGAATAGAGACTGGGAATGGATGAGTCATTACACAAAGTAAAACTATTTCCCCATGGTATTTCTCCCTCCCACCCCACCCCCCACTGTTCCTCTGATATTCTTGTTAACTGCTGGAATTAGCCTACCTGCTTGTCACCATGAAAGGTTTTCCTCCTTCCCCCCCCTGCTGCTGGTGATGGCTCATCTTAAGTGATCACTCTCCTTACAGTGTGTATGATAAACCCATTGTTTCATGTTCTCTGTGTGTGTGTATATAAATCTCTCCTCTGCTTTTTCCACCAAATGCATCCGATGAAGTGAGCTGTAGCTCACGAAAGCTTATGCTCTAATAAATTTGTTAGTCTCTAAGGTGCCACAAGTACTCCTTTTCTTTTTGCGAATACAGACTAACACGGCTGCTACTCTGAAACCTCTGATATTCTTGTTAACTGCTGGAATTAGCCTACCTTGCTTGTCACCATGAAAGGTTTTCCTCCTTTCCCCCCCCTGCTGCTGGTGATGGCTTATCTTAAGTGATCACTCTCCTTACAGTGTGTATGATAAACCCATTGTTTCATGTTCTCTGTGTGTGTGTATATAAATCTCCCCTCTGTTTTTTCCACCAAATGCATCCGATGAAGTGAGCTGTAGCTCACGAAAGCTTATGCTCTAATAAATTTGTTAGTCTCTAAGGTGCCACCGGTACTCCTTTTCTTTTTGCGAATACAGACTAACACGGCTGCTACTCTGAAACATTTTGAAGTAAACACCTGTGTTTGCAAAGGGAAGCAGAGCAGCACATGGAGGACTAGGCACAGAGGCTTTTGCATGTCTTTGGTGAGCACAATAATAGCTTGGCTAGCTTAAGATGGGGGGGAAAGCCAAAAATGGATGTGTTGTAACCTCCATCCAGTCTGCAATTGGCAGGCAATGTTGCAGAGAACTGGAAAAAATCAGACAGAGATTTGAATTGTATTTAGCAGCCATAGGGGCAAAGAAGAAAACGGATAAAGTGAAATCATCAATCTTTCTGCGTGTTGTTGGGAAGGAAGCATTGAATATTTATAACAACTTTAAGTTTAATGAAGGTGAAAGCATGAATTAAGTAAAATACTGACTACATTTGAGGAACATTGCATATCAAAAAGGAATGCAACTTTTGAGAGAGACAATTTTTTTACAAAAAGAAAAGGAGTACTTGTGGCACCTTAGAGACTAACAAATTTATTAGAGCATAAGCTTTCGTGAGCTACAGCTCACTTCATTTTTACATGCATGGAAAGGACTGATGACACCATAGAACAATATGTCACAGAATTAAGGAAACTCAGTAAAACCTGTGACTTTGGTGAGATAGAATCATTTGTGGCATTAAAGGCAATGTGTTAAGAGAGAGACTGCTCCATTTAGCAAAAAGAAAAGGAGTACTTGTGGCACCTTAGAGACTAACAAATTTATTAGAGCATAAGCTTTCGTGAGCTACAGCTCACTTCATTGGATGCATTTGGTGGAAAAAACAGAGGGGAGATTTATATACACACACACAGAGAACATGAAACAATGGGTTTATCATACACACTGTAAGAAGAGTGATCACTTAAGATAAGCCATCACCAGCAGCGGGGTGGGGGGGGGAAGGACTTAACTTTAGAAAAAGCTCTCCAAATATGCAGCGCAGCAGAAACTGAAAGCAACTGAAAGCACAAGCCAAATGGCTGAATTCATTAAAAGGGGTTATCCATGTACTAAATACAAAAGACTATAGCCAGAATAGGTCAAATCAAAGAGTGGAATCACTCACTACCAAAACCACTGCGAGGGGGAATATGGGTACAGGCTCCCTCCTTTTTCTCTCCCCTCCAGACCTAGCATTGGCTGAAGGTATAACGGGGCACGGCAAGCTGGGCCCAAAAGGTGTCTTTAACCCTTTCCATGCTGATGAGCGGTTTCTCTGCTTCACCACACTGGGCCTAAGTGATTAAATTGTGGTCACTAAGAAAGTCTGGAGCAAAGATGGAAATAGAAATAATCTGGACTTCCAGTTTCCCACTCTAACCACCAGAAAACACAGCCTGTCCTAGTATAACAATTGTACTTACATTACCTTAATACTAGAAAAAGTTTAGAAAAAGTCTAGATTTCTTTTGCATACACTTTATAAAACTGAAGTTGCAGTGTTTGTTGTTACACTGTTTATATCTTTGTTGAACTTACTTTCTAATGTCAGTATTTTAGTGTGGGCTGCCAATAAGTTATTTACATCATTGCTATATTGGGAACAGTGAACTGCGCTAAACAGGTTCTCTGATTGTCTATTTGAAGCAGTTCTTATATGGAAGTAGATGAACATAGAATTTTGATACTTGAAATAATAATTCCAAATACAAGACCCAGGCCTGCAGTCTGCTCTGAGATAACTCTCTCATTGTAATCAAAGATTTTGACACAACACTCTTGGCGGAAGAGGGCAAGTCATGCTCTCTAGAACTACATCCAAATGTCTGCAAATACTTGAGAGCATTTGAACATCATTCTCTTATTTATATTACATTTCAAATAGAGCAGTGTAACAAAAACATAATGCCATCTCGTTACTGTGGGAGCATAAAACATTTTAGCATTACACTGATCATCCATGATATCTGCATGACATTTTATGGGACTATTTCTAAAATTGTACAGCATCTCCCTGTTGGCTGCCTATGGTATGTAATGCGTTGGATGGTGGTGTTGTGAAAAATGCATTGTGAAAAAAAGCACAAATTCAAACCACAACATCAGATATTTGAACAGTTGTAGAAAATGCACAATAAAAGGAAAAGGCAGTCAGTCTAAACATAAGGTATATCTTCACTACAGAGTTACCGCGAGTTAGGCTAGCTTGAGTGAGAGCATCCACACTGAAGAAGGTAACTTGAGCCACACTCAAGCTGCTGAGTCCACACTGGTGAGGCACTGAATCAAGTGAGGCACTAGGATTTCTAGGGACATATCCCTTGGTGTTTAGCACTGCACGAGTGTGAGCTGCTTTTTGAAATCTTTTGTGGTTTACTATGGGAAATGTTGTCTGTGATTCCTGGGCACGTGGGCAGAAATGGTATTAGCTTCGCAACTCATTACAATTCACCACTTCTGGTAGTGTTCATGGTGGGAAGGCATGGATCCCCCAGAGAATAATGACCTGGACCAATGCTGGCATGAATGGAATTCTCTTTTTAGGAACAAGAGGCAGATACAGGGAATGAGATACAATAGAGGGCCTTTCTGCAATAGCAATCAAACTCTGTAATTTGGGAAGATCCAGCCTATTCTCTACTGCCCTTGCTCATGAAGCCCTACCCTGCTGTGACGGCACCTGGCAGATGAAAGCTTAATTACACACTGATCAGTTGCAAGATGGTGGTGAAGTGTTCACTTGGGTGGCTGAAGGCCAGAGGCTGCTGTCTACAGAACCATCATTTGGCAGTATTTATAATGCCATTCATGTCATTAGGGCATGCAGTGTTCTAAACAATATATGTGAGGATAAGGAGAAATTACATTAGTCATGATTTAAAGGTAGTGGATCTCAACCAGGGGTACGTGTACCCCTGGGAGTACGCAGAGGTTTTCCAGGGAGTACATCAACTCATCTAGATATTTGCCTAGTTTTACAAGCTACATAAAAAGCACTAGCAAAGTCAGTACAAACTAAAACTTCATACAGACAGTGACTTGTTTATACTGCTCTAGATACTATATACTGAAATGTAAGTTCAGTATTTATATTCCAATTGATTTATAATTATATGGTAAAAATGAGAAAGTAAGCAATTTTTCAGTAGTAATGTGCTGTGACACTTTCATATTTTTATGTCTGATTTTGTAAGTAAGTAGTTTTTAAGTGAGATGAAACTTGGGGTACTCAAGACGAATCAGACTCCTGAAAGGGGTACAGTTGTCTGGAAAGGTTGAGAGCCACTGGTTTAGAGAAACAGGCTGCCAGAAAATGAACCAGCTGGAGCTAGAAGCAGGACAGCTAAGGAAGTAAGGGATGCCTTGTGTTTCCACATCCTTAGCTTGGATGGGGAAATGGAGAAGGGGAAAATGAGATCACTCACTGAGCATTACCATAATGCACTGTGTCAACGGGCCTATGAGATGACTGTGTGCCTGTGTATGTATTGTCATACTGTGACTGCATTAAAATATCGATGTTTTGAAGTTCTTCTATCTATCTTGTCAAAAGTCATTGAACAGAAATCTACTTTGAACAACAGTGGCAGTCCAACTGCCACAAAGTAAACGTAGTGCAAAAGTGAACAAGACTAGCAGTCCAGCTGCCTCAGGACAGTACAGCTGAGGCTATGTTCGTTCCTCTGCTGTGTTCTCCCATGACTATTCCCCTGGTCTGTTCTTTCACCTCCTCCATGAACAGGTCCTGGGAGTCTTGGGTGAGATCGGACAGGCCGTACATAGAAGTGGCGAGCACCTGCTCTGCCTCAGCTGAGACCACAGTGGCTGCACCAGCCCTTGCTCCAGCTCCGTGGGTCACTGAGTGCAGAGAAGAACATTCAAAGAATCATAGAAATGTAGGGCTGGAAGGGACTTCAAGATGTCATCTAGTCCAGTACCCAGAGGCAGGTCCAGCTATCCATTCACCATCCCTGACAGGTGTTTGTCTAACCTGCTCTTAAAAACCTCCAAAGATGGTGGTTCTTCAACCCCATCCTCTTTATAACAGCCCTTAAAATATTTCCTAAGCAGCTAAGTTTCAGGCATGCACACTGTTGCCTCATGCTAAGTGTTGAGATACCTATCTATACCTAAACCCCAGCACTCTTCCACCTACCTGTGGGGCCTGATTCTGTAGGTGTGCTCGGAGGCCACCTAACCCCCCCAAAACACACCAATGGTTAGACTACTCAGCTTGCCTTGGGAGACCCCAGTTCAATTCCCTCCTCTACCTGATGAGGAGAAGGAATTTGAACAGGGATCTCCCAGGTGAGTGCCCTAACAACTGAGTTATGGGATATTCTGATCTGGGTCTCCATCAACCTCTCCTGCTGAAGTTGTTCCACTTCAGTTAAATATTAATTGAGCCAAAGACTGACTCCAGCAGATAGGGCACCCACCTGAGAGGTGTGAGGCCTCGGTTCAAATCCCTTCTCTTCATCAGGCAGAAGGGGAGAATTGAACTGGAGTCTCCCACCCTGGATGAGTGCTGTAATCACTGGGCTAAATATTAGAAAGGATTCCCAACTCCCCTCACTCTCCGGCCAGCTGTTTCATATGGAGTAAGACACCTTCCTAACTCACTCTTGTAAGAAACAGTGCAAGTGCCTAAGCTGCCTGACTCCAAGAGAGGGGTTACCCATGGTGGATCTCAAGCACAGATAGGTGCCTCCCTGCAGCCCAGACTTAGGTGACTAAGTCAGGGAGGGGGAGACGCTAAGGCTGGGGTAGGGTTAGGCTTAGGCTTAGGGCCCTACCAAAATTCATGGTCCATCTTGGTCAATTTCACCATAATAGGAATTTTAAAATAATAAATTTCATGATTTCAGCTATTTAAATCTGAAATTCATGGTATTGTAATTGTAAGGGTCCTGACCCAAAAACGAATTCTTGGCGGGGGGGGTCACAAGGTTATTGAAGGGGAGGGTTGCAGTACTGCTACCCTTATTTCTGCTGCTGGTGGTGGTGCTGCCTTCAGAGCTGGGCAGTTGGAGAGCAGCAGCTGCTGGCCAGGAGCCCAGCTCTGAAGGCAGAGCTGCCTCCAGCAGCAGCCCAGAAGGAAGGAGTGAATGGTATGGTATTACCACCCTTACTTCTGTGCTGCTGCCTGCACAGCGTGGCCTCAGTCAGCAGCTGCCACTCTCCAGCCATCCAGCTCTGAAGGCAGCAGTGTAGAAGTAAGGGTGGCAATAGTGTGACCCACCCTAAAATAACCCTGCGACTGCTTTGCAACTCCCTTTTGGGTCAGGATCCCCGATTTGAGAAACTCTGGTCTCCCCCGTGAAATCTGTATAGTGGAGGATAAAAGCACACAAAAGACCAGATTTCACAGGGGGAGACCAGACGCATCTGTGACGTGTTTTTCATGGCTGTGAATTTGGTAGGGCCCTACCTATACCCCAGGCTTAATTTGTGCCAAGGCTAAGCCCTGGCATCTCTAGGCTTGGTAGTTCATAGCCCCAGCAGTTCTGGGCTTGCCACGTCATTTATGAAAATAAAAAAATTGCTTGAGCCCCAGGACCTCTTTCACTACAAATTAAGCACTAGCTATACTCCTGTCATAGCCAATGGGAGATGCCAATCTTAGATGGATTACCACCTATCTGTGTGCCATCTCTTAGGACTCTGCCAGCAAAGTAAGAGCTGGCAGAGTCCTAAGGAGTTTATCTGGCAGGCTAACAGACTGGGATGGCACACAGTTTAGCACCAACAAGTCCCTCTTTTGCTAAGGCAGAGGGGGAGCAGGGTGAGTTATTCTTGGGGTGTTCAGAAGTGTGCCACAGGAGTGGCGATGGCTAGGAGATGGAAACCTTTAAGTGGGTGCCTTTGGTGGACCACAGCAGGGGAATACAGTGCCATTGCCCTGACACTGTAACAACGATGTCTAAGTCCATTTGTGGATTTGGGCCAATGTGTTCTAGCAATCAGGTCTGATTGAGAGTTCAGCAGTGAGGACCTTTATGCCCCAGAGGACATTCCCTCTGATGGAGTACAAGTACTTGAGGAGGCAGCAGCTTGCCTCTCACCTGTGGGAGGCACTGTGGGAGTAATACTGAATCAGTGAATTTCCTGGCTTTTCTGACCACATCTCCTTCTTGGCCATCAACACCCATGTTTGAGGTGATGCCACTTTCCGAATAGGACAATAGGCAGCAACTTTGAGCCACAGCACCCTGGTCTCCTGAAAGACTCTATGCTGCCAGGGATCTCCACCGTACTGGCCCCAAGAGAGATGTCTGCTAGGTGCGGTAAAAAATTGTTAAAAGTAAAATGGAGCTGAAGAGCCCACAATATAAACTCATATGCCTCAATGATCAACATGGAAGCACCCACAATATTTCATATTTTGAAAATGTCTTCTAAAGTACTAGCAAGCAATTTGCTGCACTAGAAACTAACATGTTCTGTCCTTCTTTTCCTTAACATTTTTGATAAGGAAGATAACTATCAACTGGAGAGGTGGTTCCTGCTGGTCAGAAGGAGCTGTGCCTCAGAAAGAGAAGATCAGATACATAATGATCAAGAGGCACAATTATCCACCATAATCTGACCTGCTTGGTCTGTACTCTACTTGCTCCATGTATCGGAGTATATCTTTTTATTTGAGTGGTATTCACAAGGCTCAATGCAAGGCATGTTGCACTTCTGTAAGCCTTGCATTGTTTCTCAGTGCAAGGGTAAGAATGGCTGTTTGGGCATAGCTGTTGGGCAGGTGGCAGGAAACCTCTGCACTCCACAGAGAGGCCTCCTGCTGGCCAGAAATTATGTGGATCAAGTACTCCTGAGGGAATTCTGCACCAAAAAAAAATACTGCAAATCTTATTTGTCAATAAATAAATGTGGAGGCTTTGACATCGCAGTGGGAAGCACAGGCCGCTGGCTGCATGGAGGTAGGAGATCACCCTGCAGCCACCCCTCAGGACATGAACTTGGTGGGAAAGCTGTATCCGACCCTGTCAAGGCTGAATCCCCACTCTGGCACGCTGAGTGCAGAAGCTGGGGGCCCACAAGGATTCTAAAAATTAATACTGGCCACTCCAGGCTTGTATTACACTCCCAAGATTACAGCTTTTCTCTGACCTTGGTTGGTAAATGCCAGCACCCAAATGCAAAAAAAAAACCCTTTTGAACCCAGAAAGGAGCACTTGATGATCCCTCCCTGTGGGGTACCCTCAAACCCTTTAACCACCCCCTCCGGGGAAGAGCTGAGAAAGCCACAGCTAATCTCATTTGTTTTCTACCAGCTAACCAAGCAACATCTCTTAGAACACCAAAAATCCAATCCTGTTTTTTAAAAAAGTACATTTTATTAAAACAAAGAGAAAATACATCTGGAACTTAGGCATTTGCTAGATTTTTTTTTTTAAAGAGCAATTCCAAAAATTAAGCACCCCAATTAGCTTTCTTGGGGCTTCAGCTTAAAGGTTAGAAGCAAACAAAAGCATCAGGGGTTAGCACAGAGGAGATCCACAAGCCAAAATAAGAAATAAACCTGACAGCATCTGTCTAAACATTCCCTATCCAAATTATTCCTTCTGGATATGAGAAAATACTTTTTCAGACCTGGTTCAAACCTTACACAACATTTCTGCTTATAGCATTGCTGCTCCGTCTTCCTACAGCCCAGAGAACAACAGCAGACAAAGGAAAAGTTTCTTTCCCCATTTTAAAAATTTCTAGCCTTCCCATTGGCTCTTTTGATCAGGTGCCCACTTTTTTCTTTACATGGGGGACTTTTTAACTCTTTACAGGTAAAGCAAGTAGAGAACAGCTACCAAGAGGGATTTTACAGCTAACTGGCTAAGTGGGTGTCCATCAAAGGGAGCATCCCTGCCCTTTATTTATCACAAACCCTGACACAATGCAAGGGCCAGGCCTGCCCCAGAAAAACCCTGGGACCCTGCCTCTCTGTTCCAGGTGTGGGCAGACACATTCAGCCCAGCAGGATCCAAGTGTGGAGTGGCTTAGTGTGGGGGGATCCAGATGTGGGGTGAGGTTTCTGGGGGGGGGGGCAAGCTGGGTGTAGGTAGCTCAGTGGGAAGTCCAGGGGCAAGGGGGATCTGGATGCACTGGGCCTTGCGAGGGGTGGGGGTTCTGGGTCGAGGGGCAATGGGACTCTGTAGGAGGTCCAGGTGAAAGTAGTTGGGGCTCAGCACAATGAGTTTAGGTGTGAGGGGGGCTCAGTAGGGGGGTCTGGGTATCCCAGCAGGGGATTCTGGGTGCTGGGGAAGTGGGGGTCCAGGTACAGCTGGTTGGGACTTGGTGGTGGGGTCTAGGTGCAGGGGGACTCTGAATGCAGGGGATGAGGCTCAGGGGGGTGGAAGTCTGGATGCAGGGGGCTAGGGCTCATAGAGGTGGGGTTCAAGTGCTAGGGTTCAGTTTGGTCTTGGGGTAGGGGTCTGGATACAAGGGAGTGGGGGAGGGCAGGGTGCTGGGGGACTCTGGCTTGGAGGGATGGGGATGCATGGGGGAGCAGCTCCCCATACTGTATCTTCTCTTTCCATGGCTGAAGAGTGATGGTGGCAGAAAGTGGGGTGGGGAGGAGGGTGCAGAGCTTCCTTCAGCTGTGGGAGGCTTCTGGGGGTGGGTCTGACCCAGCTGCTCCTTGCAGGGGAAGAGCAAGTCCTATTCTTCCCCTCTCCCTCCACCACCCTTGCCCAGCTAGGACTAGCAGGGGAGCCCAGTGCAGGATAGGAGCTACCAGTCAGGGCATCTCCAGCCCCCTCCATGCCACAGTGATTTCTCTCTCCACCAGCTGCTCCAGGCACCTCAAATGACATACTCACGTTGCTGGGAGGGGGCACATGACCGCTCTTGTGGCTTCCCTGTCAGAACGTCCAATTTCTGCAGGGAAGCAAAGAAATCTGCAGGGAACATGAATTCTACGCCTGTGCAGTGGCACAAAATTCCCTGCAATGAGCATGTGGAGTAGCTTTGGCACTGAATTTGCTACCTCCACATCTTCCATGTAAATCCCTAAACAAAGCCCAATTACTCTCCTTGAGGGGGAAGGGAGCATATTTCACCGTAGCCAAAGATTTACAAGTAACTTACTTAAAAATATGTTAAATTGGTATTTTGCATTTTTTTTAAAGTTACTAATATTAGGTTTATAAAGGTGGTATTCCCTGCAAAATGGCAAATTGGCATTACTGTTTGTGTCTCTGACTTGTATTTAAAAACAAATTCCATTTTATATTCCTGGGTTTTCATTACTGTACTGGATACTTAAACTGCTTTTCTTTAAATTTTATCCAGAGGAACAGCTTCAACAGGATAAATTGAGGAGACCCACCTCAAGCTATGACCCCTAACCTTGTGGTTAGAGCACTCACCTGAGTGGTGGTAGATCCTGTTCAAATTCCTTCTCATCAGGCAAAGGAGGGACCCATGGCTCACCCACATACTGGCTAAACACCCTACCTTAACCATTGATCTAAAAGTTGAGGGAGCTCTTCCTTCTCCCCACTTGCAAGAAATGCTTTAGGTGCTGTCACTGTGCCTCTGTGGGTCACAGCTGAATACCAATTTCATCAAATAAAAGGGTTCTTCTGATCCCAAAGGACCAGCCACATACCTGGGTCAATATATAACTCAGATCTTACCCAATAATCATGCTGTTGCCAATCCTTTATCTAAAGGTTTATTTTATGGCTGTCAATTAATCTGTTAACTCATGAGAATAACTCAAAGTAATTGCAGTTTTAATTGCACTGTTAAAAACAACTGAAATGTATTCAATATTTGGAATGTTTTTCTACATTTTTGTATATATTGTATTGTAATTGAAATCAGTGTATATTATAAATATTTGCTCTGTAAAACGATAAACACTTTTTTCAATTCACCTCATACAAATATTGTAGTGCATGCAGTCTGTCATGAAAGTGCAACTTACAAATGTAGATTTTTATTTTTGTTACATAACTGCACTCAAACAAAACAATACAATGTGAAACTTCAGAGCCTACAAGTCCACTTGGTCCTACTTCTTGTTCAGCCAATCACAAAGAGAAACAAGTTTGTTTACATTTACAGGAGATAATGCTGCCCACTTATTTACAATGTCACCAGAAAGTGAGAACAGGCATTATTATGGCACTCTTGTAGCTGGCATTGCAAGGTATTTATGTGCCAGATATGCTAAACATTTATATGCCCCTTCAGGCTTTGGCCCCCATTCCAGAGGACATGCTTCCATGCTGATATTTGTTTTTATTTAAAAAAAAAAAAAGTGTTAATTAAATTTGACTGAACTCCTTGGGGAAGACTTGCATGTCCCCTGTTCTATTTTACCCTCATTCTGCCACATATAGTGATCTCAGATGATGATCCAGCACGTTGTTCATTTTAAGAACACTTTCACAGCAGATTTGACAAAATACAAAAAAGGTACCAAAATGAGATTTCTAAAGACAGCTAGAGCACTCGACCTAAGATTTAAGAATCTGAAGTGCCTTCCAAAATCTGAGAGGGATGAGGTGTGGAGCATGCTTTCAGAAGTCTTAAAAGAGCAATGCTCTGATGCGGAAGCTACAGAAACCGAACCACCAAAAAAGAAAATCAACCTTCTACTGGTGGCATCCGGCTCAGATAATGAAAATGAACATACATTGGTCCTCACTGCTTTGGATTGTTATCCAGCAGAACCAGTCATCAGCATGGATGCATGTTTTTTAGAATGGTAGTTGAAGGGACATATGAATCTTTATCACATCTGGCACATAAACATCTTGTGAAGCCGGTTACAACAGTGTCATGAAAATGCCTGTTCTCACATTCAGGTGACATTGTAAACAAGCAGGCAGCATTCTCCTGTTGTAAACAAACTTGTTCATCTGAGTGACTGGCTGAACAAGAAGTAGGACTGAGTGGACTTTCAGGCTTTAAAATTTTACATTGTTTTGTTTTTGAATGCAGGTTTTTTGTAATCTACATTTGTAAGATCAACTTTCTTGATAAAGAGATTGCACTACAGTAGTTGGATTAGGTGAACTGAAAAATACTATGTTTTACAGTGCAAATACTTGTAATCAAAAATACATATAAAATGAGCACTTTACACTTTGTATTCTGTGTTGTAATTTAAATCAATATATATGAAAATATAGAAAACATCCAAAAATATTTAAATGATTGTGTGGTGGTGGTTTTTTTTTAAAATCACTTTATAGAAAGGCGTTAAAATTGGTTAAAGGAAGCAAATACAATTGCAACGTTCTTGGATCAGACTTCTAGCAGAGATGGAATAAACTGCTGGCTTGTTAAGTCTCTGGTTGCTTCCAAATCACTGGAAGGTCCTCAGTCCTTCGGGTAGAATGCTCCCATTAGTACAAGTCCGTAGTCCAGAGGCTGGAGCAGAAAAGAGGCAAAAGGGAGATGTTTCCAGGGCCTTTTATAGCTTCTGCCAAGTGAAGGGACTCCCATTGTTCTCACTGTGGAAAGTTAAGGTAACAGGATGGTGTTTGGAGTCACATGGGCAAGTCACAGGTCCATGCATGATTTCACTTGGTCGTAGCTGAGGCCATCGTAGGAAAGTCTATTCTCAAAAGTTGAGAAGAAGGGGTAAATATCAAAGGAGGAAAATTATTTTTGTAGTGACTCATCCACTTCCAGCCTTTATTCAGGTGTCCAATTTGATGATGTCCATTTGCAAATTAATTCTAGTTCTGCAGTTTCTCATTGGAGTCTGTTTTTGAAGTTTTTTCTTGAAGTGCCACGTTTAAGTCTGAGTATCTAGGCAGATTGAAGCGTTCTCCTACTGGTTTTTGAATGTTACAATTCTTGATGTCTGATTTGTGTACATTTATTCTTTTGTGTAGAGACTTTCTGGCTTGGACAATGGACATGGCAGAGGGGCATTGCTGGCACATATCACATTGGTATATATGCAGGTGAACGAGCCCCTGATGGTGTGGCTGATGTGGTTAGGTCTATGATGGTGTCCCTTGAATAGATATGTGGCCAGAGTTGGCAATGGGGTTTGTTCCAGGGATTGGTTCCTAGGTTATTGTTTTTGTTGTATGGTGTGTAGTTGCTGATCAGTATTTGCTTCAGGTTGGGGGGGGAGGGGGCTGTCCTACCTCTCAAGAGAAGTGTAGATAGGCATCTTCCATGGTCCATTAAGTGTTAAGCCTTCTAACTTGACTAGTCCCTTCAAGACGTGCAGGCTAAATACTATGTGGGTGTAGCATTTGAAATACAGGTACATCGTTAATATTCATAACTTCAGATACAAAAATGATACATGCATACAAATAGCATAAGCTGCAAATCTTAACCTTTCCATAGATACCTTACTTGACATACTTTGTACATAATTTGTTGCAATTATTCATAGCAACAACATCTACATGGTAGTTTATCAGATATCACATGAACATAACTCCAGGACAGGGTTCATGGCTGATAATTGCAAGCAGAGCTATGTGGTTCCCAGTAGCCTGGACTTAAACACCTAACTCCAAGAGAGGGAGGGCTTAGGACACCCTCCTCTTATCAAGATCTCCCACTGCTAGTTTAGGCAGTGCCCTGCTTTAGTATGCAGGCTTTTATGAATTGCAGGTGCTCATCTCTTCCCTATTCATTGTATAGGTAGACTAGGTGCCTAACTCTGATTCATAAAGCCTGTGTTGTTCCTGTGATATTTTAGGTGCCTAAAAGTTAAGAGTCACAAAGCTTAGCATCATAGCACCTCAGTCCCTTTATGAACCTCCAAATACATTTAAAGTATACAGCAAATTTGAAAAAATTAAGTGAGGTGAGTGCCCTCTTGTGTTTGAAAGAATTATTTGAATGTAGTCCAAGATAACTAGTTCATGTTCTGTGTGTCTTTTACACACACACACACACACACACACACACACACACACACACACACACACACACACACACACACACACACACACACACACGCTTTATTAAAGTTATTTCAAGCCTTGACTTGCTCTTAAAGGACTGATTCTGCTGTCCTGTATGTGGATCTCCCAATGAAATCTGTGGGAACTGTTTTGCTAATGAACTACTGGATCATTAAGACATCAATTAACATTTCCTGTATACAAGATCAATCTTCTCCGCACATCTGTCTATGCTAGACAAATGCTTAAATAGACCACATACATCATATTCCTTAAAGAATCTTAGATATGGCAAACTGTAGTTATAAATGCAGTACCAGCACAATGAACTAGCATAAAATATTTCATGCAGATAAGAAATTAAGTAGATTATTTGATACCTGAGATGATAAAAGTAGCCTTATTTTAAGATGCAACTCCCACTCCAAAACCCTTCAAAAAGGGTGGTTTGTTTTTTCTCATTCTTACCATAGACACTATCATCACAGAATGGTATACTAGTTGATGCAATAATAATGCAAATTGAAGTCCTTGCTGAAGAAGCTCTCTTAGCTTTCCTATCACTTGCTATCTACTTATGCAGTAAGGGCTCAAGCTCTCAAGGTGCTGAGTACTCTCAACTCCCATTAAATTCAGTGTGAGCTGAAGGCACTCTGCTTCTTGCTGGATTGAGCTCCAGGCTTAATATGAAGGTCACACTATGCCTGGCCCCTGCATAGGCTGACAAGAAAAGAAGGGTGCAAGAAGGCTCTTTCCCTAGCTCAGCTGGCTCCCTATTAGCCGATTTATGAAAAATTGTGGGTTTTATGATAAAAAGCATGAAATCTGCCAGAGTCTTAGGGCAGCTGTCTAGGACAAATGCAGACCTTATGTTCCCTTGTATACAAGAATTGTTCCTAGCTACAAGAACTAGCCACCAAAGCAAAGAGGGAGGGTAAAGTAGTAACTGGAACATAACCCCATACTCTGAGGTAGAGTTGGCTGAAGTTGGAGAATGCACACTGCACTCTCTGAAATGGTGGTGCTGTGGCTGTACTCCCTGACTGTTCCATGAGGCATTGTATCCCCTTTTACGCTTCTGGTAGTGATGTGTTTCCACCCCATCCCCACCTCACAATTATTACACCTGTGCAAGGGTGTGCCTTCAACACACAGGTTATATCCTGCATATAGATCTCAAATTTATACTTTACAATATCAGCTCTCTGTAGCAGGGACTATGTCTTATTCTCTATTTTAATTGTAGATTCCAAGACCAGAAGGGATCATTGTGATTAGATAATCTGCCCTCCTACATAATACAAGTAACAGAACTTTGCCAAAATAATTCCTTTTGAACTAGAGCATTATGAAATGTTGTGTACATTTATGGTGCTATATAAAAGCTTATACACTATAATTAGTCCAAAATATGACTAACAAAGGAGGAATACTAGTATTTCTCCAAACTTAATTAACCATAGTTTTATAACACAATTTAAAGGCAAGAATGATGGTAACAAATGGCTACCTACCTTTCTGTAACTGTTCTTCAAGATGTGTTGCACATGTCCATTCCCCTGTGTGTATGCCGTGCCCTGACAAATTGTCAGTTTTTTGTTTTTTTTTTACTCTGTGGTATTCATCAGGGTGGCTCAAGCACCCTCTATTGCCACCCACCCCGCATGCTGGTATAAGAGGGCAGGGCTGCTCCCATCTCACCTAAGTTTCTTCATACCAAACAGGATCCAAAAGAGGCAAAGGCGGGAAGGTTGTAGAATTGGACATGTGCAACACATCTCTCAGAACAACTGTTACAGAAAAGTAGGAGTCACTTTTTTCCTTATGATTGCACATCCATTTCAGTGTAGGTGATTTACAGGCAAACCTGCATAGAGGTGGGCCTGGATCTACCTGAACAGTGATTGTAAGACAACCTGTCTGAAACTGGCATCATCTCTGGACTGATGGGAAATGGTATACGAGAAGCAAAAATGTGGGCTAATGACCAAGTTGCTGCTTTATAAATGTCTACAGTCAGCAATTGTGCCAAGAAAACAGCCAAAGTTGCCTGCACTCTAGAAGAAAGTGCTAATACTCTAGCTGGTGAGGTTATATTAGCCAGTTGGTAGCACAAAAAAATGCAGAAAGAGATCCAGGATGAGATCCTGAGTTGAAACAGGAAGCCCTTGGCTTTGTCTGCAACTACAATGAACAGCTTCATAGAGGAACTAAGGGACTTAGTACACTCCAGGCAGAAAGCTAAAACACTTCTGACATCCAACAAATGAAGTTTTTCCTTGTCCCTGTGTGCACAGGGTTTTGGAAAGAACATCTGTTAATAGATTTCCTGGTTAACATGAAAATTAGAGACTGCTTTTATGAGAAATTGTGGGTGAGGGCAGACAAACTTTATGGAAACATGTATAGTGAGGCTCTGATAGTAGACCTCTCAACTCACCCACCCTTCTGGCTGAGGTAATTGCAATTAGAAATGTTACTTTCATAGAGGTGTGGAGGCAGCAAGTTGTAAGGGGCTCAAAGGATAGTCCTAACAAAGTTGATGGGACTAAGTTCAGATCCCAAGGAGGGATGGGATCTTGTGGGTGGGGTATAATCTTACTAAGCCCTTTAGGAATCTGAGGACAATGGGGTTGGAGAAAAGGAATCTACTATCCACTAAGACTTACAAAGCCAAAATAGCTGCCAGATTCACTTTTATAGAGCTAATAGCCAAAGTCTGGTTTTAGATCTAGAAGATAGTCCAGCACGAGGTCCAGGAGTGTCTGCTCTGGACATACACCTTCCTGATGAAACCAAATAGCTGGCTAAGTGGAGCACTTCAAGTGTTCCTAGTTGAGGGTTTTCTGCTATTCAGAATGTCCTTCTAGCTGAACCCTGGGAAATAAAGGAATTGGAGGGAAGGCATACAGTAGAGCATTCTTCCAAGATAGGAGAAAATCCTCGATCATTGAGCCTGGGCTGAGCCCACCCCGGGAACAGAACTGATGGCATTTTCTGTTGGTTCTTCTTACAAACTCTCACTTGGAGAGTCCCCAGAGCTGGAAGATGGACCTGGCCACATCTGGACATAGTGCCCACTCATGGTGATCTCAGAAGGACCTACTCAAATAATCCAGGGAAACAGAATACATTAGCAGAAGGTAAGCAGCCCTGAGATGAACCGAGTTGGTTATACAAAAGTCCCATAGGCAAATTGCCTCCTGGCACAGTATAGTTGACAGTGTCCTTCCCTGCCTGTTTATGTAAAACTTGGTCACCAAATTGTTTGTTGAATTAATTCTTTCCTACTAAATGGAGGAGGAAGGCCAAGCAGGCTAGACATACCACTGATAAGTCCAATATTTTTGAGTCATTAATCTTGAGATGACCAGACACCCTGAGTTTGCAGGGAACCCCTATCTGTGACTAGAGTGAGAGTTTGTAGTGGGGAGGCAAAGGGAACCCCTACACAAACTTTCAGAGGGTCCATTCTCCAATCCAGAGATGACAAAATTATTGTTCCAGAGCCACCAGGATCCCTTTAACCAGGCATTCTTGAAACCCTGCTATTGGCCTGAGTCAATAGCATAGCCCTCACTGTCAGGACAGTGTGGCCAGAGTCACTAGTATTGATGCACTGGGTTGACACCCAAGGGTGGGTAGCAACTTGGGTAGGGGAACCCAGACCCTCCCTCTCCACTGGGTCCCAACCCAGGGCCCTGTCAGTGGTGGGGTTGCTCACAACCAGCTCAGCTGGGATCCTGCTGCAACACACAAAGCTAGTCTCCGGTTCTACAACCGACTCCCAACAAAGTTTCCCTGGGTCACTTCCTACCTGATTCTCCACGGCTTCCCATCTTGGGATTTCCACAGTCTCTCCTAGTTCAGTGGTGCCCTGAGCATGGGGGTCATCTCTGTCTGGATGGCCTCCGCATCCTAGAGTGTGGGCAGTCCTTTGACAGGAGTCAGCAGCACACTTCTTCCTCTCCAGCAGTCAGCCCAGACTGAGCTGCTCTGCTTCCTTTTATATCCTGTTTCCAGCTGGAGCCCAGCATAGCCGAGCAGGTGTGGCCTCCTTGGCCCAAAGAGAAGGATTAACTCCTGCTGCACCAGTGCAGGGTTGGTACACACTGGCCGTTTGGGCTTCAGAACATTTTGTATAGTGAGCAGAGTTTTTTAAAAACTCTTCACCTTACTGGACCTATGGGCTGACTGGGAGCCAGAGAACTGGAATGCAATAAAGGGGACTGTGTGATTACTTTTTTCAGTTTCTTTATAACCAGTGTGGGGAATCAGGAGCACAGTTTGTGATTGGATAGTGAATCTAATTTCAGTGTTATCCACCAGTTCTGGGAGAATCTGCTCTTCTTGTGCAACCTACCCTGACCTTGGCATTTTCAGGGAAGGCTACCCTAGGCACCCCAGGTCACAGTAGGAGACGAGTGTTCCAGAGAGATCCTTTCCCCTGAATGCTTTGTGTAGAGTCTCTGCCTCTGTCTGGATTCAGTACTGACACAGTCGAGCAAGGTAGCAAGCCTGAGGAAGATCTAAGCCTTTTCTTTGGCCCAAACTAATGGGACTGAGGAGTCGCTATATGAGGTGCTGCCGACCCGACTCCCCTCAGTTCCTTCACACTGAATATCCAGGGGAAGACTCCAATTCAGAGGGGATGGAGGGCAGGTTGTGGAATACACATCTGCATCACACCTCAAAGAACCACAGTTACAGTAAGTAACCATTTCTTCTTTGAGTAGATGCAGATGTGTATTCCAGGTAGGTGACTCATAAGCAGTACCACCTGTAAGAGGTAGGGCTCGGAGTCAATCAAAGTAGGGATTGTAGGACCACTCTTCCAACATTAGCATCTGCTCTGGAAGATGCAGTGATTGCATTAGGCCCTATGATGGTGTCCCCCTGAATAGATATGTGGACACAGTTGGCAACAGGCTTTGTTGCTAGGATAGGTTCCTGGGTTAGTGTGTTTGTTGTGTGGTTGCTGGTTAGTATTTGCTTCAGGTTGCGGGGCTGTCTGTAAGCAAGGACTGGCATGTCTCCCAAGATCTGTGAGGGTGATGGGTCATCCTTCAGGTTAGGTTGTAGATCCTTGATGATGTATTGGAGAGGTTTTAGTTGGGGGCTGAAGGTGATGGCTAGTGGGAGTTCTGTTATTTTCTTTGTTGGGCCTGTCCTGTAGTAGGTAACTTCTGGGTACTCTTCTGGCTCTGTCAATCTGTTTCTTCACTTCAGCAGGTGGGTATTGTAGTTGTAAGAATGCTTGATAGAGGTCTTGTAGGTATTTGTCCCTGTCTGAGGGGTTGGAGCAAATGCGGTTGTATCGTAGAGCTTGGCTGTAGACAATGCATCGTGTGGTCCAGGTTGAGGTTGATGGTGGGATGGAAATTGTTGAATTAATGGTGGAATTCCTCAAGGGCTTCTTTTCCATGGGTCCAGATGATGAAGATGTCATCAATGTAGCGCAAGTAGGGTAGGGGCATTAGGGGACGAGAGCTGAGGAAGCGTTGTTCTAAGTCAGCCATAAAAATGTTGGCATACTGTGGGGCCATGCGGGTACCCATAGCAGTGCTGCTGATTTGAAGGTATACATTGTCCCCAAATGTGAAATAGTTATGGGTGAGGACAAAGTCACAAAGTTCAGCCACCAGGTTTGCCATGGCATTATCGGGGATACTGTTCCTGACGGCTTGTAGTCCATCTTTGTGTGGAATGTTGGTGTAGAGGGCTTCTACATCCATAGTGGCTAGGATGGTGTTTTCAGGAAGATCACTGATGGATTGTAGTTTCCTCAGGAAGTCAGTGGTGTCTCGAAGATAGCTGGGAATGCTGGTAGCGTAGGGTCTGAGGAGGAGTCTACATAGCCAGACAATCCTGCTGTCAGGTTACCAATGCCTGAGATGATGGGGCATCCAGGATTTCCAGGTTTATGGATCTTGGGTAGCAGATAGAATACCCCTGGTCAGGGTTCTAGGGGTGTGTCTGTGCGGATTTGTTCTTGTGCTTTTTCAGGGAGCTTCTTGAGCAGATGGTGTAGTTTCTTTTGGTAACCCTCAGTGGGATCAGAGGGTAATGGCTTGTAGAAAGTGGTGTTGGAGAGCTGCCTAGCAGCCTCTTGTTCATATTCCGACCTATTCATGATGACGACAGCACCTCCTTTATCAGCCTTTTTGATTATGATGTCAAAGTTTGTTTCTGAGGCTGTGGATGGCATTGTGTTCTGCACGGCTGAGGTTATGGGGCAAGTGATGCTGCTTTTCCACAATTTCAGCCCTTGCATGTCGGTGGAAGCACTGTATGTAGAAGTCCAGTCTGTTGTTTCGACCTTCAGGAGGAGTCCACCCAGAATCCTTCTTTTTGTAGTGTTTGTAGGAAAGTCTCTATGGGTTAATATGTTGTTCAGAGGTGTGTTGGAAATATTCCTTGAGTCGGAGATGTTGAAAATAGGATTCTAGGTCACCATAGAACTGTATTGTGTTCGTGGGGATGGAGGGGCAGAAGGAGAGGCCCCAAGATAGGACAGATTCTTCTCCTGGGCTAAGAGTATAGTTGGATAGATTAACAATATGCCTCAGTAGAGTGACCAGATGTCCCCATTTTATAGGGACAGTCCCAATTTTGGGGTCTTTTTCTTATATAGGCTCCTATTTATCCCTCCTCCCCCCCCACACCCCATCCCAATTTTTCACATTTGCTGTCTGGTCACCCTACTCCTTAGTACATACGATCTCATACGCAGTCTTAAAACAAGATGTTTCTAAGGCAACTTGGAGGCGGGGGTGGAGGCATGGAGGGTCCAGTGCCCCCCCAGCAGCCACCCAGCCGGCAAGAGGAAGGGGCAGGGCCAGAATTGGAGAGGAAGGGGTGGGGCGGGGCCAGAGCCTCGCTGGCTGCAGGGGGACACTGCTCATAGCAGCTGCCTGGGAGAGAGCCTCGTTCCAGTGGTGGCAGGCTTCCACCCACCCACCCCGCCCCCGAGCTCAGCTTCTGAGAACAGCAGCCAGAGGGGTCCAGAGTGAGCCAGAGGGCCTCCCCCACACACACGTTCCCCTGGCACATTTGACCCCTGCCCCCAGAAGCCAAGCCCAGGCAGGGAGCGGGCTACCACTTCCCCGTCCATCTCCAGCCAGGCTCTCTCCCAAGCAGCTGCTGTTGTGCACAGAGCATGCTGGAGGGGGGGCTCCAGCTCACTTGGCTCCTGGCCCAGAAGCTGAGCCCAGGCAGGTAGCGGGCTGCTTGCTGCCACCCATCCTCAGTTAGGCTCTCTCCCAGGCAGCTAGCTATGCTGCGTGGAACAGCAACCAGGAATTGCACCATTCCACTCCCTGCACAGGCCTGGTTGCCAGGGAGGGCGGCCAAACGTGCTGAGGGGGAGCCAGCACAGCAAAAGAGCCCCTTTCTGCCCTCTCCAACCTCCTGGTAACATGGGGCAGAGCAGAGGGCCCCAGGCTGGGGGCAAGGCAGGGAGAAGACATGTGGGGAGGTCACATGTCCTCCCCTTTAGCTGGTGCTCCCCAGTAGAGGGAGGCACCAGTCAGGTCTATGCAGAGATTGCTTGTATCTTTATGTGGTCCACATATGATATGAACAGGCAAGGCAAAGCACAGAACTGTTTAGTCCTGCTCAGATAAAAGGGTAGACCATGTCCAATACATGGAAGCATTGCTCCTCGAGCTTAGGGAAAAATACAGGCAAATACATGGCCACTTAGAAACCACCTTGGATAAGAGTGTCAGGTGTGACTGGAGCATTACCTTGTCCTTAGAGAAATGTGTGTTAGGAAGCCCCCACCATCAAGGACTGCAGCTCCTCACCCTCGTGGCAGAGATAATTGCAATCAAGAATGAGTTTTCTCGAGACGAGGGGCAGTGGACAGGAAAAAAGAGGCTTAAATGCAGGCTCTATTAGAGCTGTTAAAACCATGTTCAGGTTCTAAAAAGGGACCAACTCTCAGACTGGAGAATGCAGGCAGAGAAGTCTTTTCAGAAATCTCATCACTATGGCATTGGCATTTTTCTTGGATATTGCTGCCAAGTGCACGCTCAGAGAACTGAGAGTCAAACTCTATTTCTGAAAATATAGCAGTTATATAGAGGTACTCCAAGATGTCCTAGATGGAAGACCCTGCTGGGTGGGCCCCACAGGCCAAGGGCCACTCCAGATAACTCTTCTACTGGGGAGGGGTGGCTGAGGCTCCGCTTCTGGGGACAGGAGCTGACTCTGAGCATGCTGGAGGGTGGCAGGGGGCTCTGACTTGCTCAGCAGCTATCCTGGAAGCCAAGCCCAGGCAGGAGGCAGTCTGCTGCTGCCGCAGCCAGGCACTTTCCCAGGTAAAATGGGAAAGTAAATGCATATGGTAAATGGGGAAAGTAAATTTACTTTCAGAGTAAATGCAGTGAGGTGTTGATGTGGGTAAAAACCTCCTCTCTGGAGTGGCCCTTCAAAAACCAGTCATTGAGATAGGGGAAGATGTAGATTCACTTCTTCCTGAGGTACTGCATGACCACCACCATACATTTGGTGAAGACTCAGGGGTCAGAAGAGAGGCTGAATGGAAGAACCCATATCCTGACAATGACATTCTCCTGCTACAAAACACAAACTTCCTGTGACTCGGTAGAATGGCCACATAAAAATAAATGTCCTGAAGGTCCAGAGCAGTGAACCAGTCATTCTGAGACAGAGCAGGGAGGATAGCTGAATGTGACCATGAGGAACCTCATGATGACTTTGTTGAGTCTGCAAAAGTTGAGGATTGGCCTCATCCTGCCCTTGAATTTTGGTATCAAGAAATACTGGGAGTAGAACCCATGACTCCATTATTCTTGCGGAATTTCCTCCACAGTTCCCAATGTTAGCAGAGAGCTGACCTGCTCAAAGAGCAGTGTCTTGTGAGGGCGTCCCTGAAGACAGATAAGGAAAGGTGGTGGAGAGGGGGTGTGAAGAGGAACTGGATGGTAGAGACTGTGTCAAGGACCCAGCTGTCGGAGATAATTGATACCCAGGCATTGTCAAAGCAGGCCAGTATGTCCCCAAACAGAGGGACAACTAAGGTGGAAGAACGACAACTGGAATGGTGCCCTGCACTCACTAGAGAGTCAAAATGGGCACTTAGGAGGCACTGAAGAAGGGTGAAAATACTGGCCAAGCCTCAAGTTCAAGCAGTTCATTTTGTGAGACTCGTCTCTCCTCCTGGGATAGTCTCACTGTTTCGGGCGGGGAAGGGCTTCATGCAAGGATGCTGTGGCCTATATGACTGTTGCTGTGCATTTCTGCATGGGTGGTATATATAACTCCAAAGACTGTCAAGGCCATTTATAGAAAAGGAGTACTTGTGGCACCTTAGAGACTAACAAATTTATTAGAGCATAAGCTTTCGTGAGCTACAGCTCACTTCATCGGATGCATTTGGTGGAAAAAACAGAGGAGAGATTTATATACACACACACAGAGAACATGAAACAATGGGTTTATCATACACACTGTAAGGAGAGTGATCACTTAAGATAAGCCATCACCAACAGCAGGGGGGGGAAGGAGGAAAACCTTTCATGGTGGCAAGCAGGTAGGCTAATTCCAGCAGTTAACAAGAATATCAGAGGAACAGTGGGGGGTGGGGTGGGAGGGAGAAATACCATGGGGAAATAGTTTTACTTTGTGTAATGACTCATCCATTCCCAGTCTCTAGTCAAGTCTAAGTTAATTGTATCCAGTTTGCAAATTAATTCCAATTCAGCAGTCTCTCGTTGGAGTCTGTTTTTGAAGCTTTTTTGTTGAAGTATAGCCACTCTTAGGTCTGTGATCGAGTGACCAGAGAGATTGAAGTGTTCTCCAACTGGTTTTTGAATGTTATAATTCTTGACGTCTGATTTGTGTCCATTCATTCTTTTACGTAGAGACTGTCCAGTTTGGCCAATGTACATGGCAGAGGGGCATTGCTGGCACATGATGGCACTCGATCACAGACCTAAGAGTGGCTATACTTCAACAAAAAAGCTTCAAAAACAGACTCCAACGAGAGACTGCTGAATTGGAATTAATTTGCAAACTGGATACAATTAACTTAGACTTGACTAGAGACTGGGAATGGATGAGTCATTACACAAAGTAAAACTATTTCCCCATGGTATTTCTCCCTCCCACCCCACCCCCCACTGTTCCTCTGATATTCTTGTTAACTGCTGGAATTAGCCTACCTGCTTGCCACCATGAAAGGTTTTCCTCCTTCCCCCCCCTGCTGTTGGTGATGGCTTATCTTAAGCGATCACTCTCCTTACAGTGTGTATGATAAACCCATTGTTTCATGTTCTCTGTGTGTGTGTATATAAATCTCTCCTCTGTTTTTTCCACCAAATGCATCCGATGAAGTGAGCTGTAGCTCACGAAAGCTTATGCTCTAATAAATTTGTTAGTGTCTAAGGTGCCACAAGTACTCCTTTTCTTTTTGCGAATACAGACTAACATGGCTGCTACTCTAAAGGCCATTTATGTGTCTCTGTACCCTGTTCAGTTGTTGAGTCTAGATGGTTTTTAATGCCTGAAGGTTGTGGTGGATTAGATAATTGCCCCTAAGGCAATTAGGTAAGGTTCACACCCTTCTCCACCTCACCAATCTCTACCAAGATCTGAGCCCTCTTTCACACTCTCATTAGGACTTGACATTAAGCTGACAGGGACCCCTCAGTGACGAAAGCCTCTGGATGGCAAGTCCTACCACCACCTCCTCGTGGTTTATAACGTGGTTTTCTAAATCTCGGTAACTGGCATGGATCGCTGGGCAGAATGCAGAGGGCAAACCCCGCCCCCCCTTATTGGGGGGTGGGCAGCCCCAAGAAAATCTGCTCCCCCAGCAAGGGTAGCCTCCCCCTGGCAAGGGTAGTCTTCTCCAGGCTCCGGTGAATCCCCCGGGTAAGGATTGCCTCCTCCTGTGAAGGGTTATATCTTTTTAATTACTGAGAAAAGGAATTTTAATATTCACACCGTGGTGGTGCTGGACCAGGTAAACAACACCCTCTCCCTCCCCTCCCCCCCCCGCTGGTTTTGATGCCCTGGCAGGCAGTGTTAAATATGTTAGGGGACTAATTCGGGTCACTGGTCTGATCCATAAAACATTTTTTGTGAGTGGTTACCTCATGAGACTAAGATATGTGATTTTTTTTTCCCTGCCAGAGATGATATGGGAGTGAAGAATTTTGGCTGATTAGGCGAGGACCAGGTTGATGATTTCTCATTTTTACCTTTGGTTTTTATGAATAGCTTTTTTAATAATTTGGATGTGGACAATTTTAATCCTAATTTTAAATATTTAGATACTTTGGATGTTCTGTATTTTTATGAGATGGGACATTTTAATGCTAATTTTACTACTGTTTTTAATAATATGGATACCTTACAAAATAGCAGCTTGTGGAAGGATGGAATTTGTTATTTAAAATATCCCATTGAACGTTATAATTGTCCTATATGCCCACAGACTTTAGCAACCTTTGGTAAGTAGGCTAAACATATCAAAGTGTTCCGTAATAGTAAGGCCATGAGAGTTGTATGCAAAAATGTGGTTAAACACTCTCAGTTCCATAATATAGCTTGCCACTACCCCAAGTGTGTGCCCAAGGAGGTGGCCACCCAGATATGGGTTATGCCTGTTTGCTCTGTGGGTCGGCTTTCCACATCAAGTCAGGACTGAGCCTACATACTAGACACAGGCACCCTGCAGTTATAAATGAGCGAAGGAAGGTAAGGTGGTTAGGAAGGTTGTTAGTGAGTCTATTCACACTCAAATATGAACTGAACAAGAAGTTGAACTTCTTACCCGATTAGAGATTAAACATGCAGGTAAGAGAAACATAAATAAGTGAATAAAGTGAATTAGGGACTAAAACTAATAAACAAATTTCAGATAAAAGACATAAGTTGGCTAAGAAGAGGGTTAGTAAGGATATTGTTGATTTAAGTAATGAAGGAGTTTGAGATGTATTGGAGGTTCCGCCCCCTAGGGAAAAAATTCTTTTGAGAGAGTATACATCGGTGAATAATGTGGTTACATTGTGTAGGCAAAGTAGAAAAAGGAGAAAGGCTGAGCAGATTTTAGGTAGTCTGGAGGAAATCAAAAAGTTATTGAGAGAAGCTCATATGGCTTCTGTTGGTCTGGGGATGGTAGAGGAATTGTGTAAATCATTGATAGAGGTTGATTTAAGTAGTGGTGCTGAGGAACAGAGATGAATAGAAATAGGGTATGGAATAAAGGGAATGGAGACTGAAAGAAGCAGTTGATCACTACAGAAGGTATGCTACTAAAAAGGCCTGATACAAAGTCTATTAACAGTTATTTGTTAAAGATAAGAAAAGATTGGCATGGATAATTATGGGTGAACCAGATAAAGCCAAATGTAGTACTCCTCTGATTGAGATCCTACAATATTATGTAGGTATGTTAGATAATATTGGACATGATAGTATGAGAGGCTGGCACCCCCAGCTGTTGAAAATGCAGATAATGATTAATTACTGAGTCAATCTCTATGGAGGAAGTTAGGGAGGCGTTGCAAGTTATTGACAGAGTAACTATTATTAATTTATGGGAAATATTTAATTTGGATTCAAATTCTCAGACATTTTTAATATTTGTTTTTTAAATATGCAGATCCCTGATTATTTTAAAGAAAATAGAACAATTTTAATCCTCAAGGTACAGGATGAGGAAGAATTAGCTAAACTGTCCTCTCGGAGACCATCGACTATTAGATCTGTTTGGATTAGACTGAATACAAAAATTTTAGCCAAGAGGTTGACAACTGCAGTTGTCATATGTTACAGCCAAAAGGGATTTATTTCAGCCCCAGGGCATGAAAAGAATATTTCTATTTTAGATCATTTAATAAAGAGAGAAACTGAATGGGGACAAGTTAGCTTTGGCCAAATCAACAACAAAAAAGCTTACTCCATAAAGGACCTTAATGCCTTCTTGCATTTTGTCAGAATGAAGAGTGGCTAATACACTCATCAGCCTCAAGTTCAAAGACATTTACTGGCAGCAGAGGTGATTCAAGACAATCGTCCATCCTAAGCAAAACTTCAGCACCTCCCTCTCTGCTAACACCCCCATCCCTGAAACTTGTGCAACCTGGCCAGGAGCTGATGCAGGACACCCAGGCCTGGGGCTGCAGAGGCTGCTGCAGACCCCCCAGGACAGGAACCAGCTAACATCTGGGCACTGGCAGGAGGCAGCTCCCAGCCAGTAGGGACCTGTTTAATGGGCAGCGCAGACTTCCCACCCTGCACAAAGCTACGCAGGCTGGGGTACAGATCACCCCTTGTACAGGGAGCAGTAGGCTCCCTCCTAGACAGAGTGAGGATCAGTGGATCTCAGCACCTACAGCCCCAGCCTGCCACAGCCCCAGCTTAGCCCCCACACTCCCAGACCTCCACACCATCCCAAATCCACCTGCCTGCCCCCCATAATCCCACCGCACACCTGGCCCTCTGCACTCCACACCCCCAGGCCATCCCAGCCTGCACTGCCTATGCAGTCCTCCACACTCCACCCCTGCTCTGCAACTCCTATCCAGCCTCTGCACCCTCAGCCCACACCTTTCTGGAGGAGCTCCTATCCTGCACTGTAGTAGCACCTTCAGAACCCAGCCACAGTGAGGTTGAAGTGGCAGAGGCAGCCATGGCAGGGGCTGCATGCTGCCTGGGTAGCAGGGCCCACATGCTGACAGGGAACAGGGTGGGTCATTGTATTTGTGGCCATAGTCCCAGGAGCACTCATGGTGCTGCCAGGACCAGCCCTAGCCCAGTCACTGCCTGAGCCATGATCTTACTGCAGCGGGGGCAGGGAGTGGTTGAGGAGGGGTCAGGAGTGCTTCCCCAGCAGCCCAGCTGAGGGCTGCTTCCTGCTCCTTGGAGTGCCTGTTGGGGGATAACCCCTCCCCAAGGCAGCCCCACCAACCTCCTCCTCATAAATCTGCAGTGCTAGGCTGTGACCTAGTCTGCCTATAGCTAGAGTGGCTCCTGGCAGCTATCTATACCCTTTGGCATAATAATACTTAATTGGGAGGCACTGTGAACATTGTGGACATATAACTATATTTCTAACCTTTGTAGGTCTCTTTATTAGTCAGCAAATAAAAAGAGATTCACCTTAGGAAAATGCAAGTTAATACAGGTGAATAATAATTTGAAAACAGATATTCAGTGGGTGGGTCAAACCTGGAAAGCAGCCTTTCAGCAGTGAATGGGAGGGACAAAGAAGGAAATGAGACAATAATGCATAGTGTAGTATGGCAGCAAAAAATAAAAAATGTCAATATGTTTTTATGCTGCATACAAGAAGACATCGTGTTCTGGAGTAACATGTTATAATCTGTCTGTGTATGACTCAGTTGAGACAACACCTGAAATATTTCTTATTACTTCAATGTCAGGAAACGTGATCAATAGCCGGGTGCTGAACAGATTAATATGTGAAGAATGATTAAACTAACTGTCTACTATATAGCTTATCTCAGTGATTAAACAGGGATGTATTAACCATTCTACAAGTATATGAAAGGTGTAAATACTAGGCATGGAGAACAATAATTAGGATAATATAAGGAGGTCACCAAGGATAATGGATTCAAATAAAGAAAAGGGATTTTACAGTATCAGGAAAAGTGCTTTGGGAGCGATTGTGGATCTGTATCTATTGCACTTCTTAGAGAAGGCACAAAGTGCCTCAGGTGTCACGTGACCAGGCTTCATCACCGAATTTGGTGCGCTGGTTGAATCATTAGCTTCCCTGGCTTGGGTCAGGTACTGATGGGGAGTAAATGTAAACACTGATCCATGCCCCCCACCCTCCATTGCAATTATAAGCAGTTAAACAAGTAGGCCCACTGTCTTCAGTGGTATTGTTTTTGTGGATAAATGGTTATCCATGTAAGGGCTGAGTGATCTAGTCCTGAAATATTATAGTGACTAACAGTTCAACTTATTATTATTCCCTTATGAATTAGTGGAAGACCCATCACTAGGGATATTTAAAAATAAATTAGAAAATGTACTGAAAATAAGAATACTAAATTTCATAATCCTGAAGTAATAAATTCCATTCAAGAAAAATTAGATAACTAAATCCCTATTTCGGCACCTAAATAAGTAAGAGATCTGCAATTTCAAAACTACCACTGAAGACTTGTATTAGATTTATATGTCTAATTTTAGGAACACAAGTTTTAAACTTTTGGCCTTAGTGCTGTTTATTTAGGGGGATGGTCCTCCCTTTTGCCAGCTGGCATTTATGTGCTTATTTCAGCTAGTATATAAAATACTAAAGAACGCAAGCATTATAATAAAGAGCCGGTGAAGCTCACCTTAAAGTTGTAATGCCTCTATAAGGTAGACAGAGTACACAATTCATAGATATATTTACTATCTGAAAGAAACCCAGCTACATAGCTCAGAGTTAACATACCTACTTTGAAAAATATGCAATAACCAGCAGGAAAATTACTGAAAACACATCTTAAGCCTATTTCCATTCACATTGTGTCTTTTCATAGCACCCTCTTAACTATGCTACAGGAGGTTGCACTGTTACCTCAGATTCCAGTTCACCTTCTCCCTGTGTCTGCAAGAGAAAGGCAAAGTTGATCAACAAGAAAATTTGTATTCATCCACCAATCACAGGTAATATGTTTCTTAATTCTGAAGCTATGTAAAAACACAAAGTAGGGGCAGCTATAGCAATTTAACAAGCAACAGTGATTCTCACTTTCTAAACATTTCAGGTCACGTACTGTCTCTTTTTTCGGATTATAAAAAAATCACAACAGTTTGACCATGTAGTAGTTGAGCAAAACTTTATCTTCTTTCCTCACTTAGGCTGCTGCAGCTGAAAACGCAGCCATAACCCTAACAAACACCATTCTGGCACTAATTAGACAATGCACAAATAGATTCTGTTTAATAAGAATTTTTTTTCATGCACGTTTTTCTCATGCACTCTGAGAGCCACAAGGCGGGGGAGGTCAGGGGTCATAACCTTTATTAGCCCAACTTCTGCAGGTGGGAAGGACACGCTTGGAACGTCACAGCACGCTCCTCTGGGGCCGCAGACAGAACCACAGTCCGTCAACGCAGAGCCAGCGCCCAAGCTCTGGGAGGAGCTAACCCCTGGAACCCCACCCTGCGCGTGCCGGTTCGTCGGCTCTGAATCCTCGCGCTGCTACGACGCGCGCCCCAGGAGCGAGGGGCGTGGCCTCGGCTGCACGATGAGGTAATCGGCCCTCAAACTCTCCCGCCCAAAACTCCGCCCTTGCGCGCTCTGGCCAATGGGCGGGCAGGGGAGGAGTCGGCCTCGCTCTGGTTTCGGCAGCTGCTACATAACAGTCTCTGGGGGGGATGGTCCTTCCCTTTTTCCTGCGGAGCGTCAGAGCTGGTGCCTCGAGTGCGGGTGAGTTTGGGGTGTTCTGTGCCCCCGGAGCGGGGAGGGAAGAGGCTGGGCTGGTCCGGTCCGGTCCCTGTTCTCGGGAGACTTCGCTTTAGGCTTGTCCAGGAGTTCTTGCCGCGTTCCCCCCGCGGCGGGCGGAGCGGTCAGCGCGGGCCGGCTGCACCTGCCGAGGCCGGGTTGCGTGACCCGCGGTGGCGGCTGGATGAAGGCTGCGGAGACTACAAATCCCAAAATGCACCGCTCCCCCGAGACGCCTCGTGCCCGGGGCGCAGTGCATGCTGGGGTTGGTGGTCCGCTGCGCCGCGCAGGCCGGGCGCGGCAGCTCACAGCGAGGCCGCGTGATTTGGCGCGGCGGGGCTGATGTGGCTGAAACGTGGCTTGGGCCGTACGTCCCGGCCGCTGCCTCGCGGAGCGGGTGCGGGGTGCTGCGTTCGTGGCGGCGCCGCGCGCTGCCGCGTGGCGCGGCCCGAACGCGGTGTCGCGCGCCGTGCCGCAAAGGGCGCGCGAAATAAACTTGGCCGGGACAGCGGTCTGCTGCCGAGCAGTACCAGACAGTTCGCCCCTCTTCCTCCTGTTCAGGGCTGGAGCTGTTCTCCGCGACACCCAGCAATTAGTGCTGTAAGCAAAACGGGCCTTTGTATGTTCATCCTCTCTGGTCCTGTGAAACTGATCTGTTACTGCTCCGCTTTATGATGTGTGGAGTTCGCACTTGCCCAGGCATCCGTATCAATCCTGCCACTTTCCTGCAAGTGTAATACGATACTAGTAGCTGTGTGTGCGTGGAATAAACTTGCTTTAACTATGTACGTGTGTTGCTGTAGTGCTATTAAGTTGAAAATGTATTAAGGTAGAAATTTAAAAGTATCTCTGAATGAAACTGGTGAAAACCATTAAGGAAATTAAAAATATAACAGAGTAGCATTGGATATTGACAGTTACATATCTGATTGATTGCATTAATCAGTTTTAAGTGGGCTATTTCATGGCTCCTCAGTGGCTATAAATGAATGCTATACGCTGATAGCTTGAATCCCTTACTCCTTATGGCTGTTGAAGTATTTAATGTTGAAATCCCCTTTTAGTACAATTGTACAGTCATGACTCCTACCCAGTATAATTTAGTGGCTGATGCTTGAATTACTATATCTAAAAACCAGAGCAGTACACAAACTGAAGTCAGCTGGGAATCTTAATTTGCAATATTATAAATTAATCTTTAACTCTAGGAATTTGAGACTACAGTCAAGATGAGTTCCGCATATTGGAGTTTGTCAAACTTTATGCGTGTTGGTTTTTTTGTGTTTTTTTTTTTTTTTATTCCCCCCTCCAAACTCTGATATCTCTTCACTCACTTGAATTGGCCTAGTTCTCTTGTATGTGGAACTGGCATGCTAACTCTAACAGCATCAGTGCACGTGTAATTCTAGCTGTACTGGGACTCTACATACCTGAGGTGTTTGACAGGATAAAAGACTGCCAATTTACAGTTCTAAACCACTGCTCCTCAGTTTCCCTTCCGTTACAAGCAAAGAGTACTGTGAATGAAGGAAGCTCTTCAGGAGACTTCAGATAAGAGATGGAGCAGAAAGTAGGTGGATGTTACTCCTGCTTCCCTTCTTATCTCTTCTGGAAAAATACCTGAGCAGTGTTGTTTCTGGAGGAGAGGGTGGCAAAGGAGCAGCAAGCCCAGAGTTTCAGCAGCTGAGGCTCTCTGGGCTCCTGAAGGACAATGAGGGGTGCTACAGCAGCAGCCTTAGGAGAGGAAGGGCTCCAACAAGCAATAATTGGGAGGTGGTTGCATTGATTTGGGAGAGTAGGATGGGCAGTGTTACAAGTGTGTATGGGCTGCTTTGATTGAATATTGAGGCAGCTGGGGAAACACCAAAATGTGGAACCACTAGTGTGTAAGACTTTTTTGAATTAAGATTATTCAACTGCAACAGGACACCCTCCAACAATTAATCTGTGAGATTGCAGGGTTTGAGATGCATAGTTGAAACATCCTTAATTAAGTAGATTTTTACTTGTCAATTATGGTGTGACACACACCAAAATACAGTATGGCTATTCCACATTTTATTATTTTTCACACATTTTTGTGACCTGTCAATTGGGAGATGGGAATGTTGAAAGGCATAGAGAAGACTCAAACAGCCTCTCAGAATTTGCAGAGAGCAGGAACCAAGGTATAAGCACAAACTTATGTTTTAACAAACATTTTACATAATAAAACAAATATTTAAAAGTTGACATGTCCCTTTAAGCAGAGTCACCTAATTTAAATAAAACTCATTAGCCACTTTTGTTAAACCCACTACTCTTGTGTGTAACTCAAGATTATGATATCTGATGTATTTTTTTTTTCATGTTTTGGTCTTTGACAATGTTTTTTGTGTAATCAGTTGCCATGTTTGTGCTGGTCTTTTACACAGCAACAGAACACTTTTTAAATCTGCAAAAATTAGCTTGGGGAATAAAGACTAGTTGTAAGATGAAAGTGCTTTTAACATTTCTTTAACTGTCTGGATTTTTCAAGTAGATAGTGCATAACTAGTGCTGTCACAACTTTGTTTATTCTAGGAACTATGGAGATAAACTTTATGGTGATATCCTGGAAGTTGTGCAGAATAATTAAGGTATGACTCTGAGAATGTTTCGAGTTTGGTTGGGCTGGAAAGGGCACAGTATTTTTGGGTTTGGTCAAGATTGAACACTCCAAAGTGCTTCAGTTTCATAGAACACTCATCACATCTTCATCTATTTGAAAGTAATTCCCTCTTGCAGTATGTGCCAGAGCGTCAGTTACTTTGTCACAGTATTACTGGGTAGAGCCAAAAGAAAAGATAGTTACAGTAAATTACTGGACTCATTCCACATAATCTTCTATTTGTTAGTCCTCCAGCATCTTACTGCTTCTGCTTATCTGTTCTCAGTAGATGAAAGCACTTTGGTGCTATTACCAACACCGTACCCTATGTTCTGGACTCTAGAGCATCTTTTTATCCTGGCACTGTTTTTTGGTTTTAGACCTGTTCTACACCTAAAATTTAGGTCAATCTAGCTACATTGCTCAGGGCTGAGAAAAATTTCACACCCTGTGCAATGTAGTTAGGTTGACCTAACCCCCCGCTGTAGATGGGTTGACAGAAGAATTCTTGCATTGACCTATTTACTGCCTTTTGAGGGGATGGACTTATTACATCAATGGAAAAACTCCATCTGTCACTGTAGTAAATGTCTACACTACTGAGGTATGGCTGCAGCTGCGGTAGTGCTAGACATACCTTTTAGGGTTAGTATGTGAATTAGCCATGTGAACTAAGCCAGGTAGTTCTGTCATCTGCAGTAATTAGGGTCTGGATCCTGCAAGTATCTGAGCATGAATAGATATGATATGTCTGATATGTCTTGGCTTTTCAGAAATCCCCTGTCATTGCATAGGTAGACAATAATTCAGTTTAACATAATATACAATATTAATTTTGAGTGTCCATAGACTAGATGTAAACTTTTTCTGACAAATCAGCTGAAGCTTTGTTGTGACTGGCTTAGATTATAAATTCTTTGGGGCAGGGAATGTTTTACTCTTGAAAACTGGGTTTTTTTTCTTTTTTTTTAAGATGCAATATGACAGTGTTGTATAACCACAAAGACAGCATAAGTATTCCTATATTATAAAACTTGAATTTCCTATTGATTTTTCTACATCAGAATCTGACCCTTTTCTGTTTAATTTTAACTGCAGCCCTTCATGAAAACACAAACAGTTCTAGAAGACTATATGATGTACAATTGTGGATGTTCCTGAATGTTTAAGAAGTATGTTTGTGAATGGTCAAGTGGAGGAATAAATATGAAGATGGGGATAAATGGACTGGCAAAAATCTAGACTTTATTGCATTGATTTGATTTAATTAATCCATATTTAACTAAATAGTTAAGGTAAAATTGTTACTTTCAGTCCTGTGAAGTATCGCATGGTCTATCTTGATATTGTGAACAGTTATTCATGGGAGTAAATGTGGTGATGTAATTTATTTGGATTGTTTAAGACCAATACTGTGGGAAATTGTAAACCATATCCATTTGTGAAGTGGCCCCACTAGGCTTTTCAACCATGTTAACTCATTGTCAATTAACTTTGAATTATCTAACTCAGGATAGAAGTTTAGTGTTCTCAGACTCTTAAGAGGGTGAGAACAAAAATGATCTACTCAGATTTTTGTTGGTGGTGAATTCAAATCTATCACAGGAAAATGAACATATATTGTGGTGTGCAGTTTTATTAAAGATTATGCACACTTCTATGCAAATTAGCTGTGGTTCTCAGGGTCTTGGCCAGTGGCCCTGAGTGGTGCAAAACTTGGACCACTTTTTTAATAGAATTTTTATGCTGGTTAACAAGAGTATCTAGTTTTTCCCCTTCCTGACAATGCTTGAGGGGAAAGTAACTTGTTCTGTTAGGTCACTTTCAGAATGCTGTATTATGCAATATTTATTAGTAACACTTTAAATGGTTGGTTTATCCTTATTTCTAGTGTGACTTGTTAGCAAGTATCCAGTGGAGAATGAATGAATGAATGAATAACTGACAGCGCAGTTGGGATATAAAACTACTTGCGACTCTAGTGCTACTAAGACAGGTACAATTGAAAAATACACTCTTCTGATGATATTTTGACACAATACAGTATACTAATCTTCAAAGTACTAATACTTTTCAAATACTGTAAATCGTGGGACATAGCAAAGTTATGGAGTAAGCTGTCTCTCTGTCAATTTGAGTAGTCTGTCTTTTGAACTACCTATACATTCTTGCCTTTTTTCTATAAAAGAAGTGATTTTGATTATTTCTAGCTTATTAAGCGGTTCCAATCTGTATTTGTGTTGTGGGGTTTTTTGTTTTGTTTTTTTAAATCAAGATAAGATGTCTGTTAAGTGCTTTCTTTTGTCAGGACAAAAATAGTATACTGATACTTTTCTTGATTTTAAAGAAGTGGTTTTTTTTTCCCCCTCCAACAGACTCTGTTGTATCTAAGTTGCAGTGCCTTGTATTGATAAAGGTATTTGGCCCAAATGGAAAAAGGGAACTGTTCAACTTGTTGAGAAATAATTTCATTCTAGGATAGCATCTAAACTGAGTTATAGTTCTCACATGTTCATTTTGGTATAGTATTCCAGTATACCAAAAAGTGTCTAATTTTTAAAGTGGTCTATCAGTGATGAACCTATCCCGAACCTGACTTGCTGATGAGAAACTTTATACGGATCTGGCTTCTGAGATGAGACCACCGTAGAAGAGTTAACCTGGTTACACCACTGTTCTATGCACTACTTAGACATTAATGTTTACTGTTACCACTAGAAAAGTATGTCAATTGATGCAGTTACTCAAACTGGTTTTTTTTTTTGTGCTGTACTAGCTGTACATGCAGTCCTATGTAGTAATCACGCTTGGGGGCTGTACTGCACTGATCGTGATACATTGATGTCTCAGAACCTATCCCAGAATTCCTGGCAAGGCTTGTTGGTGTGCTGCATTCTGGACACTTTGCTCAGGATTCTTTTGGCAAATCAGGGAAATTCTAGTAGGACGGGTCAAATCCCATAATTCCCAGAACACTCATGGTAGTGAAGAATAGAGACTAGGCTGAGATTTTTCAAAAGAACTAAAGAATTATCAGTGGTATTTGTTCATCAGAATTTCTCTGCTTAGTCAGGAGGTTTGAAGATTAGTTAAAATACAGTCCTGTTGAGTATGTGTGCATAGCATTGAACCAAATCAGGAGGAAAATCCCTATGGCAGACAGCTTGCCTATATAGAGGCCAAAAGCATGGGTAGATCCTTAGGGACAAGACCAAATTGACCGGGCTCTGTAGCACAACTACTGGGACCCTTGTGCTGGCATTTATACTTTGTCCCACTTTCAGGAGCACATCAGAGAGATTTCTGAAACTAACATTAATAAATAAAACCCCAATATCAAATTTCTGACTTGGTGTAATCCATACTACAATAGTAATATTTTTCTTCCTTTCTGCTTTGGATGAGGGTGTTTTTAATCTAAGGGAAAATGCAGTCCCAATGTAATTATCACAGTGGAAATGGGATGGAGTATCTGAGTGGTGGACATAAGGGTAGGATGTTAAGATGTGACATGAGACACAATTTGGCCCAAGTGTTTACACATAAAGTAATTACATAATCTTAATTTCCTGTGCAGTCAACTCATGCATCTGGACAGGTAGCAGACTTGTGGGAAATGTGTCACATCCTCAACACAGTTGCTCTAGGGACACTAATAAATGAACATAATACCTTTGGTAGTATTCAGTTTCACCAAACTACTGTGCAATCTGTCTTGTTGCAGAGTTCTCTGAAGGCTGACTCAATATTAAAGGTATGTATTCTAATAAAGGTGGTTGATGAAGTATAAGTAATTCTGGTCTGATCAATGATGATACTATCCCGAACCTGATTCCTTGATGAAAAACTCATATATACGGATCTGGCTTCTGAGATTAGACAACCATGTTGCATATTGCTTTTTCTAAACACTAGAGCTGTGTGACAGTAGTATTTCAAACAAGTAGATTTTGTTTGTATCCACATTTACTGTTTTTCCACAAGGCATGATTATTGCCTTTATTTTCTTCTAAAACTGCACTGCTATTCCCCACTTCAGTCTGATTTCTGAACTTGTGGTGATGCATGGACTGTTGCATGATCGGTGGCTCATTTTATGTACTTAAATGGTATTTGGTTTGTGTGCTTTCTTTTCTAATAGGATATAATTTATTGTTCATGAAATATTTGATATTTCAATCCAGGATGAGGCCACTTCAGTTTGCATTTCTGTTGCAGTGATAAAGATTAAAATGCATTGAATACCTGGACAGTACAATGAAAGTGGCCTGGATGTAGGCCTTTAATTTAGTAATGCTGGCTGTTTATGCCTTTTTGGGATTTTTATTGTTCATCATTGGCTGACAATTAATTTATTCTTTTGGGAGTTCCCTGCAGTTCTAATCTCTGAAGGATAGGAAAACAGGAATTTAGTAGTCTCTAGTGTCATGATCACATTTGTTGTTGTTTACCCAGCCTTACAAAGGTGCCAAATTATATATGAGCAAGAAAAGTAGATCTTTTAGGATAAGAAAGATGTGTAATCATGGTGTTATACTTTCAACTCCACAGTTTGCAGAATGCTTATACTGATGTAGTACATTGTTAATACTACATCATAATAAGACTTCAATAAGAAAGGGTGAACAGATGTTGGATTTGCACATTGAATAATGTTGGCACATTTCCTTGCCTAATCTAAGAATTAAAAATGAATGTTTTGATTTACTAACTGAATCTTGTTTTGAACAGTGAAATGGTGGAAAATGTACAAGCAGATGCATTTAGTTACGCAGGTATGTAATTGAAAAAAATGCACCCTTTGTTGAAAAGTGCCTTGTATTGGTAATTTTGGGTTTCTCACTTAGCAGCTATCTATAGGCTTAACTTGGTCAGGTAGCTGATTTCAATTTGTCCTAAACTGAAAGGACATCCCTCCTCTTTCCAAGGCCCTTCATATGTCAGTAATCTTAATTAGCCTTGGAATCAATCAACACTGTTCTTTTCAAATCTGTAGAGGTCACTCTGAAATGTCAGTGTGCCTTATTTCTATGGGCTGAGCATATTGCTTGCACTGTTTTTTTGTTTTTTTAACTTAAATTTATGAACTAGAGAACTTGTACGCTTCTAAGTATTGCACTTTAAATGTGAATTGAATTGTAATTTATTGGGGTTTTATGATCCTATTCTGAACCTGATTTTGTTGCTGAAAAACTCTATGGATCTAGCTTCTGAAATAAGATCAAAAGATATCATAGGCAATACTAAACTTTAAATTTGTCTGTTGGATAAATCTGCCAACTATTTAACCTTAAAGGCACACTTTCAGGTGGAATAGCTTCATTTGCTTGAAAATAAAATGTAAAATGTCTTGTAACATTTTTTTTCTTTTGTGGATTCAGTTTCTCATGTAAAATAAGCTGTTTTATTTAGTTTGTTTTCCCTTTTTAGTGATGAGGTGGAATTTTTGTATCACCTGACAAGTGTGGATGGTATCACTGGAAGAAGTCTGACACCTGAAGATACTCACAAACCAAGATTTTAACGACAACAAAAATTTACCAGGTTTATGCTTCTGAAATAGTTTGTGGAATTGTTTGGTAGTTAGTATTTCTAAAATGTCACATGGCACAGAACCAGTTGGTTTCCACCTCTTTTAAAACTGAGCAATCATGTTTTGTGGAAATCTGAAGGTTTTGCCAAAAGTGAAGACCCAGCTCCCTCTACTGAAACCAAAGCTGTCTCATAATAGGGAAACTTCATGTAGAATCAAAGAGAAAATTCAGTTTTGCTAGAATCAGTCAGATTTAACATCTTCTGTTTTCAGACATGACTTCTCTCAGGAGATTATGGTGGCTGAAGGGAAATAGAACATACTTTAAAACTTTTTTAAAAGTGTAGCATAAAAATTTCTTTTCCAGTCTTTATCAGGAGAGGCTCCCCTGCTCAGTAAAGACAATATTAAGGGCAACAAACAATAAGCTTCAGAAGCTGGGTGGAAAAAACTCCCAATGGCTAGCCGGTCTCCTGTGAAGGAAATAAAGCACACTTTGCTATTACTGGGGGAAAAAAAACTTATCTCTAACAGTAATAAAATAATAAATGAGCAATGGAAAACCCAGCCACTCCATGAAAAAAGAGAGAGTACTAATTAATGCAGAAAATCATAGTAATGAGTCTTCCCCCTTTTGAGTACAATATCATTCAGGAAGTGAAAGGAAGATCAGATTGTGGCATTAATCAGTGAAGGCACTGAGGAAGCAAAAATATAAGACATTTGTAAGAAAGCAAAATTCAAGACTCATGGTAGGAGTTGTGGTCACAAGAGAAAATGAGGCTTAAACCACAACCTGGGTTCTGTTTACGCTGATAGGAAAAGAGAAGTAAGTTTGTTTTTTATATGCACCACTGCCCAGCCGCATGAAAAGACCAATGTCATTGGTGTGGAACTTTTTCTCTTGATCAGAAAGATGCTAGCAATGCATGTTTTTTGTGTGGAAAAGAGGTCAGTAGAGGGAAGAGGCAGGGCACACACATTGGGGACTTGTGGTTTCTTAAAAAAATGTGGGAGAAACGTCTCTGCTGCATTCAGTCCTAATGCAGTAAGGAAAGAGGTGGAGGAGACAGGTCAAACATCTGATAAATTGCAGTCCACAAAGGCTGCAGTGAGTGGTATAACATCCAGTATGTCCTTTAGTATCACCCTCAACCCTAGTGTTAGGCAGGGAAGCAGAATGAAAGAGTGATTCACAGGCGAACTACTCATCAAATGATGACCTACACTTAAAGACACTTTTCAGAGTATAAGAAAAACCATCCTATCTCCATGCTTAATACAGAACTGGCAAAAATGCTAGCTAGGGTGCTGCAGCCCTTTTCATCTCTCAAGGTAGAGGGCTTTCAGGCACTAATGGAATACACCATTCCCAAGTGGCAAATACCTGGGAAAACCTACTTTTCAGCTAAGGCAATACCACAATAGTACAAAACTCTCCAGATAGCTGTGTCCACGGCATTGAGGATGTCAGAGGTGAGGAACATCCGTCTGACCACTAAAATGTGGGATAGTGGTCAGACCAGGGGTGGGCAAACTTTTTGTCCTGAGGGTCACATTGGGGTTGCACAACTGTATGGGGGGCCGGGTAGGGAAGGCTGTGCCTCCCCAAACAGCCTGGCCCCCACCCCCATCCAAACCCCATTCCCTGTGCCCTGACTGCCCCCAGGACCCCTCGCCCCCTTACCATACTGGAGCCACCCACACTGCTGCCAGGAGTGGCGGGCCAGAGCATGGATGGCACAGTGTGCTGAGGCTGTGGGGAAGGGGCTGGGCAGGACAGTCCCGCGGGCCATGGTTTGCCATGACACCTCTGGGTCAGACCATGGACTGTGTGTGTATCAGCTCATTGAGTATCTCTTCCTCTTCAGTTACCTGTGGCAGCAGGTAGCCAGACCCTTTGGCCACAGACTACGGCCTGTAAAACTATTTTCCGTTTTGAAAAACCCTGCAATCCGTTGTGTATTGGAGAAACTGCAGAATATTTTTGCAGAATGGCTTTCCCCTTGCTCACTTTTAACAGGGTTTATTACTTCTGATAATGGCATATACCACACTAGTCCCATTAAGGAAGGGGGGATACTTCCATGTGCCATGCTTTGTACAAATTCTTGATGCAATAGTTCATTACTGAACAAAGATGTGAAACATGCACATAGTCTGCAGTCACTTCAGCCATTCCTTTACAGCTGCTTCTACTTTACAAGAACTGCAGCAGTAAAATGGCCTTCCATTGCACCAACTCAAACACCATGGGCTAGACCAGTGGTTCTCAAACTTTTGGACTGGTAACCCCTTTCACATAGCACGCCCCCTTATCAATTAACACTTTATATATTTAACACATTGTAAATGCTGGAGGCAAAGCAGGGTTTGGGTCGGAGGCTGACAGTTCTCAACCCCCGGTTTGAGTACTGCTGGGCTAGACAAATGGAATTCCATTCTCTATGCTTGAGCAATTACTGAGGCAATACAAAGCTATTAGTGACTGCAGTGCCTCAGAGGTATGAAGGAAGCAATCTGTTTCTAACTCTTCCACAGTAGAGTTTTAAGAAAAGCCTGTGTAGTATGCGGAGAACTTTTAATGAAACTTTCAAATGGGGCACTGAAAAGATGCTAGTCTTAGCCAAGTCAATCTGCTCATTTGCCTCCTAGAGGGGAAAAAAGTGCCACCTGCAAGAACAGTTTAGAGAAGTGGATGATATTGCAGCAGTATATTTGGTAAATAGTATTTTAGCCATTCTAAAAGAAGGCTCATATAATTTATATTAGGGGGTCTGAGGGGTACATTCTTGCTTTAGATCCATGATTTAAATGTACATTACCAGTCTTTCTCCCAGGGGGTGAGTCTAATACAGAATATTACCAAAATGTGTTCTCAGATTCAGTTGCTAAATGTGTTTCCACTAGAACTGGTGAGAAAACAAGCTCCTCTAGCATCAGGTATCAAATAGAAGGAAGTTGGAGCATATTTGAAAGATTTCAGTGTTCAGAAGGTGAGATCTTTTCGGGTACCTCACAGGCATCACACTCCACACATTCCAAAATGTCACTCTGGGATTTTCTCCTTGATCTAGATTAGATCCTGCATCTCTGATTATCAAAGGGTGGAGGCATATCTCCAGGAGCAGAATTATTTTATACAAAATGATGAGCCTTTGATTTCCTGGCTTCGTAAGAGAAGGATATGGCCAGCACTAAGCATAAAAGCTATGGAATATCTTAGCTGCCTTCCAGTGTGATATTCATAAAAATGAACAAGCATTTTTTGCCACTGGATTACACCTTGGAAGATGACCTGGGATATGGGATTAGAGAGGAGGGACTGGGAAGAAGTGCATGCTGCCTCTAGTTCTTGGGGGGGGGGGGGGGGGATTACATTGTTCAGAGGAAGTATCTTAACTTTTTTAGCATTTGATTTTAATGTGGTATTTTGTGTTCATTACTTTGTGTGGCACAGATACAGGGTGACATTTGATATAAAGGTAATTAAATGTAAATCATGGCAGAGTTTTTAATGCACAACAAGAAAAGTCAGTCAGTTACATGATTTTTATAAGATTGCCGTTTAACAAGATGTAAGACCTTTTAAACTTAAGTTGCTTTGTAAATGAAGCATTAAAACATTACATGCATCAAGCAAAACTTTATACTGACATCCTGTACCAATATTCATTGGATTTGAATGCTGAAGTCTGTAGCAAGCCAGGAAATGAGAAGTTAAAGCTACATTACTAAGTTTTATTGAACTTTTGCCTTTAATACATGTGAGAATAAACCATATACCCTTTCTCAGATTTTTTTACCTTCATCTAATTTACAGCCAGGCATGGAGGGGAAAATGGAATGGTGCTGTATAAATTCCTTGGTACCACTTACATTGTTTGCTTTTCCAGGATGAGGCAGGCACCTGCACCCTCTTCAGGCAGGGACATTCTACTCTTGTTTGTAAGTAGGCTAGGAAGGATTTGACTGAGGGGTAAATATTGGCAAACATTGATTTCACTATTTATATGGATAATAAAAATTCACAGATAAGCAGTATTTTTCTTATAGTGCCAGAGCCCCAAGTTTGATTTAAGGATATTAGTATCTTTTAAGATAGTGTTAATAGGTGTGGTTATAAACCTCTAACTTTTTTCATCTCAGTGTCTGTTGTCATTAAAAATAATTGAAACCTGTGTGCAGTCCTTTGTGCAGCTGAACTTAAAACTGGTAAAAATGAGAATGGGATTCATCAAATTCTGTATGCGCAGCAGCTCCTTCCCTAAGCTAGGCTGTGGGAGATGCTGATAAGGAATGTGGTCTATGGACAAGAATCTGTCTCCTGGTGTCAAACAGTTTAGATTCCCCAAGCTGTTTCTTGTGAATATTAGGCAACTGAACACAGATGGGGAAGTGGAAATGATGCCTCACAAGTTTTAACGTGGGGGTTAAGAGGGTAGGGAGAAGGCAGACCCACATTCAATTTCATCTTCTGCCTGACAGGAAAAGAGGATTAGAAGAGGGTTCTTTGCATGTTATGGGAGAATTTCCTAACCACTAAACTGGGGTTACTCTGAGAGAGGTCTCCCTCAGTGAGTCTTAGTAAAGCTGTTCTGCTGTGTAGATAGTCATTGGATAATGGAGAGTAGGCCCTTCCTTCTAACTCAGGTGTGGGTGCCCTGAACATCGGGCTGAAAAGTCATTGGGCTAGAGAGTATCTTACATTCAAACAGTTTCAGGCATGCTGGGTGGAGAGTGCCCTTCTCCCCTGTAGAGCAGTGGGGCTTAGGTAGGATCCACGTGTTCAGACACCTAGTGATGCTGCAGTGCATATGCTTAGAGCCAGAAAGTTAGGTGCCTAAGAAATTTTTGCAGCACAAATTTAGGTGTCAAGTGATGTTAGGCACTAGCTGAGCAGGGGTTTTGTGGATTCCAGTGGGGCCTAAATCTGATGTTTAGGTACTTTGCTATCTTTGGGCATCTGATCCTTCAGTGCCTAGCACAAAGCTTGATGATGGGGCTTTGTGTTGGGAAAAATGTTGTCCTCAGACGTTATCCATTAAAGTGATACATTCCCAGAGTGAAGGTGGAAACTTAGAAATGGATTTGGTAGAGTCTAGGTAGAAATAACACTGAGTAAGAAGCAAATGGAAATAAGACATTGCATCAAATGCCAATGGCCTTTGTTTTCCTCAATTGGTCTGTGGCAGACTGCCTGTTCCATTCTTTAGTCTAGTTAAGCTATTCCATTCTTTAGTCCAGCAGTTTTTGAAGCTTGGGGCTAAGGCCAAAATCATTTTCACCCCCTTCCCACCTCAGAAAAGTCACTGGGCAACTCCTGGGACCTACAGCAGGAAAGTCACACTCATGCAGGGGTGAGAATTTCATTTTCCATTATGGGCCATGCGCTGGAATATAAATTTGCTATATACTCCCTTTAACTCCAAAGCAGTATTTCTGTTGATGTTAGGGGGAGGTTTGCAGAGAGATAAACTACACCAAAAAAAGGCCCTTATGTAATTAAACTTACTTACCCTGATCTGTACAGTACTTCATTGCTGTACTCGACATTAAACAAAACTTACTGTTAGAACAAATGCTTTTTCTGCCATTTGTTTCTCTTCCTTCCCTATCTTCCCCCCTCTGCATTTTCTTCCTTTCCTACCCCTTAAAATTAAATACTGCATTAAAGTGTCATCAGGGGGCTTTTTGAGCTAGTTCATCTGGACTAATTGGGGCATGGAATCCACCCTTTTAAAGGTATGCTGCATGTCTGAACTATACACATCTTATGGCAGCATGTGAACTAGCATAATTAGGAGTGTAGATAGTGAGGCACTGCTTAGGGGAGTGAAGATGCACCTGAATACTGTAGGTATGTGGCTTGCATAGCCAATCAGTACTTCACCTGCCTGCACACTGTTAGCATAGTATCCTGCTGCCAGAGCCTTTTCCCTGCTACAGTGAAAGGCATTGGCAAAACAGAGCCTCTCACAGATCCCTGCTGCCAGAACTTCTCAGAGAGAGTAGCTACATCTGCAGTATGGATGCAGCTTTTCTCTGCATCGTGTATCTCGACATATTCTACATGCTGCCACAATATATGGAGTGTAGCCATAGCCTACGAGCCATCATTTCAGGCTGCCTGCAAGCTCAGGAAGACAACATTGTGTTGATGTAGCGATTTCATATTTGGGAAGTTTTCTTTGCAACCAGGAGAGGTATAACCAGTTTAAAAAAACCCCCAAAACTTAGTTTCTGCAGAATTTGAATGTCAGGTGTGCTGAGTGTAACTTCCCATAGGTAAGGGATGAAAGAGCTTACTAGTCCTTAAGGTGCCACAAGTACTCCTTTTCTTTTTGCAAATACAGACTAACACAGCTGCTACTCTGAAACCTACATTTTCCTGCAGTTCTTCCCTTCCTCTGATGTCTCTCTCCTACAACTGCTCAACACCAAGTGAAATATGGAGACAATAAGCCTGTAGAACTCGGGCAGCTCTGCAATTTATTTACTTGTGAGCTGCAAGGGACTGGGGAGGACTGATATGCTGCAGCAGGAGTGAGTCCTCTCCCTTCTGATAATCCTCTGCAGCACTTCCACATGTCCTCTACCTTGCATTGCCTTCCCACTCCCATCTTCAGTATACCCATCACCTATAGGGCTGTTTCTGACTGTAACCTCAGTCTTTTAGTCAGAGCAACAATCAGTGCTGGTTTTGTGATTCTAGATGGAGGATAGTTGAGGTTAAGTCATTCTAGCTCTGGAAGGAGGCTAACAGGACCGGAATATGATAACTATTCAGCTTCTAACTGAATAAAGGGTGAAAGTTTGGGGAATTCAAAATAAATCTTTTGCTTATCTTGTAAGATTCCTAAAGAGGGAGAAAGCAGCTGAAATATATGTAATATGTTAAATGAATTTAATTGTCATATTAACGCAAGATAATTCTCACCAATTTTAGCTGCTTCCTGGTTTCTGTACTAGAGTGAGTGACATCACAAGTACCAGAAACAAAATTTTGAAGGAAACATTCCATCCTTAAACCCCATTTTCTTCATTTGCTTTAATTTGTAAGATCACTCCAGGAGATAAATTAAGAACTCCTGCTCTTTGCATTCTATAGGAAAGGGGTGTAATTTTGTTAAAAGACAGAGCAATACAAGTTTGTAAATAACTATATTTTACTCTAATCAAACATGCACAATTAACTTTTTTAAAAATACAAGTTTTGCTAATAAAGCAATTTACATTTAAAACAATTGTTACTGCCAGTATGCTTTGTCTGCTGTATCCTAAACTGCATTTCTTTTATGTGGTCTGGTTTGAATCTGACTCTTCTATTTGGGGAAATACTATCTTCAATTCCAAAGAACAGAATGAAGAAACATTAACTGTTAAATTGTTGGTCTGACACTGAGGGGACATTGGTTAGAAAGAACTAATGCTTCCTATTGCACACATCCTTCACATAAGCTAAGGGCAGACTAGACACTAAACATTTAGTGGGCAAGATCAAGTTAACCCATGAGAATATAAAATTTTAAAATGGTAATACTATAGCAGATACTCACCATGATAAGTTTAATTGCAAAAATCCTTTTATGGGGAGCCATGCCTGGATTCTTAAGAGTTAAATGGAGGTGCTTCTGACAAAAAAGTAGATTCTCCTGTAAGTTCTGATGGTAGTGAAAATACTGAAAAGGGCTACAAAAGAGGCAAAAAAATTGTGTTCAGGTATCCTGTCCAAGAAAGTTTTGAAATCTATTTAAATTTCTGCATTTAACAACTTATTATTGATCTGGAATTGACCTATATCAACCTAATGACCTGATCCAACTCCTAATAGAAATCATTTGGGCCTTGAGCCTCTTTATTTCTGGTTTATGTTTTATAAAGTACATGCTTATTTGATAGCTGATAAGGAGGGCATTCATTATGGTGTAAACTAGCATTGTGTTTCCCCTGTTTTCTATCTAGATGTAAAACCATAGCTCAGAATGGGAATCCTAAGGTCACTTCTTAACTTTCATGTGAGAGAGTAAAGTGTTAATAAAAAAACAGAAGTACTTGTGGCACCTTAGAGACTAATAAATGTGTTAGTCTCTAAGGTGCCACAAGTACTCCTGTTCTTTTTGCAGATACAGACTAACATGGCTGCTATTTGAAAAATAACAAAGTACATAACACTTACATACAACTGCAAATGTACAGCTTTAAAAATAAGGGCCAAATTCTGCCACCCTGATGCACATTGAGTAGTGCCGTACATCATGAATAGTCCCATGGATTGCAGTGACACTAATTCCAGAGGAAGGTTCTTCTCAACATGAGGAGTTACATACAGTAAGATGTTCGCTACTCAGAAGCGTTTACAGTCCTTTGGGTCAATGGAAGATTTGCTGTGATTGAATTTTAACTTCAATATACTTTGTAAAGTAAGCCTAGCTAAACTAGGAAAGTTGTATGAAGTCACTGAATATGTTTTCTGATTAATATCTGCATGCAATATGGAGAGCAACAAAACCACCAATAAAGAGCAACTGGCATTTCTTCGAGTGGCTTTGCATATTCCCATTTCTGGGTAATGCACCGCCTGGTGCAGTCATCTCAAAGAACTTGGGTTACAAGTAAGTAACACTCATTTTCTTTCAAGTTTTGTATCTAATAGTTCCAGAACCCAACATTTAAATAAAATAAATTCCTTTAAAAAAATACAACTTTATCACTTCACATACATATTCATGCTAATTATAATGTGTTGTAGTATAATCTGCATCTGTAATACACTGGATAAACTCCATCTGCATTTTGAGAGTTGGCCACTGTTAGAAGACTGGATACTAGATGGGCCTTTGGTCTGACCCAGTATGGGCATTCTTATATTAGGATAACTTGCCTCTCTAGCAAATTAAGCTAAAATAATGACTATACAGCAAATATCAGAACTATACAATTGTCACAAATTCCATCAGAAACACAGATATATCCTACAAAACAAAAGTATATTGAAAATATTAAGATAGCATCAACAATGGGGGGAAAAAAAACCAAACTAAACCAAATAAGATTTTTCACATTTGACAGGTTTCTTGTCCATGCCACAACCAGGTCTCCAAGCCCTCCACATCCTACAATATCAGTTTCTTCACGTGATTGTATATGTGCATTCCACTCAGTGTCAGTGTGCCCAGCAGTACCCATTGGGCAGCTCAAGCTTCCCTTGCTGCCATGTGCCAGTGCATGCAGGCACAAAAGGAGTAGCTGTCCCTAGCCCTCCTCAGTTCCTTCTTGCCCTAACTGATGAAGAGGGGTAGGAGGGTGGCTCATGGAATGAGCAACAGATGGAGCAAGTTAGTAACCTGTTTTTCTTTGAAAAATTGCACCTGTGCATTCCACTCTTGGTGACTTCCAAGTTTTAGCTGTGTTTTTTGTACTTGTTTTCCCTGTTTGGGGTTTTTTCTATTCACAGTACCGAGATATGTCCCACTCACTGGGCTTCAAGCCATGTGCTTCTTATTCCAGCCTTTTGCCAGTGAATGACCCACACAATAGCTGCCTAAAGTGATTGGAGGAAGCACTTTGGGAAGGACCAATGCCAGATTTGCAGGGATAGGTGGGGTAGGCTGAAATTCCTGCTGATGGAAGTGGCACTCAGGCCACTGTTGGAGCCATCCCACTCTGAGTCGGTACCAAGTGCTACAGTTTCAGTGAGAAGTGCACCTACAGCTTGAGCAGAATCCTGGCACCTTTCTTCCTCGCCCATACCAAGGAAAAAATACAAAGTTTCCAGAGAGGCACTAGCCAGGGAGAAGTCTCCATCCTTTAAATCTGATAAGAGGATTGAGAAGGAGTCAAGCAGAGTGCACCTGAAACCACTCCACCACCAAACTGGTGCCTAAGTCAGCATAGTTCATTCCAGCTTTTAAAGGAGCACTGTTGAGCCTGGTGCCAGAAGTGAAACCATCAACTTTGGAACTGCATCAAGAGACCATCTTGGTGCCAACTACCCCAGAGGTATTTGCAATGCCAAGAAATCTCTGCTTCCTGCCCTGCCCACCAGCAATTCAGCTGCAGTTGCCTGCTTCCCAGGCAGGCAGGTCTTTGGTACCATCCAGGAAAAGCCTGCAATGATGGTATCACTCCACCCATCACCAGCCTCTTGGCATCAGTCCCTGGCACCAAGTGGATTATCCCCACCATGGTCAGAGGTAGGGGACTCTGTCCTCGGACTTGGAAGTGGATTCTTACATCTCACAATCCTGAAGCAGGATCTGCTGGTCTCAGAGATCCTCTGACCTACCAGCATGTCTCTTCAATGATAGCCGCCATGGGAATGTGGCCAGGGCAGTGGGGCCCTGCCCCATACCAGTGGCTGTTTTGGAACCCTTGGGGTTTTCTCCACAGCTTCCAAATCTTCCCCACACCATGCATACTCAGTGCCTTCATCTAGAAGGGCAGAGTCTGTGCACTGAGTGGCTCCATCTCCAGAGTCCAGTACCTTGCCCAGTACTAAGCATGAAAAAGAGGTTCCAGAGGAACAGCTGATAGAAGAGATTTTGCCCCCTCCAGTCTTGGTTTTCTCTTTGTTCCCTCCAGATGAAGCCATTTTGTCTAGGACAGCTCCACCCCTTCCTGATTTTAAAGTTTCAGACATTGTTAACGAGAGGGGCTGCAGACTTAGGTTTCCAGTTTCGAGGAGGTTAGGGAGTCCCTACATTGGCTTGTCCCATTTCCATCTGTCATGAGCATGAGTCAGTTTTGGGTGGGTAAATGGAGTGCCTACACATACTTCTATCTCTACATAGTCAACATAAGATTTGAAAGGTAATTTAGGTTCTTTCCTTCATGATCAGTAAAAGATTTTACAGACCAAATTCTGTCATGAGTTATACTTTTGAAAACCTATTCTCTCTAAATAAAGTCCTTAGTTAAACCTATGTAATCTTGTATCCAATGGGTCTTGGATAGGTGCAGACTAGTTCAGGGTTTTTTCTGCAGATTCTTTTTGTGGGTGTTGATACATGAACTAGGAGAAATGATGGTCTTTCAAATTCCAGGCTTAGGATGCAGAGTTGGCATTAGGAATGAACATAGAAACTATCCCTCTACCAGCCGCATGCCATTTTTAGTCCCTTCTCAGAGCAAAACTCCTATTTAAAAACTGTTGATTACATGCAAAGGGAATAGAATTGCATTCTCTTATTTGGGTCAACTCTTTGCAGTGATAGAAGTAGTAGTAAAAACTTGTGTCACTAAAAGTAAACAGATAAAACTCAGTGGGCTGTGAGGGTGAGTTTGATTAAGATGGTGCCAGTTTCAAATAGAATCATAGAACGGGAAGGGACCTCAAAGGGTCATCTAGTCCAGACTCCTGCATTGAAGCAGGGTGAACTATACTAGTCCAACCCTGTCAGGTGTTGGTCTAACCAGTTCATAAAACCCTCCAATGACAAGAATTCCACAACCTCTCTTGGAAGTCTATTTGAGTGCCTATCCTTATTATTAGAAAGTTTTTTCTAATATCAAACTGTAATAGGGTCCTTAATGGGCTAGGTGGCCTAGTGATTAGCATCCACCCTATAATGGGGGCAGTGGCAAGTGAGCCCTGGCCCATGCACTCCAGGTTCTGACCCAGGGCCCCAGGAGGGTCAACAGCATTCAGCCTCCAAGGGGAGCCTGAGAGTTACCCTTCCTGGATCACTTCCTATTGCTACTTTCCTCCTTCACCTTCAGGTCCCAGATGAGGTAGAAAGAAGAACAAACAAACAGTCAGACCCAACTAGGGTGACCAGACAGCAAATGTGAAAAATCGGGACGGGTGGAGGGTAATAGGCACCTATACAAGACAAATCCCAAATATCAGCCCTATAAAAATCAGGTCATCTGGTCACCCTAACCCCAGCTGGGCTCAGCATATAGTTCTATTTCTTTGGGGAGACTTCTCTGGTGCCTTTGTCAGGAGTCTTCGGAGTAGGACTGTCCTCTTCCCCAGCCTCCCCCCCTTCTTGCTCCCTTTTCAACCCTTTCAAGCCCAATACTGTCCTTTAACCACTTCCAGCCCAGTGTGGCATTTGCATACCCTATCACATTAACCTAAATCTAACTTGCTGCAGATTAAACCCATTACTTCTTGTCCTATTTTCAGTGGAGATGGAGAAGAATTCATCACCATCCTCTCCATAACATATATGAAAACTAATCAGGTCTCCTTTTAGTTGCCTTTTCTAAAGACTCAATATGCCCTGTTGATTTAGTCTTTCCTCAAAGGATGGGTTTCTAAACCTTTTATCATTTTTGATGATTTTTCTGGACTCTTTCCAATTTGCTGATTTCCTAAAGTATGGAACCCCAAACTGGACACAATACTCTAGCTGACGCCTCACTCATGTCAAGTAGATCAGGACAGTTACCTGCCATGTTTTACATATGACATTCCTGATAATACACCCCAGAATGATATCACACTATTGACTCATTTAATTTGTGATCCAGTATAACCTCCAGATCCTTTTCCAGTTATACTACCACCCAGCCCGTTATTCCCATTTTGTAGTTGGGAATTTGATTTTTCTTTCCTACATGTAGTGCTTTGCATTTGTCTTTGATTTTCTTCTTGTTGATTTCAAGCCAATTCTCCAATTTGTCAGTGTCATTTAGAATTCTCATCCTGTCCTCCAGAGTCCTTGCAACCCCTCCCAGTATGGTGTCATCTGCAAATTTTATATGTATACTCTCCATTAATGGAAATGTTGATTAGTAGCAGATCCAGGACAGATCTCTGTGGAACCCCACTAAATACATTCTCCCACCTTGACAGTGAACCATTGGTAACTGGTCTTTGCATATGGTCTTTCAACCAGTTATGCACCCACTTGCATGCTGTCTGGAGCGACTCATGACCATGAGTGCCTACCTCAGGGCAGACGGTCAAAAACAGAGCATACATCACAAACTCGTGGTATGTTCTATATAGTAGAACCTCAAAGATACAACCACCTGAGTTATGGACTGACCAGTCAACTGGACACCATGTGAAACTGGAAGTAACCAATCAGGCAGTAGCAGAGACGGAAAAAGCCACAAATATAGTACTGTGCTAGCATTTTATCTTAAAGGTAGGCACATCTGGGTTGTGCGTCCCCACTCCCTACCCCCACGGGCAGGGAAGCCTCTTACAGCAAGACGCTGGGGCTGCCAGAGCCAGCAGAGCAGGAACAGGACTGGGGTCTGCACAGCTTTCACCCCTCCCCAACTCACTCGGAGGGGGACATGGTATTTTTACCCCCTCTCCCCTGAGTGGAAGGGGGACATGCTCTTGCCACATACACACACCCCTCCCTCCTTGCTGGGAGGGGGGAAAGCTTGCAATCTCATGCCAGCGCTGAGTAGGGAGCTCAGCTGCTGCTGAAGCCTGTCCTGGAATGTCAGCTGCTGGATCTGGAGTCCAAACTGCACTTTGTTCAGAGTTATGAACGTTTCAGAATTACAGACAACTTCCATTCCCCAGATCTATACCTCTGAAGTTCTACTGTAATTAGATTTCACCAACCCAGTAACAAATGTGAATTCCTGGATCCACTACATCAGTCTTACCATGGAGTCACAGACCATCCCCTTAGACTCTCCAGTCTATCTTGCCACCCAGGCAAGCTGAACTTAGTGATAAATAGTCACTTCTAACAAAAAATCATAAAATATTCAGGTTGCTTCCAGTCCCAAGAGACCAGTCACTTACCCCAGGTCAATGGGTACCCTACATCTTACACCAAAGACACCACCTGTAGCCAATCCTGAAATAAAACTATCTACATGTTTATTAATTAGGAAAAAGAAATGCGAGTTATTTACAGCTTAAATATGTAAACAGACACAAATGAGTTGCAATCTAAAACCTCAGTGACAGAATTGTAGTGATTTACCAATTCAAAATTTCCTTCAGGGTGGACCTACGGGTAGCTGTGGGAGATCTCTAGCTTCAGTTTAGCATCTCTGGCTCTGTGAACATTCAAACTGCAAAAACATGCAAAATTTTTCTGTGTCTGTTTTATTTCCTCCATTCAGCCTCCCAAGGCCATAGGAGGAGCTTCCTTGCATGTAGGATTTCCAAGATCCAACAGGGCCATTCACCAATCCGTTGTACAGTAATCCCTCACTTAGCATTGTAGTTATGTTCCTGAAAAATGCTACTTTAAGCAAAATGATGTTAAGCAAATCCAATTTCCCCATAAGAATTAATGTAAATTGGGGGTGGGGAGGGAACTTAGGTTCTAGGGAAATTTTTTTCAGACAAAAGACATTATATACATATACAGTATAAGTTTTAAAATAACTTTAAACAATTTAATGTTGTACTCACCAATGATGATGGTGAAGCTTCGTTGAGGCAGGAGTATAGCGGGGTTGGGGAGCAGGGTCTTGCCCAATTCCACCCGCCCGGCGCTCCTGCTGGGGAGCAGGAGTGCGGTAAGCCCGCACACCTCAACCCTGCTCCCTGACTGGAATGCTGGGCAGAACGAGGCAAGCCCCCACACCCCAACCCTGCTCCTTGGCTGGATCGTTGGATGGGTGGAGTGGGGCAAGCCCCATCCAATAGGCCAGTAATCCTGTCAGAAAAGGATATTGGGTTGTTTTGTATGATTTGTTCTTCACAAATCCACGTTGGCTATTACTTCTAACCCTATTATGATGTAGGTATTTGCAACAAATTATTAAACAATCAATTTGTAATCTCTTTCCAGGTATCAAAGTTAGGCTGATTGGTCTATAATTCCCTGTGTCCTCTTTGTTCTCCATTTTAACGATAGGTGCTATGTTTGCCCTTCTCCAGGCCTCTGGGACCTGACCAATCCTCCATGAGTTCTCAAAGATAATCAGTAATGGTTCCAAGATTGCTTCAGCTAGTTCCTCAAGTACTCCAAGGGATGAATTTCATCAGGTGCTGTGACTTGAATACATCTAACTCATCTAAACATTCTTTAACCTGTTCTTTCCCTATTCTGGCTTGCGCCCCTTCCTTTTTGTTATTTAATATTAATTTTGTTAAGCATCTGGTCATAATTAACCTTTTTAGTGAATTAGACATTAAACACCTCAGCCTTCTTAACGTTATCTGTTATTAGCTCTCCTTCCCCACTAAATAGCGGACCTGCATTTTCCTTCATCTTTGTCTTGGCTCCTAAAGTATTTATAGAACCTCTTCTTATTGCCTTTCATGACCCTTGCAAAGTATACCTCAATTTTGTCCCCGAGCCTTTCTGATTATGTCCCAATATGCTTGTGCTATTTTTTTGTACTCTTCCTTCACAGTTTGTTCATGTTTCCACTTTTTGTAGGATTCCTTTTTTTGAAATTTTAGGTCCTTAAAATGCTCCTGATGGCCTCTTACTATTCATCCTATCTTGCTTCACATCAGGATAGTTGGCTGGTATGCCTGAAATATTGTCTCTTTAATAAAAAAAAAAAAAGCCAGCTGTACTAAACTCCTTTTTCCCTTAGATTTTCTTCCCAGGGAACCTTACCTATCAATTCTCTGAGTTTGTTAAAGTCTGGGGGGAGGGGAGACTCTTGAAATTTCATTTCATGATCACTGTCACACAAATTGCTTTCTACCTTCAGATTCAAACTAATTCCTCCCTGTTCATCAGAATCAAGTTTAAAATGGCTGTGCCCCTGCTTCTTTCCTCCACCTTCTGAAACAAGTTGTTATTGGTACATTCCAAGATAATTTTGTATGGACATTTTGTATTTTGCCTTCTTTTAGCACACTTTATAGTTTACCAATCCTTGTTATATAAATATTGGAAACAGATCATTACAACAGTTAGCATTTGTTTAAAGAGATGTTATACAGGAATATAGCCATCAGATCTTTCTATTTAACTGGGTGTTACCATATTATAGAGTGAGCATCATTACAACATCTGTGTTGTTTCTAGTGATTTTATTAAATTGAGTGAAATCTCTCTATATACACACACACACACACACACACACTTTTAACAGACCAGCTATGTCTGTCAAATGTTAATATTAAAAAAATTGGATAGATGTGCGGGTTTTGTTTTGTTTTTTCAGAGGAAGTACTTTGAGTACTGAATAAAAGGTGACCAAATATCTAAAGTATCTATTTTTTGTCTGTTTTGCTGTAATTGGTGTATTAATTTTTCCATAATTACAACCTTTCCCCCCTTTTTTGTTTTTTGAACCATTCCTCAATGGTTGGCTATTTTTTCCCCACAAGGAGAGACTACCAATAGTAGAGCAGCTACTAGCAGATGAGAGATTAATTCTTCATTTCCTTTGGTGTGACCATTTCTACTAGGATGCCCCAGGAGAATTACCAAAGGATCATTTTGGTAATAAATATCCAACAATATGTGGCACGTGGTTATATATTGCATCCCAATACTCTAATGACTGGACATCCTGCATAAAATCTCTTTCACCATAATTTCACCAACATTTATCCCCATCCAGTCTATACATATTACTTTCCTAACAGATGAGTAGTTAAAGTCCCTCACTACTACCAGATCTTGTGTTTTGGACATTTGTTACTTGTTATAGAAATGCCTCATCCACCTCCTCTTGATTTGGTAGTTGACTGTAGACCTCTATGACATACCCATTTTCCCACACTTATCTTCACCCAGAAGCTTTCAACTGGTCTGCCTCTGATCTCCTTCTGGGTCTTAGAACAAGTTTATATATTCCTGATGGATAATGCAACACCTCCATTTTTTCTCTGCATGTCCTTCCTGAACAAGTTATACCTCTCTCTACCAGTCATGAGATTTATCCCACGAAGTTTCAGTGATCCCATTTAAGTAATAATTTAGTTTGTATATTAAGACTTCCAGTTCTTGTTTATTTTCCATACTCTATGCATGTGTGTATAGACATCTAAGATGCTGAACAGATTCACCCACTGTTTCCCTCTTGTTGCTCCTATAACCCTACTTTAACTTTCTACCCCCACCCCAATATCTAGCCCTCTCTTAAGGTCACTTTTTTAAGACTTAGTTGTGGGCTTTGTCAACTGCCTCCTTTGAACCTAGTTTCAATAAGTTGGCTAATTGGTGTCTGAAGATGCTCTTTCCCTGCTTGGTCATCTCTTTCCAGCAGTCCGCCTTCATAGAACAGCATCATGTAGTCAAGGAAGCCAAAGTCCTCCTGTTGAATTTATTTGCACAGCTGTGCATTTATCTCCAAGATGCGAGTCCCTTTATCCTCGCCCAGGGGAATGGATGAGAACGTCTCTGTCCCAACTCCTACACCTGTGCTCCCAGAGCCCTAATGAGCTGCTCAGGGTCATACCTGGCAGTATCATTAATGTCCATATGAATGAGCAGCGGTCAGAGGAACAGATGAGCCTGAACAACCTTTATGTAACACTGCACACCTCCCGGGACATCATGTCTCCTCCCCTCTCAGAAGGGAGTCCCCAACCACCACCCTACATTTCCTCCTTTTGGATGTGGTGGCCAGGAGCCTCCCAGTCTTGGGGGCAGGTGGCACCTCTTCCTCAGCTATCGGGGTCTGCTCCTCTTCTCCTGTTGCCAGTACAGCATACCACTTTTTGACCTTGATAGACATGGGACCTGTGTGGGAGGGTGGACCACTGTCTAAGGTGGTAAGCAGCCAGTCTCCTTCCCACAGAGCAGCTGCTGTAGTCTTCTCTACTCAGCTATCCTCCTCCATCCTGGACAGTCTCTTTTCAGAGTAGATCTGCACCTTAAGTTACTATATCGCTCATATCTTTTTGTTCCATTCACAGTTTTGTTGCATATTGTCTTTCTTTCCTCTTAGATCAGTCTAACTTTTCTTTCATCCTCCTCCTAATTCCCTCCTTCCATTCCCCTTCCTCTAGCTCCAACCCTCCATGCCGCCTTCTTCTTTCTTGACTCTTCTTTCATTCCCTCCCCATCAGAGGTTTTCTACCGTCATGTTTCAGAGTAGCAGCAGTGTTAGTCTATATTCGCAAAAAGAAAAGGAGTACTAGTGGCACCTTAGAGACTAACAAATTTATTTGAGCATAAGCTTTCGTGAGCTACAGCTCACTTCATTGAATGCATTCAGTGAAGTGACCTGTAGCTCACGAAAGCTTATGCTCAAATACATTTGTTTGTCTCTAAGGTGCCACTAGTACTCCTTTTCTTTTTACCATCATGTGTGTCTCAAATTCCCCTCCCCTCTCTTGTTAGTACTACAAACCGTATTTGGAGTCTTTTGTCCCCAGCTGAAGGCCATTGACCTGTTGTTGGGGTGAAGAGCAAGGGGAAATAGGCTCTTTTTCTCCTTTTGGTCTCTTCACTTCTTGCCTCCTAGTCACTTCTCTTCTTGAATCTTCCATCCCATTGCCTCTTAGGGAGAATCTACCCTCACTTGGTCTCTCACTACTCTTTCTCCTTGAGATCTGAACAATTTCCTTCCTGTCCTAATTATGCTCTTCATTCTCAGCTTCAACCTCCAGGACCCTTTGACTCTCAGTCTGTCCCAGCATTCCCTATGCCATACTTCTTCCATCCCTCAACTTCTAACTCTTTGAGGTTTCTCACTGTCCCAGATTTTCAGAAGATGTTCCCCTGGGTCACAACCTAGGGTTGAGCAGCTGCTTCTTCTACTCTCCCGAGTTTGTAATGAGACAGTTAAAAGGGAGAGAAAGTGGCAGCAACAAGTTGGCTTCTCCATCAGAAGGATTTAAAAAACAACACAAAAAACCCTAAAGATCCTGCTAAGTGAAGCCAGACTGAGCAAGCAGTGCCAGAGTGATGGGACTTCCACCATGTACTCCTACTTCTGGATGCAAAGATCTCAGTGTTGCCAACTCCTGTGATTGTATCATGTGTCTCATGATATTTGGTGTTTTCTTGAACCCTCAGCTGCTAGTTTTATGTAATTAGATGAAAATCTCAGCTTTAATTAGAGAAAGTAAGTTTTTAATCCTCATAGTTGTGGAGAAAAGCTAGAAAAAGTTACCCAAGTGCATCCTAAAGATTCAGGAACCAGAAGGTAAATACAAAGAACATAGAATTTGTTATTCAAAAAAACACTCATGATTTTTAATATAATCTCATGAATTTTTGGGGCCTAACGCATTTTTTGAATACTTGGGGTTGTCAATACTGAGATCACTGTTTCAGTTTCTTATTTTAAACACACACAAGATAAACATTACATGAAAGACTATTACTGTATCTTGGTTACCTTCCTGCGCTCCACACACTAGGCTTTGTGTGTTAGTGTGTTGTGAGAATGCACTTATGCGTTAACCATTTTAATTATCCAGTTAGCATTTATGCATTAATACACCTTTGTACATGGTTAAATAGGGCAAGGAAGGCGAGAAAAGGAAATTTTGATGAGCGCATGCTTTAGCGGAGATGAAATTTCCATTATGATTATTGATGTTATAGTGATGATTAAATGAAGTAGTCATTTAAGCTCTCTCTTCAGTCCCCTTTTTGTATGCAGAAATGTTTAGAAATTTTCTCCTTTTAAAAATACTATTTAGAAATATTTTAATTTATAAATAGTTTACTCTGCAAATGTTTATGCAATATTAAGTTTTTGGTTTTAGTGGCACCACATTTAGAAAAGCCACTTAAGCAGAGCTGATTGACATTTTTGTAATGATTTTTTTCGTCAAAAAAGGGCCTTTATTTAAAAAAAAAAAAAAAAGATTTAAAGCAAATTTTGCTCAATTAAAACTGAAAATGTTTCCCCCTTTCTTCGGCTTTTATCCTTCTGCAGACTCCATTTTCCAGTGGCAAAATTGGAAAGGGGGTGGGGGGTTAAAAGGAGAAATGAAAAGCTGAACATTTTTAGTACAAAAAATAAATTGAACCCCCCCATTAGTTTTTTTTAAACTTCTAAACAAAACCAAACATTTTAAACTTTTTTGAAAATTTTTGTGAAATGTTTATATTTCAACAAGCTTTAATTTAAAGATTCATGAAGGAACAATTAACCTGAACACTGTTGTGATTTTTTGTGTAAGGGACTATCTATCAAAAGACAAGCTGGTTTAGGTGTCAAGATAGATACCCAAGGGGACTATCTGTGGCTCCATGTTAAGATGTTTATAGTGCATGAGGAGTTCACACTTGATGCTTGGTGAAATCTAAGTATAGAACTCACAAGCAGTTTAGGGTTTGTGCCCTATTTTGTAACAGTCTTCCCTGATTTTGGTACTCCCACCCTTGAGCCACTCCAGACAGCTTGACAAGGTCTTTCTATTAGATTGCTGGTAGGTAGACCCATAGCAATCAGTGCATTCCACTCTCCAGTGGTTGGCTATTCTATTTCTATTTACCCAGAAACAGCCAGATTTCTAAAGGGTCTGACTAGGACCTTCCCACTAGTAGTGAAGCCAACAGCACAGTGGGACATCAGTCTTTTACTTCCAGTACTCCCAGGCAACCTTTCAAACTGCTGACCACATGCTTGATGTCTCACTGGTCCATAAAGGTTGCCTAATCCTGGTTACCACTACCTAAGCCAGAGTGGTGGGTCAGGGATGTAGGCAATACCGTTGTTGTGAAAAATGCTATATCTATGCAAAGGATTTTATCAGGTTTTCTGTAAGCGTATTATGGTTTGCGTAAAGATTTCCTCATGCTTTGGTTATGGATCTTTTTCATGCCTCGTGCAATGATTTTATGAAATTTTCAAATATCATAACACTTTAAATACATTTTTATTAAATAATAACCAAGTTATAAGTAAGAAGAATGTTTGTTGAACATGACATGGTGCAAAGTTTAAAAAGTAGGGCAAAATTTAAAAATAACTAAAGTGCTGAGTGACGCATGTTTGTGCAGATGAGGTCACAAACTTATGTCGGTTCTCTGTGTATTGGGGTGTGGGATGGTGAGAGAGGGGCTTGCCCCTTGTAGTTGTCCTAGTATTCACTGTTCACCAGTCCACACAACAAGGAGAAGGAAGGACCTGTAACTTGGAGTTGGAGAAGCGGGGTGTCCCCCAGTGCGAAGAGCTCTCAGAGGGCTGCAGGACATGGGTAGGTTAGGGTGGTGCCGTGAACGTAAGACCACTTTGTTCTGCAGCAGGATTGTCTGCTGTGGCCCTTGACGGTTCCCTGTTTGCCTCTTTCTCCTTTGCATCATGAGAAGGAAACTTTCCCTACACTTTTCTGTCGTCTTCTCCCTCTGCTGGGATGCAGCCACAAGGTCACCAAATGTGTCATCCCCTTATTCTCTCTCCCTTCCCTCACACTTGCTATTCATTCCCCTGATGATAGCACCCCGGTTGTTAGAGACCATGACATGCCAGGTGCTAAGGGAGTGGACAGAGTAAAAGCACAAGTAATTCTTACCCAAATTTAGTCTCCTTGCCAACACTGATAAAATGTTTCTTTTTTTCCCCCTCACTTGAAATTCTAGGCCCAAGGTCTTTTCAGTCTGGGTTGTGCTTGGAGCTAGTAAGAGGTTTTCCAACTTCCTTCCCAATTTATGTAGACCTCTGGGATGGGGGGGGTATTTTTTGTGGGGGACAGTTGGAGAGCAGTTGGGGGCAATTAGTAATTGCATATACATCTCTTCAGGCTTTCAGTAGGCTTGGGGTTGGTTGGTTGATGGGAGTGGGAGAGCAGGGACAGGTAATTAACTGCATGTGCACCTTTGTAAGTTTACCTAATGTTGGAAGACATTACCCTGAGTTGTCACTAACAAGGGGGAAAGGATCTTGGACAAACCAGGAGATATGCCACACTGCTGTTTGCCAGCAGGGTGCCCCCAGAGTTGGTATAGGAGTGAAAGGAAAAAAAAAAAAAAAAATCACAAATTACATAGGCAGTCATGAGGGCTGCATTGCTTTGCAATGTGCAACCCAAAATAGGAGCACTGTCTTTGTATGAAGTTCTCTTTTGTGACACTTGCAGATCAGCATAAAGTGCACTGCGAAATAAATAGAACTCTTCAGTAATTGCTCTGAATCTAAGAGGGACAGCTATGAATGCCTTATAATATCTGACAATCTCAAATTTACCTCATAAAATTGCAAGTCAGCTAAAAGCTAATGAAACTGTGAGCCTAAATATTGCTGTTGCTTTTACTTGTCTGTATCTGCTGCTACAATAAACATGCCTGCCATGCAATGCATTTAATTTTTAACCCACACAGTGCTGCTATTTTCAGTGGAGTGAGGGAAATGCTGCAATCAGCCAGGAAGGAGAAGGAGCAATTAGCAGTATGGGAAGGGGATGCCCAGCATATTTGGTCAATGTTTGTAGGATTTGATATTTTGGAGAAATAAATGGTATGTATGGAGCTTTTGAATTCTCTAGAATGGCTGTCATTTTGAGTATGGGGGGGGGGGGGGGAAGAGAAACTCTGTAAGAAGAGGAGGTGGAGAGAGGGTAGCCAAACAGCAGCACCTTGACAGTACCCGGAACAAAGATGCTTAAATTCCCAGTTCAGATGTATTGTAACATACCACATAATACTTACTGAGAGAGGCTGCCTTCCAGCACTGGCAGGTTGATTCTCCACAAGTGATTCAGGTTGGTTTACTGTCCTGTGATTTGGGGGTCTCATGTAGCACTGTCTCAGTCTCACAGTTTAGCAGGTCTGAGCTGTCCTTTTACATGGTGTCCTGGATGACATCTGCAGCTGTGTTCTTAATGGTGTACGCAGCATATTGTTATTCAGTGGTGGCCCCCTTTGCAAAAATACGGTCTAGCTTCTCATAGTAACTGCAGACCATGTAAACTGTGCTAGACATCTTGTTATTTTCCCTGACATTTCTATAATCCTGCCAGATCTGTGTCTTTATCACAGCCTTCTCTCTAGAGGGCAAGAAAATCCAAGACCTAAGCACAGAATCATACAGAAGTACCATATGAGAGCTATATATAGTTGCTGTATAATTGGTACTGTATGTGATTCCTGGTGTGTGAACTCAACATGAGCTGGAATTGCAAAGGGGGTGCACCTGGCTATATGCCAGTATTTAAATGATCCCAGAACTGAAGAGAGCACACAGATTGAACAAATATGCCAACCCAGGTGTCTGACAAAGCAGTATTGAATAATGGGAGGAGGACTGTCAGAAGTGGAACAGTTGGTTTGAAATGGGGATGCATCTACTTTGTTGAAGGAAAGCATCCTGAATTTCAGTAAACTCGCTTTCAAAGAAGGTTAATTAACACTGGTTGAAACACAAGATAAATCAGAACAAGAACTTTTGTGTATGAATGTAAATTAGTTTATCCAAAAATCCTCAATTTAACCCAAAACAACTTTTAACTGTAGACAAGCCCTGGGCTTGCCTACAGAGGGAGTTATTAAGTAACAGCTGCTATTCCTGAATAACCCAATGTGTGGACCCTATAATTGCAGAATAAGACTGTTCACACATTTGGGTTTGAAAATTAATTAAATCTAATTCAATTATGTATTTAAAAGGGACTGATCAGTGAAAAAGTATGTGCTTTTGTCTCCAGTTGATAAATTTATATTGTAAAAATTAGAGTAATTGACCTAAACCCTGAACCTGCAAACATATGCTTAACTTAATTTGTATGTATAGTCTCATTGACTTAAACCGTAATACTTAACTGAATAAAGTTAAACACATACTTAGTTTGCAGGATGAGAACACAAATTTTTAGAGAGGGATTAAATGTATGAGGCACAGAGTTTGATTTTGTTTTTTAATCAGGTTTATTGTTGCTGTATTTGTTTAGCTATACAAACACACATTGCCACATTTGTCAATCTCAGCAGAGAGGCCAAGGGGTGAATAGATTTGGAAACTGAACTAGCATCTAATCCCAAGAGATGGCTCTTGCAGTTCAAGACTGAGGCAAAGTAGCATGGGGAAGCTTGTGCTGCTGCTAAACCATGCTGTGTCTGTTCTATGAAGCTAGCATGTTTCATCAGTTCAAATATAATTGCGCAAGTGAGCCTACATTTCCAATGGAAATTTGCTCAAGTGAGAAATCATAGAATCATAGGACTGAAAGGGACCTCAAGAGTTCTCCTTGTCCAGTCCCCTGCACTCATGGCAAGATTAAATATTATCTAGACCAGAGGTCTCAAACATGCGGTCCGCGGAGTTATTTACTCCACTGGCAGCCTAGCTCCCCTTACCCCTCGAGCGCGCCACATCCCCGCTCCTCCACCCACCTCCCAGCGCTTTCTGCCACCAAACAGCTGTTTGGTGGCGCTTAGGACTTTCCAGGAGGGAGGGGGAAGGAGTGGGGGTGTGGTGCGCTCAGGGGGGGAGGTGGAGAAGAGGCGGTGCTGGGGTGGGGATTTGGGGAAGGGGTTGGAATAGGGGCAGGGAAGGGGCGGAGTTGGGGTGGGGACTTTGGGGATGGGATGGGAAAAGGCGGGGCAGGGCCTCATGGAAGGGGTGGAGTGGGGCCGGGCCAGGGGCAGAGGGGGCGGCTTTTGTATTTTTGTATGAAAAGGTTTCAGAGATGCAGCCTTCAGGCCAATGTACTAGTCCTAAAGTAGCCCTCGTGGTGATTTGAGTTTGAGATCCCTGATCTATTTGAGTTTGAGATCCCTGATCCATTGCTTCTTGTCCTATCCTCATAGGTTAATGAGAACAATTTTTCTCCCTCCTCCTTGTAACAATCTTTTTGAAAACTGTATTTGAAAACTGTTATCATGTCACCTCTTTGTCTTCTCTTCTCCAGATTAAACAAACCCAATTTTTTCAATCTTCCCTCATAGTCATGTTTTCTAGACCTTTAATCATTTTGTGTTGCTCTTCTCTGGACTTTCTCCGATTTGTCCACATCCTTCCTGAAATGTGGCTTCCAGAACTGGACACAATACTCCAGTTGAGGCAGTAACATTGTGGCATAGAACGGAAGAATCATTTTTTGTGTCTTGCTTACAACACTCCTGCTAATACACCCAAGAATTATGTTTGCTTTTTTGCAACAGTGTTACACTATTCAGTCATATTTAGCTTGTGATCCGCTATGACCCCCCAGATCCCTTTCCGCAGTGCTCCTTCCTGAGCAGTCATTTACCATTTTGTATGTGTGCAACTGATTGTTCCTTCCTAAGTGGAGTACTTTGCATTTATCCTTATTGACGTTCATCCTATTTATATCAGACCATTTCTCCAGTTTGTCCAGATCATTTTGAATTTTAATCCTATGCTCCAAAGCACTTGCAACCCCTCCCAGCTTGGTATCGTCTGCAAACTTTATAAATGTACTCTCTATGCCATTGTGTAAATCATTGATGAAGATATTGAATAGAACTGGACACAGAACTGATCCCTGTGGGACCCCACTCAATATGCCCTTCCAGTTTGACTGTGAACCACTGATAACTACTCTCTGGGAACAGTTTTCCACCAAGTTAAGCACCCACCTTATAATAGCTCCATCTAGGTTGTATTTTCCTAGTTTGTATATGAGGTTATATGTGACAATATGAAAAGCCTTACTAAAGTAAAGATATACCCCATCCACTGCTTCCCTCTATCCACAAGGCTTGTTCCCTTGTCAAAGAAAGCTATTAGGTTGGTTTGAAATGATTTGTTCTTGACAAATCCATGCTGACTGTTATTTATCACCTTATTCTAGGTGTTTGCAAATTGTTTGCTTAATTATTTGCTCCATTATCTTTCTGGGTAGTGAAGTTAAACTGACCGGTCTGTAATAAGAACATAAGAATATAAGAATGGACATACTTGGTCAAACCAATGGTCCGTCCGTCTAGCCCAGTATCCTGTCTTCCAACATTGGCCAATGCCAGATGCTTCAAAGGGAATGCACAGAACAGGGCAATCATCAAGTGATCCATCTCCTGTCATCCACTCCCAGCATCTGGAAGTGAGCAATTTAGGGACGCCCAAAGCATGGGGTTGCATGCCTGACCATCTTGGCTAATAGCCATTGATGGACCTATCCCCCAGGAACTTACCTAATTCTTTTTTTGATCTAGTTATTGTTTTTACCTTCACAACGTTCCCTGACAACAAATTCCACATGTTGACTGTGCATTTTGTGAAGACATACTTCCTTTTGTTTGTTTTAAACCTGCTGCATATTAATTTCATTTGACCCCTGGTTCCTGAATGATGTGCAGGGGTAAATAACATTTCCCTATTCTCTTTCTCCACACTTTTCATGATTTTCTGGACCTCTTTCATATCAATCATCTCTTTTCCCTCTCAGTTGATTCTTTTCCAAGTTGAATAGTCCCAGTCTTTTTAATATCATATGGAAGCTGTTTCATACACCTAATCATTTTGTTGCCCTTTTCTGTACATTTTCCATTTCTAATATATCTTTCTTTAAATGGGGTGACCAGAACTGCATGCAGTATGCAAGGTATGGGCGTACCATGGATTTATATAGTGGCAATATGATACTAATTGACTTATTATCTATCCCGTTCCTAAAGGTTTCTAACAAACATCCTGTTAACTTTTTTGACTGCTGCTGCACATTGAACGGATGTTTTCAGAGAACTATTCATAATAACTCCAAGATCTCTTTCCTGAGTGATTACAGCTAATTTAGACCCCTTCATTTTGTATGTATAGTTGGGATTTTGTTTTCCAATGTGCATTACTTCACATTTATCAACATTGAATTTAATTTGCCATTTTGTTGTCCAGGCACCCAGTTTTGTAACTCTTCGCCATCTGCTTTGGACTTAGCTATCCTGAGTAATTTTGTATCAGCTGCAAACTTTGCTACCTCACTGTTCCCCTTTTTCCTGATCATTTCTGAGTATGTTGAACAGCACTGGTCCCAGTACAGATCTCTGGGGGAGACCACTATTTACCTCTTTCCATTCTAAAAACTGATAATTTATTCCTACCCTCTATTTTCTGTTGTTAATCAGTTACTGATCCATGAGAGGATATTCTCTCGTATACCATGACTGCTTACTTTGCTTAAATGCCTTTGGTGAGGAACTGTGTCAATGGCTTTCTGAAAGTCCAAGTACCCACTGGATCACCCATGTCTACATTTGTTGACCCCTCAAAGAATTATAATAGATTGGTGAGGCATGATTTCCCTTTACAAAAGCTGTGTTTAGTCTTCCCGAACAAATCCTGTTTATCTATATATCTGAGAATTCTGTTGTTTACTGTAATTGCCAGGATCGCCTCTAGAGCCTTTTTTTAAAATTGGCATTATATTAGCTGTTCTCCAGTTAGCTGGTACAGACACTGATTTAAGTGATAGATTACATACCACAAGTAGTTCTGCAATTTCATATTTTAGTTCCTTCAGCAATCTTGGGTGAATACCATCTGGTCCTGGTGACCCATTACTGTTCCAATTTTTGTTCCAAAACCTCCTCTACTGAAACTCAGTCTGGGACAGTTCCTCTGATTAGTCACCTAAAAAAAATGGCTCAGGTGTGGGAATCTCCCTGTGACATCCTCTACAGTGAAGACTGATGCAAAGAATTAATTTAGCTTCTCCACAATGGCTTTGTCTTCCTTGAGTGCTCCTTTAGCACCTCATTTATCCAGGGGCTCCACTGGAATTGTTTGTAGGCTTCCTGCTTCTGATGTATTTGTACATTTTTTGCTGTTAGTTTTTGCATCTTTTGCTATTTGCTCTTCAAATTCTTTTTTTGGCCTGTCTAATTATACCTTTACACTTCGCTTCCCAGAGTTTTTGCTTCTATTTTCCTCAGTAGGATTTGACTTCCAATTTTTGAAGGATGCCTTTTTTCCTCCAACCACTTTGTTTACTCTGTTGTTTAATCATGGTGGCATTTGTTTGGTCCTCTTACTATTCTTTTTAATTTGGGGGTATACATTTAATTTGAGCCTTTATTATGGTGTTTTTGAAAATTTCCCATGCACCATTTCACTTTTGTGAGTATTCCTTTTAATTTCTATTTAACTAGCTTCCTCATTTTCATGTAGTTCCCCTTTCTGAAGTTAAATGCTACTGTTGTGGGCTTCTTTGGTATTTTCCCTCGCACTACTGGTGGATGTTAAATTTAATTATATTATGGTCGCAATTACCAAGCGGTTCAGCTATCTTCTCCTCTTGGACCAGATCCTGTGCTCCACTTTCTATTAAGTCTATTAGGACTAAATCAAGAATTTGCCTCTCTCCTCGTGGATTTCAGGACTAGCTGCTGCAAGAAGCAGTCATGAATAGTGTCTAAAATCTTTATTTCTACATCCCATCCTGAGGTGAAATGTACCTAGTCAATATAGAGGATAGTTGAAACCCCCCATTATTACTGAATTTTTTATTTGTATAGCCTTTCTAATCTCCCTGAGCATTTCATAATCGCCATCACATCTTGATCAGGTGATCGGTAGTATATTTCTACCACTATACTCTTATTATTGAAGCCTGGAACGTCTATCCATTGAGCGTCTGTGGTACAGTTTGATTCATTGAATTTTACTATGTTTGACTCTATGCTTTCTTTCAGATACAGTGCCACTCCCCCACCAGCATGACCTATTGTGTCATTCTTGTATATTTTGTGTCCCATTGACTGTCATCATTCCAGCAAATTTCTGTGATACCTATTATATCAATATCCTCATTTAATACCAAGCACTCAAGTTCACCCATCTTCGTATTTAGACTTCTAGCATTTGTATATAAGCACTTATAAAATTTGTCTCTTTTTAGTTGTCTGACTTAATGTGATATAGTTGAATAGGACTCTTTTTCATTTGACTGTTTCTCTTCAGTTCCTACCTGTATTTTATCTACTTCTGTCCTCTCCTCTTTACTACAATATAGAAAATCACGGTTAACAGATCCTCCTCTATGGACTGTCTCTGTCGTAAACGTGTGCTTCTCCACACCAGACAGCTTTCCTCCAGCACTCGGTTAACAATTGGCCTCTTTAATTTTACATGCCAGCAATCTGGTTGCATTTTGGTTTAGGTGAAGCCAATTCTTCCTGTGTAGGCTCCACCCTTCCCAAAAGGTTTCCCAGTTCCTAATGAACCTAAACCCCTCCTCCCTACACCATCATCTCATCCATGTATTGAGACCTTGCAGTTCTGCCTAATTGGCCCTGCATATGGAACTGGAAACACTTCAAAGAATGCTACCATCGAGGTCCTGGACTTTAATCTCTTACATAGCAGCCTAACTTTGGCCTCCAGGACCTCTCTCCTACCTTTTCCTATGTCACTGATACCTACATGTACCATGACCACTGGCTCCTTGTTGCACTGCACGTAAGTCTGTCTACATGTCTCGAGAGATCCACAACCTTTGTACCTGGCAGACAATTTACTATGCAGTTCTTCCAGTCATCACAAACCCAGCTATCCATATTTCTAATGATTGAATTCCCTATTACTATTACCTGTCTCTTCCTAATAACTGGGAGATACCTCCCTGGGAGAGGTATCCTCAGTGTGAGAGGATACCACGACATCATCTAGAAGGAGGGTCCCAACCTTGGGTCTTTCCCTCCACTCCAGTTTGATGTTCTCCTCCTCTGAGACTTTTATTCTCCTCAACAGCACAGAGGCTGTTAGACTGGGACTGGGGCCACTCTATTGTGTCCTGAAAAGTCTCAACTATATGTCTCTCTGTCTCCCTTAGCTCCTCCAATTCAGCCACTCTGGCCATGAGCTCCTTGCACCAAATGCAAACATACGCCACCTTCACACACGGCAGGTAATCATACATGCTGCATTTAGTGCAATAAAGTGGATAGACTCCATTCTGCTGCAGGTCTTCTGCCTGCATTCTTTTTACTCCCGCAGCTATTTTTTGTTTTATGTCATGTCACTTTTGTGGATGCCATGGTATGCATCAAATAGAAAGTGAAGACAAGATTGCTGCTACACTTAGTATTTGAAGGATTTTCATTCTTTACCTGTATATACTTTTTAACTATATGCCAGTGGATCAGAAACAAAATTTAGACCTTTTTGAAAACTGGTGAAAATCCAATTTCTGCATCTACTGCTTATCTGCTGTAATTGTTGGGCCTTCAGCATTCTTCTTCTGCTCGTCCTGTCTCACACCCTGATCTTGCACATGGGCAGACCCATATGGCCATGCAGAGCTCTGTTGGCTTCAGTAGGACTTTGTACAGGCACAAGTCTTTTTTCATGTATTCAGCCTTAGATTCTCAGGAGACTCCAGGCACAAGCACAACTTTCTATTGGTATGTCGGCGGGCAGCAACTGATCCAGCCGGGATCGATTTATCGTGTCTAGATGTGATAAATCGACCCCCGAGTGCTCTCCTGTCAACATGGTGACCAGATGAAATGGACAAAATATTGGGACAGATGGGGGAAGCAAAAAAAAAAAAAAAAAGTGGCCGGAGCTGAGTTGCTGAAGCCAAAAAAAAGCGGCTGAAGCCCAAACCCTACCGGTCGACTCCTGTACTCCACCCGCTGTGAGAGGTGCAGGTGGAATTCGACGGGGGACGGCAGCAGTCGACTCACCGCGGTGAAGACACCACGGTAAGTCGATTTAAGTATGTCAACTTCAGGTACATTATTCATGTAGCTGAAGTTCCATAACTTAGATCGATCCCGCACCCTAGTGTAGACCAGGGCTATATGTTAGAGAAAGTCAATTAGCCACATGAAATAGAACTCTTGGTGCAGATCCCAGGTTACCAAGTGCTACTGTTCTAGAATACAAACATTGCATACAAACATTTCTGATGTCTGTTTTTTTTTTTCCAGGAGCTGATTCTGCATGCTAAAATCTTCCTTTTTTCTTTTTTTGCAAGTTCACTTTCTGATTTCATTTGTCTCATCTTGGTCAGACCAAATTATGCTTTGTTACAGTGATATTAATGCTAAGTAACTCAATTAAATTTAGAGGAGTTGCATGGCAGAATTCAATCGTATCTACAGGAAAATTCAAGATGTCAAATTTAGAACTGCTGTATGCAGCTGCAATGCCTACGGAAGTCTCTTGGCCATGATGTAAAAATGGCATAAGTTGTCAGAAAATGTGTTCTAGTGGCAAAGTTATTTTATCTTAATCTGATTTAATAATTCTGTGTTTCCCTGTGATTTTTTGATGGGGAGTATGAAGAAGATGCTTCAAGTGAAGTTCCCCTCTGAAAAGTGAGTCTAAATGGGAATTTCTTTCTCAACACATTTGCTCAATGTTTATATTCCGTCATATCTGTTGAGTTTTTTATGAGAACTTCAGTGACAAAAGTAAGTTTTTACTATTTCTCTGAGTACTGCAGAGCTAAGCCACAGTTATGGGTGAGAGGTGGGTACTATCTGGCTGAGTTTCATCAGTTATTAAATACATTCCAATTTAGGGCCAAATTCTGCCCACAGAAACTCCATTGGACTCTCTTACATAAGTAATACTTTATATTAAAATGCATGTCTACCATGCAAAATGACTTAAAATAGTAAGTTTGTTGTGTCTTAATGATTCCAGATCAAATTTGCTTTAATTCCAAGTAAAAGAGATACCTGCTAACTGATTAGACGCTGTGGTGATGAGTGCTATCCAAAAATCCTTAGATAAGCATCTAATTCAGAAGAAAAACATGTTTTACTTGTAAATATAGTAAATTTAATTTGGTGCAACTGGTGCCATAGGGAATTTCATGATATCATTTTCAAAGTTACTTTCACAAAAAAACGGAACTGTAATAGTTACATGTTTATATAAGATAAATAATACATTTTCATGCAAGGATTTTTCCTGAAAACTGGTTCCAAAACATCCTTCCCTTGACTACAGATGTCACCTGTATGTAGAACTGACTGAAATTTTGTAAACAATTTTTTTTTGTCAAAAAATGGCCTTTTGTTGAAAAAAGTTTAATGAAGAAATGTTGACATTGTTGAATTTCTTTGTGAATAACTGGTGTGCTTTAATTATTTTAAACTAATACATCAAAATTTTTGATTTACTGGAACCTGGGTTTTCAGAAAACAAAAATGTTCAATATGTTTTAGAAAAAAGGTGTTGAAAAAAATCACAAGTTAGAAAAAAGTCTATTTCACTGAATCAAAAACAAATTTGATTTTTGTAAAAACCCATTTCCATTTTTTCCAATCAATTGTACCTCTATAATATAGTCTAATCTACAATTTACTTGTGTTCATTTGTCCAGATAGACTACAAGCACTGAGATCTTTTAAATTAAAGACTAAATTATTTTTACATAGGTATTTTGATGTGTCACTTAGGTGGCTAATTGCTAGTTGTGGTGTTTAGATTCTTAATGCATATATGCTATTACTGTATATCTGATATATTTATATATAGGTATTTCTTAAAAATGGACTTTTGACCTAATTAGCTGCACTAGTTCTATCACCTAGACTTATTTACCGAGTATTCTTGGTGCTCTGAGGACTATGGGAGGAGGTATTGTACCCATACCTCTTAGTCTACCAGAGCATAAATATGGGATGTGATGTGTGCCTAAAATCCCATCCAAGTTGGGATACAAACAAACAAAAATCCAAGAAGCTTAAAATGATGTTGGATTCATTAAAAGAGTATACATGACAAATCAGATGTCAAGAATTATAACATTCAAAAAACCAGTCAGAGAACACTTCAATCTCTCTGGTCACTCAATTACAGACCTAAAAGTGGCAATTCTTCCAACAAAAAACTTCAGAAACAGACTCCAATGAGAGACTGCTGAATTGGAATTAATTTGCAAACTGGACTCCATTAATTTAGGCTTGAATAAAGACTGGGAGTGGTTGTGTCATTACACAAAGTAAAACTATTTCTCCTTGTTTATTCCGCCCCCCCCACCCTCCATTCCTCACATGTTCTTGTCAACTGCTGGAAATGGCCCACCTTGATTATCACTACAAAAGGTTTTTTTTTCATTTTTCTTTCCGCCCCCTCTCTCTCTCGCCTGCTGGTATCAGCTCACCTTACCTCATCACTCTCGTTATGGTAACACCCATTGTTTCATATTCTCTGTGTATATAAAATCTCTGTACTGTATTTTCCACTACATGCATTCGATGAAGTGAGCTGTAGCTCATGAAAGCTTATGCTCAAATAAATTTGTTAGTCTCTAAGGTGCCACAAGTACTCCTTTTCTTTTTCGAATACAGACTAACACGGCTGCTACTCTGATACAGGACTTTGTTACCTCAGTTTCACAATTTTTTATTTTTGATATATATTTTAAACATTAAAAGTGAGGGGATGCTAAATTTGTGTGGAACGTTATATAGCACTGTAACTATAATACGTGATGTCTCTTAAAGGAGGTACAGCTAAGAGGTATCATGATATTGACGTTGAGAATTTACAGTCTAAGGGTCTGCTTGTGCTGTTACTTTGCTGGTTGTAGAACTCCAGTTGATGTTCGTGGGAGCTTAGTGCAGAAAGGTTAGACCTAATTGTTCTAATTCTATATTAAATGGCAAAAAATTATGTTAACACAGAGTTAAGGTTACTTGGTGGTATATCATCCCCCGCAGAACGTTGAACTGAGCAAAACCAGGAAAACTTCTGAAAACCAGGAAAAGCAGCCCATGCAGCCCTTAATTCTGTTCTTTCAACAATGCTCCATATGCCCCATTACTACACATAACTTTATTTGGCTAACCCTGAAATATATAAGCTCTTCACCTCCTCTGACAACCCGTTCACTCTCACTCACGGGATTTCAACAGAAAAAGACAAAAATGGAGGGGAAAAAAGTTGCCCATGTCAACTGTTTCAGCAGTGCCTCAATATGCACATGCTCACAATGGCCCCTGGCGTGAACGGTTACAGATCCTGGTGTACTCAGAGCCTTAGCCAACTCCCCAAAAAGAATACCACGTGTACAATTTCAGAACAACTTTACACCTCCCCTGTGCTTACTCACTGGATACCATCAACACTTTCACTTAACTATCATAAAAGCATTAGAATCCTCTCATATTCCACCTACTCTGGAGCTGCAATGGCCTACAGGAAATAAAATTCTGGCTCTGAAATCTCTTTTAATTTTAAATTATGGGTACATAACATGCACCTCCCATAAACCTTTCCTGGATTTTTAGCTTCCTTACACACGAATGACTTGCAGGATCTCAGTTTGAAACCAACACAAATTAGACTGACAAACTTTGCGAATTTGGCCCCATCCTGGAGTTGAAACCATGCAGAAGCCCCCTGCCGGTAATCCAGTTGATGCCAGTTGGGATTCAGGCATGCAGAGGTGTCTACCAATGCAACCAATGGCAGGATGCGGATCTTTGAGTAAGAAGCTGAGAAATAAACGGGACGCTCCATCGGAAAAGGGAGTCTTTTAAATTCTCACTGTAAACCTAACCTAAGGAAGTAGTTTCTCTCCCAGCGCGAAAAGCCAAACCCTTCGGAGCACAAAGCGCTAGTGTTGCGCCGCCTTCCCGGTGGCTCTGAGCCCCCGCTGCCGTGCACGGTACGGCGCGCTGTCATTCACACCTGTGCAGCGTGGGCCCCGGCGTGCTCCGGTTTGCACCCGAGCTGCAAGGCTGCAAATGCCTGAAGCGCAGTGAGGCGAGGCAGGGCAGGGCAGGCTCCGCACTCCCCGCGCCGCCGACTCGCTCCCCCGCGCGGGGAGACGGGATTCCTGGCATGCCGGGAGCTCGGGGGCCCGCCAGGGCGGCGCGCGGAGGCCGCGTCGCCCCAGATGCTGGACGCCTGGCGGAGTGTCCTCGCTCGGCCCCCGGAGGAGCAGCGGGACGTCGGGTGAGGCGCGCATCCCTGCCCGCGAGGAGGGGGAGGGCTCGGTCATTCACACTCTGCCGGGCGGAAGGGAGGGGACAACCCCAGAGCGCCCGTCTCCTGTGGAATTTACAGCGCGCGCAGCCGGGGTAGGGCGAGGGAGAGGAGGAGGGACAGGTGGACGTACGCGCGCGCGCGCTGGCGGCCCGGCGGGCGGGGCGAGGCCGATAACCCTTGCGGAGCTGCCTGGGAGACCCCGGGTTTGGGGCTGCGCCAGCGCGCGCGGCGCCTCTCCACCTCCCCCCCCCCTCCTCCCGGAGCCGAGTGGAAGGGGCTAGGGTTGGTGCCAGCAGCGGCGTGAGCGCTCGAGCGGCCGCCATTTTACGCCAGCTCCAGCACACTGTCCGGACACGCCGCGGGAGCGGAGAGGGGCAGCTCCTCCGCACGCCGAGCCGCCAGCCGCCCCCCGAGCCCCTTCGCTCGGACTTCGCCCCTACAGCGACAGGTCAGACACCAGGCAGGGGCGGGCCGGATCCGCGGCCGGGGCTCCCTCCGGGCAGCAGCAGCCGCCCCACGAGTGGGGCGGGAGCGGGCCTGGGGGCTTCGGGTGAGGGGAGCCGGCTCCCAGGAAAATGGAGTCGGGCGGGGAGTAGCACGCGGGACCCAGGCCGCGTGAGCCGCTCCGGGGAGGGGGGGCCCGGCTGGCAGCTGCTGCATGATGGGCGGGGGAGCTGCCTGCTTTCGTGGCCGCTCTTGCCGGGCGGGGGGCGGGCGCCCCGAGCTGGTGGCCGCGCACTAGGCCCCGCAGCGGGTGGGGCGCGTGGCTTCGCCTCATTGTCCTGCCGGCCTGGCAGCTCCATTCATTGCCATGAGGCGCCGGGCCGGGCCCGCCGGCGGAGGGGCTACTTGGCTGCAGCCTCGGCGCCCAGCGTGCGGGATCGAGCCTCGCGTGCTACGGCTCACGGACTGGGGGGCCGGGCGGCGGCTCTGCCCAGCGTGGCGTGGGAGCCGGAGCGGGCCCACGCATTGTTTCAGGGCCGGGGGAGGGGGGAGGGGGAGGCGGCGGCGCAAGGAGGCGCGGCGAGCTCCCCATGGGGTGGCTAGTTTGGGCCCGGGGTGTTGCAATTGCTGGCCTGGGGGCTGGGGTGAGAAGGGGAGATGGCTCGGGGGTGAGGCTGCTCCTCTGAGGGACCAGGGAGGGAGGGGGAAGTCGGTCACTGGAGGAAGTTGTAGGACATCTGAACGCGCAGCAGAGCACGTGTTTCCATTGGGCTCATGGCGGCTACCGCCGCCCCCGTGGGTGCGGACTGGGAAGCGCTTTGTTCCTCCTGCCTGCTCGGCGGACCCTGAAGTGGAGGCGGGATGGACCCCGACTCAGTGCACGGCCAAGCGGGATGGCCCGTGATTTACTCCCGAGGGAAGGGGGCTTGAAATAGGCGATCGAGGTGGAAGCAGCAGTGAGCGTCAGTGACTGTATCGCGCGGTAGCGGCTGCTGCATGTGGCAGGTTTGCTCTTTCTCCCTTCCCCCTTCCTCCCCCGCCATTGGCGTCTTGCTCCATTTCTAACTTGTTCAGGGCTTCGTAGGGAGTGTTAGAGAGACAGAGAGGGAGGTGAGTCAGAGTGTCTGGCTGGCTGGATTGTGTAAAACCTGCAGAGACGGCTTCCCCACCCCCTATAGGTTGTGGTGTTAGGGTATTCCTTTGTGTTAGTGCTTTCTTTTGAGGATTTTTGTGGATCTTCCGAAATCAAAAATAGCAGGGGAGTGGTCTGAGAAATTTTTGGAAGTATAGAGCAGGCGGTTGCATGTATTGTCACTTGAATTGTTCTGCTTCAAGATTTCTAGCTTAATTATGATGCTTATTGCGTTTGAACAGATATCTGGAAACATGGCTACTGAACATGTTAATGGGAATGGTACTGAAGAGCCCATGGATACTTCTGCTGCAGTTACCCATTCTGAGCATTTCCAGACATTGCTTGATGCTGGTTTACCACAGAAAGTTGCTGAAAAACTAGATGAAATTTACGTTGCAGGTAAGATGTAAAACTTGCAAAATCACTTTTGGTTTTTTTATTGGACTCTCCTGGCTTTGGGCTAAAATAGCAACTTTTTGTGGTTTCCAAAAGTATGGGGACTGCAGTCGTATCTTTTAGTACTGGTTTTTTGACTTTTTTTAAATCAAATATTGTAACTGATTCCTGTTATTACCAGTGAGTAAGTCTGGGACCAGTCATTAAAGTCACTTGGAGTGGGTAGGTGGGAAGGAAGGAGGTAGATTAACCAGATGGGTAGGTATAAAACAATACCTACACCAGCTGTTGCTAACAGCTGTTCATAGTAGAAGCAGGTGATGTGCTTGATGCATATTAATAGTTGTAAGTAACTTTTCAGTAACTGAGGCACTGGTTATATTCTCTTGTTGTAGATGATACTCTGATTTAGTATTTGGACTCTTGGATGCAGAGGTTGTGTTGCTTAAGCATTGTATTTGATTTTGATTGTGGTAGCAATTTCAGTGCTTACGTCTCTGAGCTAGAAGGCTCCTTTTCAAAATGTACCAAGTTACTGTGCTATTCAAGCTACAGTCTGTTGCTGATAAGCAATTCTGCATTCAATTCAGGATGATGAAAATAATTTTGGCCCATCTAATATCTGGATGCCCTATGGTAATAAAGTAAGTACATAAATGCAATAACTATTTCGGTAAATACCTTTATTTATCATAATAGGGAAATGGTAATTTTTTATCATGTGGATGAGATAAGGAGGAATGGTAGGTTGTATAATATGAGCCTTTTTACTTGTTACAGAAACTCAATGATTGATCTTGGACCACTAAAATTTGATGAATATGGTTAACCAGAGATTGCTGCTCAAATATAATTAGTAAATTTTTTTCTTTTCCCCAGGGCTAGTTGCACACAGTGATCTAGATGAAAGAGCTATTGAAGCTTTAAAGGAATTTAATGAAGAAGGTGCATTGGCAGTACTTCAGCAGTTTAAAGACAGTGATCTTTCACATGTTCAGGTAATGTTAGGGATTATGCAATATCATATATAACTGGAAGAACAAACTGCTACTAGATTGGCAAGAACTGTACCTAAGTCTTGTCAGTGGTCTGTGTTTTGATGTGTAGAACTTTGCGCAATTAGGATCAGATAATCACTTTAAAACCAATTGGGCTCTGAGCTTCAGATCTACAAATATGAAAATGTCAACTCCTTTTTCAGAACAAAAGTGCCTTTTTATGTGGAGTCATGAAAACATATAGACAGAGAGAAAAACAGGGGACCAAGGTGGCAGATTCTAGCAAAGGACCAGATGAGGCAAAAATTAAGGTATGTGTCTGAATTTGTAAATTATATGATAGTATCCACTCCTCTTTTTTTTTTTTTTTAATTTTAAGAAAACATTTTTTCCAGGTCTGACTTTTTAATTCTTTCAGTAACTCTGAATTAACAATATTTACCAGGCAAAGCATATAATTCATGAATTTGGTAATCACAAATACCATTTTTGTATTTTGGACTAGAAACTTTTTATTAAGTAAACAGTAGCAAATTCATATCCAGTGCATGTATGATTTTGCTTACTTTATTGGAGTGAGCTTTAATATGAAATGTAAAAAAACAAAAAACACCCTTTATATATAAAGGCATGTCTCTTTTAGGTTAAAAAGTACTGTGTGCTACTATTCCATAATTGGGGGCAAATGTTTCCACCAAAAGTTCTTGCACAAGTCAAAGATGGGATTTTTTTGAATATAAAGATCAAATCGTACACCTTGTTTTAATTAAGGATAAATCTGTTCTTTGTTACCCAGACTTAAATAATGAAATTTAGCCACTTGTTGTAAAGAGGGTAACAATAGTGCTGTCTCTTAGACACATCCAGGAGATTTGTGAGTTAGCCCAATTGTAGATCACATGATCTGTTTGTAAAATATATAAAAAAATTAACTTAAATTTAAAAAACCGTTTCAGTGTGCCTAAGTCTGTCTCAGCAGTAAAAAGCAAATCAGAAAAATTAACTCTTGATGTCGAAGGATCCTTGATTGTAAAGGGACTCAAGTTAAAAGTTAAGCTTTACCAAGCATGCTCTAAGTGGATGTTTAGGAAAAGGAGAACAGTTTGTAGGAGCTTCTTTGCGTGAGTGTAGAATGATGAACTATGTATAATCTAACATTACGATTATAATGTAGTGGGGCATTTCTCAGAACTTTTTATTTTCCTCAACTTGAAAATGTGGGGGAAAAAGCAGGCAGTAACCTGAGTGTCTTAATTAGAAAACTTTAAGGGCTTACTGGGATTTATATTCCCACTTCTTAAAATTGGCTTACATTTGTAATTTTTCAGGCTGTGATTTATCAACAGCTAGAGTATTAATTACATTCATTTTCCTGGAGTAATAGAGCTTTTGCTGTTCATGGTTACAGCAAGTCAATGCCATACCATTCAAAATCATATTCCACATGGCTCTAGTTCTGAAAATATCAGTATTCTTGATGTAATTTAAATTTATTTAATGCACCTTTTCCTCATGGGTGACATTTTGTTTGTGGAAATATTTCTGTAATGTAAAAATGTTTATTTCTTTAATCACTTTTATAACAAAGCTGTTCCAGATAGAGACCTAATGAGGTATTTAACATACCAAATTTAAATATCAAATATTAAACTATATTTGTCATCCGGTATTTCTGTTGCATTAGTATCCAGATGTTCCAGCCAAGGTCAGTCACTTGTGCTGGGGTGCCGTATATGCAAGTAAGAGAGATGCCCTGACCCCAAAGAGCTTGTACCCTAGACAAAACAAAGGGTGGGAGAAAGGAAGTAGTATCTGCATTTGACAGGTGTGGTAATGCTTCAGTCCTACAAACAGCTCACATGTGCTCTTTAACTTGATGTGTGAGTAGTTTCATTGAGTCAGTGAGAATTCATGCGTGCATGTGCAGGATTGCACAAGCAAAAACAAGGTGTATCTGGCTGAGATGTCTCTTTACTTGGTTTCATTTTTACATGGAAAATAAAATGTCCTGAATCTAATCTTATGAAGATGCACCTGTTTCTTGGAACTATCTATTCAGCCTCGACCCAACAGCGTTAATCATGTTAAAATATTCGGTATGGTTAAACTTGTTAACGGTTCTAGTTTTATGTGCATATAAACCTACATTGTATTGAACGTTTCAAAGCAGTAATGTTAACATGGAAATACAGTCAGAGATGCCAAAGAAAGGTATCATGAATGGTATGGAGAAAGTGAATAAGGCAGTGTTATTTACTCCTTCACATAACGCATGAACCAATGAAACTTATAGGCGGCAGATTTAAAACAAACATGAGAGAGTACTTTTTCACATGCTACACAGTCGGGATGTTGTGAAGGCCAAAAGTATAATTGGGTTAAAAAAAAATGAGATGGAAAAAGAATGAGATGGCACGGCCACATTGTGAATACTGCATGCCAATCTGGTTGCCCCGTTTCAAAAAAGGTATATTTGAATTGGAAAAGGTACAAAAAAGGACAACAAAAATTATTAGTGGTATGGAACATCTTCCAGAAGAGAGATTAATAAGACTTTTCAGCTTGGAAAAGAGATGACAAAAGGGGATATGATAGAGGTCTATAAAATCATGACCAGTATGGAGAAAGTAAATAAGTGTTCACTCATAACACAAGAACTAGGTCACCAAATGAAATTAATAGGAAGCAGGTTTTAAAACAACCAGAACTGTCTTCATACAATACACAGTCAGCCTGTGTAACTCTTTGCTAGAGGATGTTTTGAAGGTCAAGACTATAACAGGGTTCAAAAAGAACTGGATACGTTTATGGAGGATAGGCCCATCTGTGGCTATTAGCCAGGATGGGCAGGGATGCAAAACCATGCTCTGAAGTGTCCCTAGCCTCTCTTACCAGACATTGGGAATGGGTGACAGATGATGAATCACTTGATAATTACTTGTTCTGTTCATTCCCTCTGAAGCACCCGGCATTAGCCACTGTTGGAAGACAGGATACTGGGCTGGTTGGACTATTGGTCTTGACCTAGTATGGCTGCTGTTATAAATTTGTGTAGGGTAGGTCCATCCATGGCTATTTGCCAAAATGATCAGGGACGCAAACCCATGCTCTAGGTGTTCCAAAACTTCTGACTGCTAGAAACTGAAACTGGATGATGTGGGATGGATCAGATCACTCAATAAATTGCCTTGTTCTGTTCCTCCCTCTGAAGAATCTGGCGCTGTCCACTGTTGAAAGACAGGATACTGGGAGAGATGTGCCATTGGCCATTCTTGTGTTCTTATGGCTTACTTATTTGTTATAGTCTATTTGTCTTTGAATAAATTGGGAATTGTAAGACATTCAACTTCTTCTTGAAGGCACTCTTGGAAAGAACAGGCTACACACTTGATGTGACTACTGGCCAGAGGAAGTATGGTGGTCCTCCTCCAGATTCTGTGTATTCAGGACAACAGCCTTCTGTTGGTACAGAGGTAAGAGGGAGATGTTTTTATACATGGTATAAGTGGGTTATTCTTTACGTGTATATTTTTAAATGATGTTAAATATATTTGTTACTTAGATATTTGTGGGCAAGATTCCAAGAGACTTATTTGAAGACGAGCTTGTTCCATTATTTGAGAAAGCTGGGCCTATCTGGGATCTGCGTTTAATGATGGATCCACTAACTGGTCTAAATAGAGGATATGCTTTTGTCACTTTCTGTACTAAAGAGGCAGCTCAGGAGGCTGTTAAACTGGTAAGTTTTCTTTGCCTTTTATGAGACCGCTCCATAAGCAATTCCTATAATCTCTTTTAGTAAGTGGTTAAAAAGTTCCTTTATGAGCAGGCCATACACGTAATGGACTATAGGTAGCCTGTTACACCTTTCTCTGAATTTTGTTATTGTCCAACATCAGAAACAGGATACTGAACTAGATGTGCTGCTGGCATGATCTAGTAGAGCAATTCTTATGCTCATATCAAAAGTTCAAATTAGCAGTAAAATATCCTTGATGTCCCATTTGTTGAACAAGAGGCGGTGTTTGAGGAGGGTTACTTTGGATTGCTTTCTTCCAGAAGAGTTTCTTAAATTAGTTTTGTTTGGATCCAACTACTGGCACACACTGTGTGCTGATGGTGGGATCCACATGGACAAAGTATATTGAAGAACCACACTTTTATTGTAAGGTAAGTAACTGTTCTTTAAAAGGTATGGAATTTTGTGAAAGACTTCAGACAGGTTGTTATTGGTAGCAAAGTATTCTACCTCTGTTGTTCAAAACTCTTTGGATGGAGAGATTACCAAAATCTAAAGAAAGAACACGGTACTTATTTTGAACAAAAGAATGAAATATTGTGAGGTGAAGTATGGACCATGGCCTTTCAGATGTGCAGCATGAACACTGAACCACCTACTGTGTGTCTCCTCCCTTCTCCCTCCCCAAAAAAATCAAAATACATAAATAAATAAAAATTTTTAGGCCTGGCCATGCCTCTCCACCCCCAAATTAAGGCTGAATACAAATCACAGGCTACTCAGTACTACTGAGTATTTCCTGGACAGCATTGCATCATGATATCATCCTCTTAGTGTTGAGCATGTTGTCTCCTTTGTGGTTGTAGTTTCTGTCAGCCTAGTGAGATCTGGATCTGAACTCTGTATGATGCTCAGATACTACATTGCCAGCTTTTTGTTGGGACACTCATATAGGGACTAAGATAAATTAATTTTTTGATGGAGTAAGTTTTAAGTCTCCCAAAACTCTTAACTTCCCTTAAAAAAGTTTTTCTGCCTTTTTTTTAAAATTTATTTTATTTATTTATTTAATAAGATTTTGGTTGGCTCAAAGAACACCTGTCAGCATGCTTGGAGTAAATCCACTTTGTCTGTGCACACACACCTGCTTGTTGCCGTTTTGGTTTCAGCTTTGTTGTTAAACACCCTGTTGCATGAGTTCTCTCCAGATTAGGGTACCAGAGTGATGCAACTGACCAAGAGCAAAACAATGAAAACTGACTGAATGTTTAGTCCTATCAGATGATTCAGTAAACCAGAAACTTTTTTTTCCCCCAGACAAAAAGATTGAATCTTTGATGTTAATTAACAATAGGTTTAAAACTTGACTTTCAAATAGATGTTGTCTTTAAATGCAACATATTAGTAGATCTGGAAGGCAGTCTATGCTGATATATTAAACTGATACGATTCAAAATTAGATGATCAGACTGTGTCTTGATCCTCTTTCCCTTGTGTATAAGGGATCTCTAGTGCTGCAAAAGTATGAGGCTTTCCATCCAAGATATTTATATAATCAGACATTGTATAAAGAACCATATGCCACTGAAATTGTTGGACAAGGGTGGATTAGGGAAATACAGGGAAAAATTTGTATTCAGGGTTGACAGGGAAACCTTTTCAGCCTAGGTACTAGGACATGACAATGTGTCATTCTTGACAAATTAGCAGCGTCCATTCAGTTGAGGAGTGGGTATGGGAGAAGATACTAATTTTAAAGCAAGTACCTTGGCATTAGTTGGGTTTGTATAAGGTGCCAACCATACTTGGCTGGTTAAATCATGATTTGGAAAAACCTAGCAGGTGCATATTATCCAGAGGCCAATCCAGAAAGTTGAAGTGTGGGTTTACCAGTAAGATCTGGGCACTGTGCCTTGGTGAGAAGCCTCTCTGTCATGGGACTAGGGAGACTTCTCAGTGGCAAACTCTCTCCTATCACTCACAGGTTGTCTGTTTAGAACTCCATGCCCTCCCCCTATCACTTCATGGAAAGAGCTTTTTTTCCCCTCCCATCTTTGAACCTAGTCTTGACTCTTTGGGGCATATGTGTATTTGCTGTTCTTCCCCACCCCCTCCTCAAAGCCTCTTCTGTTAGGTTTTGGAAAGTTCTGAACAGAAGTGAGACAAATAAAAACATCCACTTCCCTGTTGCCTATAGACGTCTGAATATTAATAGGAAAACTGATGGGAACTTAGTCAGTATTCCGCTGCTGCTGCATGATTAGCTTGAGCCCTTCTCAGATTCCGGAAGATGACGTTGCATCGATTTACACAAGTCATATTTGATGGTTACCTTAGTATCTCCAAGGCTAGACTTTTTTTTAAGTATGAACTTAAATTCTGTAGAAATTGATACTTTTTCCCACTCACCAGCTTGTGAAAATTTCCTATCTGCCACTTAAATGATTCAAGCTCTGGATTTTGTGTTAAAATAAAATAAAAAAAATAGGTAGAACTGTGTATGAACTGATTCTATACGTTGTCCCCAAATTTCATTTGAAATGTGGAGAGGGCTATAATTTAGTTATAACATAGTTTAGTCTTGCTACTTTATAACAGAACACAGTAAATTACAACGTTGTCTATAATGTAGTCTGGCCCTTAGATTGCCATGCTTATCTTTAACATACAAATACTCCTTACAGTGCGTTAAAGTTTAATGCTACATGGAGATGAAAATGTCTTGTGAAATTGAGGGATGCAGTATACTAGTTGAACTCCATGCTGAGTGCTCTGGTTGTTTGACTTGCACCTTTTCTATAAAACTAGTTAAGGTGGCGATATGTGGATCATGAAGCGTTTTCAATGGAAAAGCTAGTTTCTGTGTAAACCTTAGATTTTGTAAGGAATTTGTAATCCTTTTTTTCTCTTTCACCCTTGATTCTTGTAATCTGTGTGAAGACTGATTATTCAGTTCATACTTCCGTTCTTCAGCATGTTAAAGTGAACATTTGTCATCTTGTATTTGCTTCCCCCCTCAATCTTGAGTAGATTTCAAAGCAGTGGTTTAGCAGGAGAATCATGTGTGCTTACCTCCTCTTTTTTTTTTTTTTTTTTTTAAACTTTTAGCACACTGTATTTATTGTCTGATAACCTGGATTACCATTGAAAGTGAGTTTGGGGTCATCCTAGTCTTCAATGAACATTGCACAACTTGGAACTATTAACAGACTTTACTCAAGAAGTCCATGACTAGAGTAATTTAGGTGGTTGTAAATTGAGATCGAGGCACTGTAATGGGGTGTTTGGTAGAATATATTCCATGCCTGGGTGTAATTTAACCATTGTTTTGGATTATATTTTTCTTTATCCTACCACTATCCAAGATTATCAGGCTGCTCTGTGAAAGATTCCATTGTTTTAAACTTCTCTCATTTTGAAAGCCTTTATGTTTGCTTGAGGAACAGAGTTTCTTATTGTGACAATCCGTAAAATTTATGAGCATGGTTTTATTCAACTCTGTAAAGAAAAATATAGAACTAATGCAAAACTGATGACCAGCAGCTCAGATAGAAGTGAGGTTAGCCACAGGTGTCTTCAAGTAATTTGTGCCATCTGCATATAGCAGTGTAATTTATTGTTCAATATAGGAAGTGAATACACTAACTGAAACTGCTGTTGGAATTCTAGATGGGTTAAATGACACACATTCATCTAATCAGAGCTGTTGGATTAATGCACTGGTTTACAGAAAGTCATATGGGTTAGATGACTTGCCCCCAAGAGGTCAGACTTACTTTGCATGCTTAGAAGACACTTCAGTAGTGGTGTCTAATACCAGTTTGGGACATTGACTCAGAACTGACTGGGGGGGATATAAATATGTTGAATTGGCAATGCTGTTTCTGTTGTCTGTGTTCTATGGCAATCTCCATGTAAATACTGGGCCTGACCCCTCTTTATGTAAGATTACAGGTGGTATGTTTAAAGGGACTCTGGTGATTTTACAAAACACTTTTTAAAATCATATGTACATTGTAAAACCCATAGATATTAAACTAAAAAAATCTAACTTTTACTATGCTATTAATGTTTTCTGCTTCTCTTAGATTGGACAGTGAGAATAGGTTATTCAGTTTTCATGTTAAATTAGCACTCTGCTGTATTGTCTTTGGGCTGCAAACGCTGTAGGGCAGGGGTGGGCAAACTTTTTGGCCTGAGGGCCACATCTGGGTATGGAAATTGTATGGTGGGCCATGAATGCTTACAAAATTGGGGGTTGGGGTGCGAGAGGGGGTGAGAGCTCCGGCTGGAGGTGCGGGCTCTGGGGTGGGGCCAGAAATGAAGCGTTCAGGATGCAGGAGGGGGCTCCGGGTGGGGGGGGCTGAGGGCTCCAGCTGGCGGTGAGGGCTCTGGGGTTCAGGAGGGTGTCAATCTCTCAAAGAACAAAATATCCCTTGCAGAATGAATAGCAAGCTAACTGCCTTGACGAGATGTTGGTCAAGAAACATCAACTTTCCTAGCTGGAGAGCAGCCTATGGCGCAGCTTGCAAGGAAAATAGCTCATTTGTGTGTCGTGTGTGTGACTTGCTACAGTTTTTGTCCAGAAGTTGCTGTCTGAATTGGTGGAGAGGTCAAGCAGTGAATACACACATTGTCTATATGAGAGCAATAGTGTTTTTTTTTTTTCCCAATAGTGGGTTTTTCTTAGACCCTAACTTGTTGAGGGTTTTGTGATCTGAACCTAAATACCTGCTATTATGTGCCTAGTTCAGTTTACGCAGTGCTTATAGTTGGTAATCGGGGGAAGTTTTTCTCTGCAGTGTGACTGGATGCAGCAGCTTTACTGTCAACACTTTAGATAGAATACGCGCCAACTGCTGTAGTTCTGCATAGTGCATCATCTTGTGAAGACTGAGACAGTAGAAGCTCCTTCTGGAAGTAAAGCTTGATTCTGGAGCCAGGACGTGGGGAGAAAGGGGCTGCAACTGGGGACCAATGGTAAATGATGTGAATGTACCATAAGTGTAGTGCTCTTGTATGCACGCATCAGGCCACTGAAGGGTTAATACTTCACTGTTCATCACAGCTGTAGGGAAGTAAAATATCTGCTATAGATGCTTTTGAGTGGGGAAGAGTGAAAGCTTGGTGGTAATTTGCCATTGTCTGATTTTTCTTTCAGTACAATAATCATGAAATTCGTTCCGGAAAACACATTGGTGTATGCATCTCTGTTGCCAATAACAGACTTTTTGTTGGCTCTATTCCTAAGAGTAAAACCAAGGAACAGATTGTTGAAGAATTTAGTAAAGTAACAGGTAAGTTAGTGAGTGTATTGGGAACTGGGTAAAATAAATGAGTGATCAATGATGATTTTTTTTCACCATCTTTCGGCTGATGTTGAACGATGACAATCTTTTAAACTGAGATCACTTAGCTTTGTCCTGACTGTTCAGACTTCTCACTTTTGAAAGAACCAGTAATATTTGTAATTATACCTAAACAATTGTGGTGTTTTGAAATAATACATATTTTCTTTTATTGAATCTCTGTAACTAAACCTTAGATTATATACTTATTTAACCTAATGAATAATTGGCAAATACAATACAAGGAAAGTTTCTTTCAAAGAAATGCATTGTTCCACAACTCACCAAAGTTCCTTCAGTATCAAAGGACAAATTGATCTCCTTTTTAAGGGCAACATTTAACCAATATGGAGAGAGTTCTGTGCATGAGTCCTTTGCATTAGTGGATTAAAGTTACTGACTTCCTTTTAATGCTGAAGGGTTACTTCTGCACAAAGGCATCCAAAAAGTGCAACGTGAAGGAAGGCTTTCAGAAGTCTTCTAAACACAAAACAGTGTTACTTTTTATGGGACAGGAATAATTATGTCCATTGATACTAAAATGCAGTGATATGTGATATAAAAACTTACATTTCTGTACTTTAAGTATACTATCTTGGCATTTCTTCACACCAATCTTTGAAGCTCATCCACTCTTTCACATTGGCTTGTAACTTACGTATTTCCTTAAGTAGGATCATTCCTTCACTTTATAGTATAGCACATCAATTGAAGCGAAATTAAATATTCTGCTTAATTTCACAGAGGGTCTCACAGATGTCATATTGTATCATCAACCTGATGACAAGAAAAAGAACAGGGGTTTTTGTTTCCTTGAATATGAAGATCACAAAACTGCTGCTCAGGCCAGACGTAGGTTAATGAGTGGAAAAGTGAAAGTCTGGGGAAATGTTGTTACAGTTGAATGGGCTGACCCTATAGAAGATCCAGATCCTGAAGTTATGGCAAAGGTAATAACGCAACTGAGAAATATAATTATACCCACATCGCTTAAATTGACATAAGATAAATATTTCCGGTATTAGCACTACGTTGAAAAACCACTTTCGTGATAGTTGAGTTGAAGCCGGGTTGTAAAGATGTGAATGCATTCTAAAACACTTGAAAATTAAAAGCAACTCTTGTAGGCCAACAGGAATTTCATTGGCAAGTAGTATGTATTCCTGCTTGGAGCTGACTGATATATTTTTTTTTTTCCTGGCAATGCTGAAAATCTATGCCATGATTCCTGTAATCTGCCTGTATTCTAATTATGTAAGTGACATAGTGGCTTCAAAATCAAAGTTGCCTTGTGGCTTCACACTAAAGACCTTGATTCAAAGGAATCGGTGGGACTATTTGGATCAGCCCGTAAAACTGAGCTTAAATAAATATGGAACTTCATATCTCTACTACTTGAAGGAACTTGAATTTTCTTAAATCCTTGTCAGAATCCAAGAAGCTGTAATTTCACAAATCAAGCGATTACTTCTCTTAGACATTATTTCAGTCGTGGTGGTGGGGGTGTGTTTCTTTCAGACCCCCTGAAACAGTAGTGGCAACATTCTGGAGTGCAAAGTTCACGTAGCTTAAGTTCTTCATATCAAAATACTAAGTTTGGGGAGCATTTTTAATAACAAGAGAATAGTTCTTTGTTGTGACTTATATTTTGCCACAGCGGAAGCAGATGAATTGATTCATACCTGAAAACTTCTGTTCTTAGATGTTGCCAGTCCTGTCTTTTTGGTTCTGTTGCCCAGCCACTAGCACAATTCCCGCTAGACAGCCCTTTTCTGAGTGAGTTTTTCTCTCTATCACATCTGCCTTTCCTCTGACCTGAGAAGGTTGACTAACTAGTCGGTGTCCCTACTTAGTAAGATATCTTGGATGGGGTCTCCTCTTTGGTGAGCCAGATGAGGTTCATCTTATGAAGTAGCTGTTTTTCTAGCAGAAGTATAGAATCTCTTAGGCCTGGGCCACACTGGGGAGGTGGTGCGAACTAAGATAGCGTATCTTAGTTTGACTTACCTGGCTGTCCTCATGGCAGCGAGTCGACTGTGGTGGCTCCCCGTCGACTTCGCTTACTCCTCCTGCCAAGGTGGAGTACAGGCATCGTTTCGGGGATCGATTTTATCTCATCTAGATGAGACACGATAAATCGATTCCCCGATAGATTGATCAGAAGACATACCCTTACTGTTTTGTCTGTCAGGTTTAATCCCCCTTTGCTTTCTTTCCCAGGGTTGTAGTCACTCAACAGCAGGGAGTGTGCCAAGTCTTTCAGATAGTTTGCCTACAAAATGGCACTTACTCTGTAGTGCAGCTTCTCCCTGTGATCCAGGAGATTGATCACGAGAGGAGCCCTGATCCATCTAACTTTTTCTGTGACCATTGGTGAGGGACTCCTGCTGTTGAAAATTATCAGATGAGTAGGAAGTGAAGGGAGCATGGATAGGAAGAAAATACTGGGTAGTAGGCTTCTGGGGCAGAGCTGTGGAGGTGGAGAACATGAGAGATAGGAAGCAATGCTTTCTGGTTCCCTGCCCCATTCCACATAAATGATTTTGACCAAACTAAAAACACTTTAAATGCTGAATGGGGCGGGGGGATAGTAGGGCATTGAAAGGATAAAGGGAAAGAGCATGGAAAAGATGTAGGGGATCAGGAATGCCATAGACTTAGTGCAGTGGCCCAAGAGACGTGAAAGGAGGTTCCAAATTAAACTGCAGGAAAGGGAGATTACTTGATGAAGAGGACTGAGGAAAGTAGAGAGGGGGGCTTGGCTCAGATCTGAAGGCTATAAAGAGATGTAGAGGATGCAGGGTGGGAGGATGATTGAAGGAGTGTTTTTTCCATGTGTGAAAGACTTAATCTTTAAGAAATTAAATATGGAGAAAAGGCTCTTCCTCCACTCCCTTCTCAGCCCAAATCCCAAATAGTTATAATTCTTTCCTTACATTATACCAGATGCAGAAATATGGAACCCTGAAGGAAGGGAACTACTCTATAGTAGGCCTCGGAACGTCTGCCAGAGCAGGAATGCCCTTCTGTAAACTTATCCACAGACCCACTTAAGTTTTTTGATGCTCTTTAAAAGGTCTGGAGTTCCATCTGCCGGTCTGGGGTCCTGGCTGTCGGCACCGCTCAGCATGCTGCCAGCCTGAGTTTTCGTCGGGGGGGGGCCCTGTAAATGTAAAATTTATTACTGGCATGCGAAACCTTAAATTAATGAAGACTTGGCACGCCACTTCTCAAAGATTGCCAACCCCTGGCTTATCTAAACATACAGCACTGCAGTGGCATAGTTGCACCCGTGCCACTGTAGCACTTAGTGAAGACGCTACCTACGCTGATGGGAGAAACCCTCCTGTCTACATAGTGTTGTCTACACCAGGAGTATGGCATAACTGTGTTGCTCAGGAGTGTGGATTTTCCATATCCCTGAGTGACGTGATTGTACCAACATAGGTTTGTAATGTAGGCTAGGCCTCAGAGTGCTGTACATATGTATACAGTTCCTACAAATCATGGAAACTGCAAGGTAAGACAAGGCTAACCTTATGCCTGAAGTGGTTTAAAATAGATGAAGGGTAAATTGGGGATGTAAGTTTGTGAAGTTAGACTTGTGCACTGTGGAGACTTGCTTGTTAGTAATCTGTGTGTATGGTTGATAAGGCATGTGAATTGAGGATTGTGCAGTTTTCCTTAACTGGCAAATTCCTAGATTTTTTTCAATGCTGCATTAATGATAAAACATTTCTTTAAGTTAATGTTTTTAGCATAGTAATGATTTTTGGCATTCAGCATCCTGAGATGTCATAGTACAGGCAAAATTCAAGGGGCAATTCAGTAGTTACTGTCGAATGGACCTTGCAAAGCACAATCAAGGCTGGCAATTTAAGCAGCCAGTTGACCTGAGTGGGATCTTTGAAATCTTGGACACAGTCATGTGGCTGTGGGTACATGGCTCATAACTAAACTGTTTTATTACGTCCAAACTAAAAGGGAACTTTATTTTTTCTCTCCCATTTCAACCCAAAGGAGGAAGGCATGTCATCTGAGAAGACTGTCTTGTCTTGGCTTCCTTATGCTTAAGCTGACCTGTCCATTAGTGCAGTAGTTCTCAACCTTCCAGACTACTGTACCCCTTTCTGAAGTCTGATTTGTCTTGGGTACCCCAGGTTTCACCTCACTTAAACTGCTTGCTTACAAAATCAGACATAAAAATACAAGTGTCACAGCACACTACTACTAAAAAATTGCTTGCTTTCTCATTTTTACCATATAATTATAAAATCGATTGGAATATAAATATTGTACTTACATTTCAGTGTACAGTATATAGAGCAGTATAAACCAGTCATGAAATTTTAGTTTGTACTGACTTTGCTAGTCCTTTTTATGTAGCCTGTTGTAAAACTAGGCAGATACTTAGATAAGTTAATATGCCCCCTGGAAGACTTCTGCGTACCCCCGGCATACATGTACCCCTGGTTGAGAATGACTGTATGAGTGTACGACCTTTCCAGAGATCAAGCTTGTTGATTAGATACATAGTACACAGTTTGACCAGATCTGAAGCATTAGAGAATAGAATCTGTCTGTACTGGAGAAGGTTTAAACCAGTTATTTCCCTGCAGTTAATTAAAAATCATCTTGAATCAACACGTTTCAGCTCTTTTTTGGAGAGGGAACAATTGATGTAATGTACACCTGAGATTGGAAGGGTAGGCATTAGAGTTGCCAGTGAACTGTAAAGCTTGTCTGCTAAGTCTGCTGCTGTTCACCATTTCTCATAATAAACGACAAGGGGATGGTCAATTAAATTGGGTGGCAACAAATTTAAAACTTAAATACTTTTTCACGAGTCAGAATTAGACTGTGAAATTCATTGCCACAAAAGATTGAGGCAAAGAGTTTTATCGGGATAGAAAACTTGTGGACTGGACTGAGCTGAGGAGCATTTGTGGGCAGGGGAATAGAGACTGGTCTGGCATTACTAATAAGGGGTATGGTGGGATTGAGAATATACTCAGCTGCAAAAAGAGGCTTGCTTTATTTGACAGATGTCAAGGTTGATAGCTCACAGATTAGTACATCCGCTCCAGGGCTGCAACGGCATATCTTAAACCAATTTGAGGGTGGCTTGTGTGGATGCTCTTGGTGCTTCGTTGCGTATTGCACAGCATAGCTGGCTGACTGCTCTAACATAGACAAGCCCTTACATAACTTTCTCCCATACTAGATAAGATTGCTAAGCCTCAAGCTTTGCATTTAAGATTGCCCTCATACTGTTCTGTATTTCCTTTTATCATAGACAGTAAAAGTGTATTCTAGCCAACAATACTGTATTTGATGTGGTATCTTCAAGGCGCTTGAAGGTGGAGGCAAAATTGGCTAAGTAAAGAAGGCATGCTGAGTGATTAGATATTACAGTGATGGGTGCTTAAACGTTGATATTTTGAATAGTTAACGTCTACATATAACTATCCTTAGCTGCTAACTTTTTTGAAATGATTAGAAAAGGTTCTTTTGAGGTAAAACTTATTGATTGTTTTCAGTAACAACTCTGATTAGAATGATACATTTGTAGTGATTGTTCAGTAATATTAAATCATTTTTATCCAACTGTCAAGTGAGCAAACTGATTTTTCAAACTTGTTGCAGAATGTTGCATATAAACAGAATGAATTGATATTAGCTGTAGCTATAACGTTTTGTGAAATTAATTGTATTAGACAAAACTTGTATATTGAAACTTGATTTTTGTTGTCTTTTAGGTGAAAGTGCTGTTTGTACGTAACCTTGCCAATACTGTAACAGAGGAGATTCTAGAAAAGGCCTTCAGTCAATTTGGAAAATTAGAGCGAGTGAAGAAACTAAAAGATTATGCTTTCATTCATTTTGATGAACGGGATGGTGCTGTAAAGGTAGGTTAAAAGGACCTTAACTTTATGTGCATAAAAGTTGTGACCAAATTTAAATTTTAAAAATTGGATACTTTTGGGGGAAAAGAGGGATTATGTGAAGCATTAAATTGTTAACTAGTAACAGCATAAAATGAAGTTACATGTTGGGTCTTTCCATAGGATGTTCTACACGATCTGAATTCGGGGAAGGAGAATGCTTCATGTAAATTGCTGTTAATGTTGGTGACTATTATCTATTGAAAATAGAAGGTTCTGTTTTAAGCTAATGGCCTTCTGTGAAAACAGTGACTGGGATGCCAGAATTTTCATCCACTTATCAAACATAAGGAAGTTCCTTTGGGGTTAAAAGACCAATTTTGCTACCTGAGAATCGTGGTAGAAAATTTTGTTAATAATGTAATCACTGAAACACAAAACAAACTTCCTAGGAGCAGAGTTAACCATTTCCTTTTTTGCTGACAGAGATCTCCCACTGAGTGATTACTCTCTCCTTCTCTCCTCCCTTCTTCCTTGTGATATACTGTCTCCCCCAAGGAGAAATCCAGGAATAACTCCTTTGCTTTGTGTTTCTTCCTCCATTTGGGTTTGGTAGAATGACTGGCAGTATTTGTTCACATACCAGATTTCTATACCTTTGGGTGAAATATGCACATAGGTTTGCAACTTTCCCCAGTTGTCCAGATAGCTTGGTAAAAAGTTTGGGTGAATGGAGTAAGAATCCCTACCATACAGGTATACTCTGCAGGCTGGGTCTCCTTTGGAGTCCAAAGGATCCTTGAAAGTGGTAGGATCTCTGATCCCCTTCTTTTGAAACTCATTTGCAAACATTTGGTGAGAAACTTTCATTGTATGGATAGAATGACAGTATCCACTTCTGTAACATGAGACTGAGATGCAAATTTCCTTTTGCACCTTATCAGTAAGGAAAAGTTTATAAATAGAAAACAAAAGAGCAAAAATGTTTTTTGCGTAATTGCTCATGTCCATTCCAAAAGGTGTGTGCACGTGCTGTGTGCACGATCGTTAGAAAGTTTTACCCAAGCAGTACCTGTTGGGTCAGCTGTGGAGCCCTCTGGAGTAGCGCCTTTATAGCAGTGTATATGGGTTCCTACCTGCTCAGTTTCTTCTTACTGCTAGTGACGGTAAGAACTGGTCTTTCTTGCTTTGCAAGCGTTTCCTCGTGGTTTTCTATGTATATTGTTGTTGGTTTTTCACTAGTTAGTTTTATTCGTAGGTTTAAGTTGGGGGGGGTTCCCCCCTCGATATTTTTCCCTGTCACCGGGACATGCTGCAGCCCCAGGAGTTTAAGCCACGCAAAAGGTGCGGTAAGCCTGTGCCCAAAGGGGATCCGCGTGCTGCTTGTCTGAAGTGCTTAGGAGAGGGCCATATGCAAGCAAGTGCACCATTTGCAGAAGATTCAAGCCCAGAACAGAGAGAGAGAGAGAGTCGCCGCAGACTCCTCTTAATGAAGTCTGAGCTTTGGCCTCAACCGGCTCAAGAGTCTGCACTGGCAAGCCTTGGTTCATAGCTCACGGGCCTTGATGCGGGACACCTCAGCACTGAGGAAGGACTCTCATAAGTAGCATTGACACCACTCCCCCGCATGGAAGGCTGGCTCATCGGTGTGTCACCGTTCACAATCCCTGGTGTTGCACAAGAAGAAGGCGGCAGGGGAGCGGCCCCGCTCTGCCAAGAATAGTAGACAGGACTCCCAATGCGGTGTGCCCTATGTTGGGACACCAGAAGGCTGGCCCGTCAGTTCCAGCACCATCAACCCCGGCGTCGAGTCTGGTGTCCGTGGACTCCCTGGTCTGGGAAGTGTTGGAGGGGGACTTGGATCCCTCTCCACACCAGATACTTTCGAGGCTGCGCAGGACTTAATTGCTGTGACAGCACAGTCCCCAGCCTCTCATTCCCATGTACCAGCTCTGGTATCATAGAATCCTAGAATATCAGGGTTGGAAGGGACCTCAGGAGGTCATCTAGTCCAACCCACCTACTCAAAGCAGACTCAATCCCCAGTTTTTGCCCCAGATCCCTAAATGGCCCCCTCAGGGATTGAACTCACAACCCTGGGTTTAGCAGGCCAATATTGAAACCACTGAGCTATCTCCCCACCCCACCCCCCTTCCCCAGGTGGGGCAGGCCCAGGCGGTGGCACCATCTGCAGCATGCCCACCATGGTGCGGCACCGTTCTCCATCACTGCAGCACCACTCCCCAGCATTGTTTGGATCCTCTCCTCTCTGGTCAGGTTCGACTACTCGTCGGAGTCTGAGGCAGAGTTGTCGGTGTCCTAATGCAGCCAGTACTGCTGGAGATCCCGGCACCGGTCTCTGCATCGCGGGGTGCAGGAACCCTCTGTACCGATGGTGTCCTGGCCTCCCCAGTGGCAGGGACCAGTACAATGTCTCTTTTGGACACCTTGGGCCTACTACCAGGGCCAAGGGCAGGGCTCCAGGGCACCATCAGTAGTCTTTGCTGCCTGTGCTTCACGTTCTATGAAGTCTGTTGCCCCTGACCAACGCAGGACTCCCGAGGACCCACTGCGGAGTTCAGACTCTGGGCCTCCTGCACCAAGCGCAAGGTCGGAGCTGCCTATGCCGGCAGCCCCCCTCCGCTAGTGGTTGCATTGGTGGATGTTCCTGAGGTCACCAGGGAACCAGAGAGGCAAGAGGACCCTGTCTCACCTTGAGCCTCCTCCTCCTCCTCCTCACCGTATGAGGCAGTACCGGGCACTGAGTCCCTTCTGCCGATGGACATGAAAGCCCACCAGGACCTCCTCAGGAGGGTGGCCCAGACCCATAATATGGCCATGGAGGAGGTGGTGGAAGACTCAGACCCCATGGTGGACATACTTACCCCAGAGGGTCCTTCTAGAGTGGCACTGCCACTTAAGACTATCTGGACCACCATGAAGGTGCTCTGGCAAACCCCAGCTTCTGTACCACCAACGTCCAGGGGTGTGGAGAGGCATTACTTTGTCCCGCAAAGGGGGTACGAGCACCTCTTCACCCACCCCCAACCCAGGACATTGGTGGTTGATGCAGCAAGTCACAAACAGCGGCTGGGGCCCACCCGTAAAAATAATGAAGCTAAGAAGCTGGACCTCTTCAGTTGAAAGGTATACTCGACTGGGGTGCTCCAGCTTGAATCTCCAATCAGCAGGTACTTAGCTACTGTGCATACAACTCCTGGAACACCCTCTCCAAGTTCCGGGAACTGCTCCCATTAGACTCACGACAGGAGTTTGCGGCAGTCATAGAAGAAGGCAGGGTGGTGCCTAGAACATCCCTCCAGGCGGCTTTGGACTCCGCCAATTCGGCGGTGTGAACCATGGCTACAGCCATCACCATGAGGCATAGCTCATGGCTGCAGGCTTCTGGACTCCCGGCAGAGGTCTAGAATACTGTGCAGGGCTGTTTGTGGACAAAACAGACTCCAGGCTGCACAATCTCAAGGACTCGTGCAATTCTCAAACACAGCACCCCAGAGAAAACCCTTTGCGCCTCAACCTCCTTCACGATTCTGTCTGGGTCACCCCTAAGCAGGACTATAGCTGGAGGAGGGGCAAAAACAACAGGAGATGTCCCCCGCGGTCCTCCTCAGTCCAGGGTCAAGGCTTTTCCAAGCAGACCCCTGCTTCGAAGCCAAACTTTTGAAGGTGGGCCTCGGGGTGGAGCACCAACCCAGATCCTTGCCCTCCCTTTGTGAATAGTCTGTCCTACTTCTGCCATGCCTGGGCCCAGATTACTTCAGATTGCTGGGTCCTGAACATGGTAGGAGTTGGATATTCTATCCAGTCTGCCCCTACCTGCGTTCCCCATCCCTCTTCAGAGTAACTCCTGCTACAGGAGGTGCAATCGTTCCTCACACTGGGGGCAATAGAAGTGGTTTCTCAAGAGTTCAGGGGCAGGGGGTTCTACTCCTGATATTTTCTCATGCTCAAGGCCAAGGGTGGACTCAGATCTATCCTGGATCTGCAAGACCTCAGTAAGTTCATAAGGAAGCTGAAGTTTCATATGGTCTCTCTGGCCACCATCATTCCTTTCCCTGGATCCGGGGGACTGGTACTCCACCCTCGATTTGAAGGACGTGTACTTTCATAGATCGATTATCCCAGCACACAGGAGATTCCTGAGATTTGTAGTTAACAGCCTACACTACCAGTTCACCATGCTATCGTTCGAACTTTCAGTGGCCCCACGTGTTCAGAAAGTGCATGACAGCTGTGGCAGCCTCCTGCACAAACTCCAGGTACAGGTCTTCCCTTATCTGGATGACTGGCTCATCAAGGGCAATTCCCGAGTGCAAGTGCTGGAGCACATGATCCACACATGAACCACTTTCAGCAGGCTAGGGCTCATTCTGAATGTGCCCAAGTCTACACTGGTCCCAGTCCATAAAATAAGAGTTAATCGGGGCTCTCCTGGACTCCACTCAGGCCAGAGCCTTCCTACTCAAGTCTTGGTTCCAAAGCATCAAGGGCATCATAGAATCATAGAATATCAGGGTTGGAAGGGACCCCAGAAGGTCATCTAGTCCAACCCCCTGCTCAAAGCAGGACCAAGTCCCAGTTAAATCATCCCAGCCAGGGCTTTGTCAAGCCTGACCTTAAAAACCTCTAAGGAAGGAGATTCTACCACCTCCCTAGGTAACGCATTCCAGTGTTTCACCACCCTCTTAGTGAAAAAGTTTTTCCTAATATCCAATCTAAACCTCCCCCATTGCAACTTGAGACCATTACTCCTCGTTCTGTCATCTGCTACCATTGAGAACAGTCTAGAGCCATCCTCTTTGAAACCCCCTTTCAGGTAGTTGAAAGCAGCTATCAAATCCCCCCTCATTCTTCTCTTCTGCAGACTAAACAATCCCAGCTCCCTCAGCCTCTCCTCATAAGTCATGTGCTCTAGACCCCTAATCATTTTCGTTGCCCTTCGTTGTACTCTTTCCAATTTATCCACATCCTTCCTGTAGTGTGGGGCCCAAAACTGGACACAGTACTCCAGATGAGGCCTCACCAGTGTCGAATAGAGGGGAACGATCACGTCCCTCGATCTGCTCGCTATGCCCCTACTTATACATCCCAAAATGCCATAGGCCTTCTTGGCAACAAGGGCACACTGCTGACTCATATCCAGCTTCTCGTCCACTGTCACCCCTAGGCATCCTCGATAGCCTCCACGGGTTCCTAACCACCACAGTCAAAAACTGCATGAAGCTTCTTGGGCACATGGCAGCCTGCACGTTTGTAGTGCAGCACACCAAGTTGTGCCTTTTCCCCCCTCCAGGCTTGATTGGCAAACATATACAGACCCAGCCGGGACTCTCTGGACAGGCTAGTTACTCTCCCGCTCAAGATTCTCGAGTCCCTCAGGTGGTCTGTGTGGAAGTGCCTTTCACCAAACTTCAGTCCTTACTGTTGCTGGTCACTGATGCATCAGAGACAGGCTGAGGAGTGCACCTGGGCAGTATCAGAACTCAAGGCCTGTGGTCACAACCAGAACTATCACTGCACATCAATGTCAGAGAGCTGAGAGCGGTTCGCCTTGCTTGCCAGATGTTCCAGGCCCACCTACAGGGAAAGTGTCACTTCTGCCAGACAACACCACAGCCATGTTCTATAAACCAATGGGGTGGTGCTTGCTCCTCTCTCCTGTGCCAGGAATCTCTCCGGTTCTGCGTCGCACATTATATCCAGCTACACGCCTCATGCCTACCAGGGGCACAGAACGAACCATGTCAGCTGCACATTCAACACTCACAATAGATCACTCAGAGTGGACATTGCCCTTTTGATTGCCCACAGGTGGGGCTATCCCCTTGTGGACCTGTTCGCGATGCAGAGCAACAGGAAGTGCAACCTGTTCTGCTCCTTTCAGAACCACAGCTATGGCTCCATAGTGGATGCCTTTCATCTACCATGGAGGACTCACCTGCTATGTGTTCCCGCTGTTCCAACTCGTATACAAAGTCCTCCTCAAGATCCAGCAGGACAGGGCTTCAGTCATCCTCATAGGTTCAGCAATGTGGTGAACCAGTACTGTCATGGCCATGCGGGTCCTATCGGTGACCAGGCCAGTGGCCCTCTCCATGCTTCCAGATGTCAATCATGGTAGACTACAACATCCCAACCTGGAGTCCCTCCTCTACATGGCATGGAAACTCTATGGCTAAACCAACTTGAACTCCAGTGTTCAGACTCCGTTAGGGAAGTTCTTTTGGGAAGCAGGAAACCCTCTGCTCATGCAACATACCTGGCAAAGTGGAAACTCTTCTCCATTTGGTCCCTACAGAAAGGTTTCCCCCGTCCGCCCGCAACAGGCCTCTATTCCCTTTGTGCTTGACTGCCTCTTGTACCTGAAGCAACAGGGGCTGGCTATACCTTCTATTAAGGTGCACCTGGTGGCCATCTCGGCCTTCCACCTGGGCATAGGGGGAAGGTCAATCTTTAGCAATCCCATGGTGGGCCGGTTTCTTAAGGGCTTAGATAGGCTTTATCCCCAGGTGAGGCAGCCTGTTTCCCAGTGGGATCTTCACCTGGTTCTTTCCAGACTTTATGGGCCCCCTTTCAGGCTACTTGAGACCTGCCCTTATCCTACAGCTCCTGGAAGGTGGCTTTTCTGGTGGCATAACCTCAGCCAGAAAGGTCCCTGAACTCAGAGCACTTACTTACGAGCCTCTCTACATGGTCTTTTACAAAGACAAGGTGTAGCTATGCCCACACCCAGGGTTCCTACCTAAGGTAGTCTTGCATTTTCATGTGAATCAGGACATATTCCTACCGGTATTCTTTCCTAAGCTTCATGCCAGCAACAAAGAACAAGCACTCCATTCCCTAGACGTCAGGCGTGCCCTAGCCTTCTATATTGAACGCACTAAGCCGTTTCATAAGTCACCACAGCTCTTTATTGCAATCGCTGAGAGGATGAAGAGGTTCCCCGTCTGGTTCCAGGGTATTCCATCATGGATCACGTCCTGCATCAGAATGTGCTAGGACTTCGCTAAAATTCCAGCCCCGCTGTTAACAGCACACTCCACAAGAGCGCAGGCGTCATCCACCGCATTCCTTGAACAGGTCCCTATCTAAGACATATGCAAGACAGCAGCGTGGTCTTCCATCCACACCTTTACGTTGCGCTACACCATCACCCAACAGGCGAGGGATGATGTAGCCTTCAAGGCAGTACTACCATCAGCAAATCCGACCCCTCTCCCTCAAAACTACTTGGGAGTCATCTTTTGGAATGGACATGAACAATCACTCAAAGAAGAAAAGACGGTTACCTACCTCTTGTAACTGTTCTTCGAGATATGATGCTCATATCCATTCCAAATCCCGCCCGTCTCCCCTCTGTCAGAGTATTCCAGCAAGAAGGAACTGAGCAGGCAGCCGGTTGGCAAGGACCTATATACACGACCATAAAGGCGCCACTCCAGGGGGCTCCACAGCCTGATGGGTACCTCTAGGGTAAAACCTTCCGACAATTGTGCACACGGTGCGTGCACACATCCTTTGGAATGGACATGAGCAACGCATCTTGAAGAACAATTATTACGAAAAGTAGGTAACAATCTTTTTTTTAAATCCACAAGATTGGTCTCTTGTTCTAGGAGCAGAGCATTTCTTTGTATACAGATATTTTTCACTTGAATCTAACTAAGCTGTACTGCTACCCTATTGTTGTAAATATGATTCTTAATAAAAGGAGTACTTGTGGCACCTTAGAGACTAACAAATTTGAGCATAAGCTTTCGTGAGCTACAGCTCACTTCATCGGATGCATTTGGTGGAAAATACACTATATTTTCCACCAAATGCATCCGATGAAGTGAGCTGTAGTTCACGAAAGCTTATGATCAAATAAATTTTAGTCTCTAAGGTGCCACAAGTACTCCTTTTCTTTTTGCGAATACAGACTAATACGGCTGCTACTCTGAAACCTGTCATGATTCTTAATGAGATCCCAGAGCTGAATTGTAGTACACTATTTGCAGAGATTGCAATAGTATGTCCACAGTTGCAAGTGGAAGACATTTTTTAACAGGTAAAGGATATCTTGGTTTTAAAAATCAAGCTTTAGTAATTATTTGAAACCCCAAGAGTAATCTGCAGTGTGACTTCCAGATACCCAGAACTAGCCATGATTGCGTGATACCATTTAAAAAAATCTTCTATTCTTTTTCTGCCCCTTAAAATATGCCCCCGAATGTTCTTAAAAGTATATCTAAAATATGGTTACTTCCTTCAGGCAATGGAAGAAATGAATGGCAAAGATTTAGAGGGAGAAAATATTGAAATTGTGTTTGCTAAGCCACCAGATCAAAAAAGAAAAGAACGGAAAGCTCAGAGACAAGCGGCTAAAAATCAAATGTAAGTATAAGTTCATGCACATTGTGTATTGATTTCTATTGCACAAAAATGTACTTTTTTTTAACACGAAAACCAGAGCATGGGGGTTAAGTAGCAAGTATGATAAGTGTATTTGTCTCAAATTTCACTTCTATAGGTGTAGGATGCATTTGAGTAGTTGTTATATGGAGGAATTACTGGTGTATCACAGTAGTGCCCAAAGGCCAGCCTCAGTCAGGATTGGGGTCACGTTTTGCCAAGTGCTGTACAAACCCAAATGAAAATAAAATTCTGTTCTGGAGCGTTTACAGCCTAAATTGAGTAGTGGCTGATGCATGTCCACTTATCCAGGTGAAATTTGAAGATCATGGGAGCAAATTGGGAGAGATGAGCTGGTCATCTTCTAAAGAGTCACATACATACCTTTGTACTGTCAGGTGCACCCACATGAAATGTATGCTCATCTGAGCATACTTTGAAGCAGTAATATGGTGCCTACATGTAAATTGTTGGTGTGATTGCTCTGTCCAACATTTTTGCCACTTCAGTGATGATCAGTAAGATTGCGAAGATTTTAAAAACGAAAGTAAGGATTTTGCGTCAATGTGAAGATTTTACAGAACAAAAAATGAGTAGCTTGCCACTATAGCCTTTAATGCTTTCATATATTTTCTACTTGGGTTTAAATTGGATATCCTGTAGTTTTCTTCACTCCCACCCTGCATTTCCAAAAATATCTGTGTTGCTGCTTGACATCCAAGAAGACAGAATGGCTAGGTGAAACAGAATAATACTAATCTTTAGATGGTGATGTTGTGCACAACTGGAATAGTTTAAGATTGCCTTGCTTGCTGCCGTCATTTACTGCCCCAAAGCTCTCGCTGGCCCTGCTATTCCTTTTGCTGATCATGTTAGCCATCGGCTTCACTATTCTCTTTTGGACTCTATTCTTCCTGTCAAGTATTTTTCTGCTTCACTTACATTTTTCAGTTGGGCAAACCAACTTCCTTTGTCCCTCCTGTATTCCATGTCTCAGATGCAGCCATAAGAATACCTGTTTGTGAAGTACAGTTTAGAGTACTAAGGGAAGTTACATGAAGATATTTTTACAGTAAAGACAGTTGCCTGTATATGTCTATTTTGTTGATACTTACTTGACATTCTGTTCTCTCTCTCCCCTCCCCCTCCGACTTTAACTGGTGTCAAAAGGAAAAAAGGTTCCCAAAGTGGAATGGGCCAACAGTCTCCTTTTAGTCATGTATCTAGACTCTGATAGTGCCCAGTACCTCATTCTATAGAGGAAAAAGGCACCTAAAATATTGTACAATACTGTACTCCCCCCTACCCCCCCTTTGGGGGAGAGGAGTGGATTCTTGTGTAACTAGCTGGTCATCAGAGTATTCTCTAAAGCTTAACTATTACATCAGTAGTACTTTTTGTTTAGGGTAACTGCCTATATATTTATTAAATATCTGAAACTTATTGCCTCAAGTGTACAGCAACAAATTTCCCTGTTGATCTCATATGGCATAAAATGATTTCATTGTATAATCTATTGTGTAACTATACCAATTCATTTATTTTATGTGCCTCAGTTACTCTGATCCTGTGCTAAACAATTCCAGTCTCTCTCCTATTTTGAATAAAAGTGGTGATAGGCGCCTTGTTCAGTCCCTCTTTCAAATCCATTCATTAGAGTAACTCTTAGATATCTCTCATTCCTCTCTGATCTGGCAAGCTAACTGAAATACCACTACGAAGGCAGAAAAACAGTTCTGTTCAAAGACTCATTCTGGGCATATTTGGATTTTAAATATGCTACTTGTTGAATTGCAAAGGTTAATTTCTTTAGGATTCAAAAAGATGAAGGGGGCAAGGGAGTGTATAGCTATAAAATGTGTGTGGTTAGTGTTTTGTTACTTGGAAGAAGCTGGCTGTGATTTCTCAGATCTTAGAGAGGCATTTTGTAAATATAGATTAGTTTTAAATAACCATGTACTTTTCCCCTCTTATGTACTTCTAGTTAATCTAAATTGTAATGTATGAATTCAAATGTTCCATCTGTTTATGAAACCAGATCTTAAGTTTAAGAACTACTATTGTAATGACTAGGCAAGGACTGCTGGATTGGTGCTCCCTTATTTTGAACCTCCTGCAAAAATCAATCTGTGCTAAGATTGAAGAGAGAGGGCAACATTCCTTGACACTGAAGTAATCAGGAGAATGGAAATCAAGTGGTTGTAATGCTACAGTGGGTATAATATACTCAAAAAAATACATTTTTATAAGGGTGTCTTAAAGCCATTTTTTACTAAGTGCGAAGTCATCACGCAAAGATTATGGTGACATTTTTTTCATTGCACATGTAAAAAGTATAGATATTCATTTGTAGGATGTGAACTTTCTTATGAAGTTATCTATATTATAAAATTCCAGGCATGTCGTCATGTTACACTCTGAAGCCTAAAACGTGTACTGTCAGTGTGAAGTAATAGGCACAACTACGAGCATGGTTAAGAGGTCTTTTTATTCAGAGTATCTCCAGGTTGAAACATTGCTGGGTTTTGTGGTCTGTCCAGTTCTTAAGTTCAGTTGTTTTGACTTGACTTAAATTATACTCATGTGATGTACGGCTACTGTAAAGCATATATCTCAGCCATACCAAGAGTTCTGGACCCTGTGATATCAGGGGTCCCTCTGCCATTCACCACCATTGCTCTACAGCTAACTTGCATGCAGCAATTTCATTGGTTGTATGAAGGAGACTGCAGATGGTGGAGTACT